>NC_143394.1:44216134-44541323 GCF_980474605.1 Leiobunum rupestre
ACACTTACTTTTTTGCCATCGTGATTAAAACTGGATCTTTGACGACAACGCGCAACAAAACATACCCTCGACATTTTAAAAAAAGCGATTTTTACATCAATTTTTGTTAGGATATTAAAAGAACAAGCACGTAGTGTTAAGGCGCCAAGAATTTACCAAAGACTAAAAATATACCTGGACTGAGCAGCTTTCTATTCCGGAAGTACGAAGCGGAAGTGACTCAAAACTATAAAATGGCAGAAAAATTTCCAGCCCCCCCCGTAAACTCATTCGTGTATTAGATAAGTGGGAAAAGGCAAAAGAACTGTGGTTGAGTTCTAAGGTTTATCAAAATGCTCCAGTTAAACCAAGGCCCTAAGAAATTGGCTTCGATTCATCTAGCGTTTTTTTACAAAATTCGATGAAACTCGTAAATAATAATTAAAAAAAATTACGAACACACTACTACCAAAAGACCTTATCACTCAAATGAATTTTTCGTTAAACATTTGTTGTTCACTAAACTAAATCTCAATAAAGATTAATGAAATTTGAAAACTTCCTACGAGCTCAGCTAACACTAACCAAGACCACGCTGGATTTCGTCATACAAAACTCCCAACACAGCGGTGCCTGTTTACGTCTTAGCGAACTTGAGAAAAAGTAGTTCTACGCTCTAAATTTCGTTAATGACGTCACGGATGACGTTTTTCAAAACCCCACTTTCCAGCCCCTTTAATTTACGTTAGTAGCCACTGACGGGGGTATAAAAACAAGAAGGACAGCCAATATTTTGCTTTACCCGCCAGAATAAAAATAGTTTATTATTATCACTTGAGTTACATGACTTTCGCCGATCACATTTTTTTGAAATAAAATGGGGTTGATGAACGAGGGGCAAGACAGTCTCTGATAATCTGTACACCGAGCTCGCGCATTTAGCACTGTTAAAGGTATATATTTTCAAGAGTTCGCGAGTTCCATTTAGCACTGTTAAAGGTATATATTTTCAAGAGTTCGCGAGTTCCATTTAGCACTGTCAAAGGTACGGCAGTGTACACCGAGTTCGAAGAGTGTCTTACCCCTCGTTGATGAATGATGAATTTATGATACGCCATATTCGCCATTATTTATGAATATCTAGATTTCGATTAATTTTAGTAGTCAGAGCATTTATTTTAGTAGTCAAATGCCGTAACTAGTGCCTTATGTCCAACCCTGCCTGTAACCTTGTAAACGATACATCACTATTTAGTATTATTTTTGATACGCCCTATAGTTATTGAAATACAAGGGGTAAAATCGGCTTCATTCTAGTTCGAGATAATGTAGCAAGTTCTCGGGTAGCGACTTATACCCGAGCCTTAATTGAAGATAAATTGGCTTGCTTATTGCACAATTTTTTTATATATTTAATTATTTTTTCTGTTAATATAAGATTGATATAGCATCAAGATGAAATAAATACATAAGTAAATAAATACTTGTCAAAAAAATGTTCCTGCACTAATGAGCAGGAGTGTAAAAGTAGCTTTATAGGGCTCGTGCGTAGTTTAAATTTTGGTCAAAGGTATCGCCGCCTACCGATCGAGTTTTAAATGTAATATATGAAAGCTGTCTGCTCGTTCAAAATTCTCTCCGCGCAACAGCCGAAAGTTTCAACCTACAAACATAGAAATTCAAAAGTCGTTCACATATTTAGTTGACAGATAGCTCGTAGCCTATTATGTTCTTGCAAGTTCCCTGTACCCGTTTTCAAGGGGTGACTTAACCTGGGCTGCGTTCAACAACACTAAAAAAGCTCAGCGCTGAGCTCAACGGTCAGCGGTTTTTTGCTGAACGGGTTTTTTGACTTGCCGGTTTTGACGTCACGTTGATCATCGGAGACTCAGCGGAAACATCGGCTGAGCAAGATGGTTTTTCCGTTGCTCATCGGTGTCGTGACGTCATTCGACAAAGTTAAAGGAGGGGTAGCAGACGATATTTTGTTCGTTAAGTCAGCGAACTATAAATCGTACAACAACTTTTAGATTTTTGTGACGTAGCGTTGATTAAAAGAACTCAACGATAACTCAACGGTTTTTCTCCGTTGATAGTTGCTGTACGCAGCCCTGTTTAATTCCTCATATTCAGCACTGTCTTGGTTTCTATACGCGCACGGAAGTAATAAAATTATAAATTTTTAGCCTAACGAAAATTAACTCATTTTTACTTTCAGCTATGCTGAAAGGATTTGTTAATTTTAGTCTATATTTTATCTATTTTTCATAACACTTTTCATCGAGTTTCAGCTCCTTATTACCGCCGTCAAAGGTAGGCTCACTGAATAAAATTAACAGGCTCAAATAAACCCTTTCGCCCGAAAACGTGAAGTTATTTAGAGTAATATCGGTTCTCTCGGGGCTCCCGAATGATTGTTTTAGCGTGGTTCAGCGGCCCTGACAACCGCACCAGTAACTAACAATCGAATTTTTTCTCTCCAAATTATAGCATTCGCACGATTAAACGCATAGAGGTGCCAGAATCCGCTAGATGTCGACAGGAAAGCCATTCCCGAAGACAGAGTCAGTTTCTCAGGGGATCATTTGATAGCTAGCTAATAAGGACACTCTTAAAAATGGCCGTTCTTTTTCACTCCTTAGTCATTCCAATTTCCGACTGGCGTGAAAGGTAAGTAAGGGCTAGCGTTCATTTCTTTCATTTTTATGGGGCAACGTTATACGCCCTCCTGGACTGTTCCCCTTTTCTCGCCAGTCATCATCATCATCATTTGAAAGGCATTTTTAAGTCAGGGTATCGAAATATTCCCTCGGGACTTCATTAGAAGGAACTTTCCTAATTCTTTGAAAACTCCGAAAGAACTCGAGTTACCCTCTTGGACACGTATGGAATTAGACGCATTTTTTGGGCTTCCTTTTTATCCCAGTCTCGTAGGCGAGGCTTTGGTTCCCACGAGTGAGTCTTCATTGGATTTGGGGAAACAGGAATTTTGACAGACCCGCGAGGTGTGGAATGAGATCCCCCCATTCCTAAGAAACTGCTTCGCGCATTAATTGCCGCCGAATTACAAGCAGCGAGAATCGGTGGGAAACATTCCTAGAATGTTTTGAAGAATTGTATACAAGTCACGGCTATGTACTTTCGTTCGATTCCCGGTTGGCTAAAATTAACCCATATTCTAGTCTACACGATTGTTTTGTTTCTGTTGCGCTTCAATAACACTGGAAGTATATGAAATGAAATGGAATACACCAATTCGCATATTACATACAGGGAAACAAACTTTTAGAAACCGCCATCGAGTATAAAATTTTAATTTCGTATTTCTACACTAGATGACGCCAGCGTGGATATTTTGGCGCAAAATTAAAAAAAAAAAAGAATTAAATTTTTATATTTATTATATAATTTAAGTGCTATTTCAAGCTGAAAGTTTATATAAAATATTTTAGAAAATATAGTTATACAAAATTTCAGCTTTTAAATAACCACAATTTAAATTAGACTTTCGCGGATATTATCATTTTTGTTATTTCGGATTGTAAACTGATGGCGCCATCTAGTAACAAGTAGATTATTAAAAATGTACACACAATGGCGGTACCCCTGTAAAACGGTCTTATCCCTTCTTATCTGCGTATTAGTGTGAACATCAACAGTAAATAAATACCTACAATATTTACATCAAAGTTTATTTTTTTTAATAAAAATATACAACTATTTGGCTACGTTCAATAACTAGTCATCTAAGCCAGCGTTGAGCCGATTGAAGTTGTTGAACGACTTTTCGAACCCCCGGTTGTGACGTAATGATTATCAGCGCTTACGAATCGAAGTCATCGGCTCAGAAGCCCGATGAATTCCGTAAAGTGCGCTGTTTTTCTTATTATATTGCTTTTGCTATAAATTCTGCTACGATTTTGGTGAATGGCGTCAAATTAGGTTGTTATGGCAAAATTAACTGACAGCGATGGGAAGAGTTACTCAGTTTGTTTATTAATGACTGATTATGAAATTTTTTTCATTTATAATTATTTATAAATTGGTTTTACTATTAAATAGTAAGTTAAAGTTTAGCCTTTGTTTATTTCTTCCCTTTCTTCCGCCATATTAAAATGAAACCAAAATCTCGGTTCACCGAGGTCGTTCAACAACTTCTGACGTCACGATTGTAAGCGCGCTTGTTTTAAAAATGAGTTACTGAACGTACCCTATGCATACTGGATATTTGGCAGATTTCCGAGAAAAGCCAGAGTTCTTACACGGTTTTGATGGGCCCCAAAAAGACGAAACCGGTCTATACTGCTGGAATCTCTGACTGTAATTTTGCTTTAGTCCCATTCGACCGAAATCCCATTCGACCGAAGGCGGTTTTTGAGGTGTCCCATTTGACCGAATTCCGCCGAAACGTGCGGTTTTTATGTGTCCCATTCGACCAAACGCTTTTATGTGTCCCATTCTCCGGTGCCAGCTGTGCCGGGTTATGCGGGCTGCTGCGTGCCTGCCGTTCCCCTTTAGGCGCTCTCTCCAAAGGGCTTGGCTCCCTGCCTTTGTAGGTGGGGTGTCGGCCGGAGTTGCTAGAGCATCCGTTCTCTATCCCACTGCTGTGTGCGAAGTGGCGGGCTGGTCGTCCCATTGTTGCACCTTCTGCTGGGTTGAGCGGCTTGCGTCGAGGGTGCGACCATCAGTAGTGGGGTTCTGCTACCCATGCTGGTTTTGTCACCTGTCCGGGCTTGTGGACGCTGGCGTAGAGCATTCTGATGATAGGCCTCCGCTGGTGTGGTTTCTTGATTTTACCGGTACAGCGGGCTATAAATTCTGACAACATGTCCATTCGACCGAACGCTGCTATATAAATTGGCTTTTGCTATGTTTTCAATTTAGTTACTGAAGTCGTTTGCAATGGAGCGGGTAGCTAATAAAGGAGGGTATTTATACATCAATAATAAGCCTTTTTAATATATTTGTACTATGCATTTATTTGAAAATAAAATGGAATGAGCATGTATTATATTTTTATCTTCACCTAGTCAAGAAAAGTAACTGAACCAAAACTGAAATAGTAAACTTAACCAACTCTAACCTAACCTAACCTAACCTAACCTAAACATCGATCTTCGATAGTACATACCTTATAAATAAAATACCAAATCACCCCGCCAATTGGGCTACATTTTAAAATTCTTTCGGTCGAATGGGATTTCGGTCGAATGGGAATAAACGGTAATTTTGACTGTTAACATGTTTATCTTCCTGGCTTTAAAAATTTTGAGCAATTTCAATAAATGCCATTGGTTTAATAATAAAAACCAAGGTTTCCGCGTAATGGTTACAAAGGTTCCGTAGACCCTTTTGGGAAAAAAATATAAAGTTCTAATTCTTGTTCATTTTTAATTAAATATTTTGATTTAACCCATTAGGGGTTCCGTGGAATTTTTTCCGATAAAAAAGGGTTCCTCCATTTAAAAAGTTTGGGAACCACTGTTCTAAATTATGAACTCTGTAACTTAACAAAATATACCATGTAATATAAGAAAAAATAACTTAATTGTATACATTAACCTGTTAATTTGTAATATATTCTTATTGGTCTTCCTAAGCTTGAAACAAAAATAATGCGAGTGGAAATATATCGTATAGTGTTTTTCATAAAAATATTTCATCGGGAAAATATGCTTCATAAATAAGTAAATATCGCTACGGAGTGTAATTTCTACATTTTACGTCGTCAGGCGAAGTAATACACGCGATAAATTTTGTTTTGTCATGACAATTACTCTCATTGAAAACTTCCTCTATGACGTGAAGGTTGGAGGTGTCATTTTTACGTTGTAGATTAATATTTAAAATCGTAAAATATATAATGTACTTCTGATACCACGTAATGATACATTTATTAACATAGTATGTACTTCTGATACCACGTAATGATACATTTATTAACATAGTATGTACTTCTGATACCACATAATGGCGCATTTATTTTCATATTATGTACTTCTGATACCACATAATGGCACATTTATTTTCATATATACGATCTAATGGAACATTTATTTTCATATTATGTACTTCTGGTAAGATCTAATGGCACATTTATTATCTTATTATGTAATACTGATACCACATAATGGCACATTTATTTTCATATTATGTACTTCTGATACCACATAATGGCACATTTATTTTCATATATACGATCTAATGGAACATTTATTTTCATATTATGTACTTCTGGTAAGATCTAATGGCACATTTATTATCTTATTATGTAATACTGATACCACATAATGGCACATTTATTTTCATATTATGTACTTCTGATACCACATAATGGCACATTTATTTTCATATATACGATCTAATGGAACATTTATTTTCATATTATGTACTTCTGGTAAGATCTAATGGCACATTTATTATCTTATTATGTAATACTGATACCACATAATGGCACATTTATTTTCATATTATGTACTTCTGATACCACATAATGGCACATTTATTTTCATATATACGATCTAATGGAACATTTATTTTCATATTATGTACTTCTGATAAGATCTAATGGCACATTTATTATCTTATTATGTAATACTGATACCACATAATGGCACATTTATTGTCATATTATGTACTCCTGATACGATCTAATGGCACATTTTTTACCATCTTATGTACTTCTGATACCACCCAATCGTACGCTTATTATCAAATTTAAAACCTAATAAGCTTAATAAAGAATATTTATAACTCGTAGTTTTACAACGAATGCTATTTTGAAACTTACTTCGTACTGCCATACAAACCAAAATTTGAGCCGAAAATAGAAGATCGTTTTGATAAAAATTAAAGGGAAAAAGATCTCAATTTTAAGTCCACCAAAAAAAGGGGGAAGGGGAGTGAGTAAAAACTCAGTGGTCGAGTTAAAAACTTTTGCGGGTTCATAATAAAGAAATGCCAGATCGTCTGGCCGAAGAGTATCTTTACGAAAGAAACGCAATTCTCAACATTTTGTTCGAGGAGGAAACAACTTACGAGGTTCGTACAGGCTAGCGAAGCTCCTGGTTTCTATTCAAGAAAAACAATTTGGGGTAAAAAGATATTCTCCTTCTTCGCTAAAGCCTCTTTTCATCTTTTGTTCTAACGTCCGCGAGAAACTCGACTACACCGAAAAGTGTTTTTCTTTTGGTCTTTTAAAATAATGAAGACACGCGGGAGCCGACGCGCACCAGAAGGCCACTTCTTTCATTCCTTAAGCCTGCTAAAAATAAAACGTCTTTATGGAACCCCAAGATAAAGATGGTCCACGAAAATTAACAAAAAATATTTCCAACAAAAAATATTATTCTTTCGAAGATAATTTCCACTTAGATTATACGATTTACGATTTTACTTTGTACGAGTAATTACGACTTGTTTTATACAGTGATTTAATGTTCTTTTAAGTCGGACATGACTACAATTTTATTATTTCTACTGTCGGGAGAATGATTATATGGGGTAGGTACATTTGTTCGAATTTCAATCGTCCGAACGGTGGAACAAATGTTCGAATTTCAATCGTCCGAACGGTGGAACAAATGTTCGAATTTCATTCGTCCGAATCGCCGAAATAACAAATGTTTCAATTGTTCGAATTGGACAACTTGTTTATTTCATTCGTCCGAATCGGTAGCATCACTTGTCCGAATTCTGTCGCTAAATTAGTATTTCTTATTGCTGTTTTTTTTGTCCGGATTTTTTTTAGTGCAAGAATAAAAAATAAAAAACTACATTGTAAATATCGTTGTTTGTTCAAGTTGTTTTTTCTTAATTGCTGCTATTAGGTTAGGTTAGGTTAGGTTCACGTTAATGTTACTATTTTCTTATATTAACAATATTTAAAAAAAACAACTAATTCCTAATGTTCGAAAAAACGGACAAACGATTATTCGAACAAATGAAATTCGCCAGTAAAGTTAACATAAATTGAACGACTAAATCACCAACAAAAGTTGTGATAAATTTTTTGGGCAAATGAAATACGTTTTCGGACATACGATCCTGTTTTCCGGCATTCGGACAAATGATCATTCGGACATTTGTACCACCGTTCGGACGAATGAAATTCGAACAAATGTACCCAAATCGATTATATGTGGAGATGATTTTTAGCGCCCTACATTTCATTTTTTAACATTTTGCAAATTCTTTTATCTATTAGGGGTTATACAGGGTGTTTCAAAAGGTTATGCAAATAGTTGAAGGAGTTGTAGGGGGTGAGTTGAGAAGTATGCCTGTTTTTTTCCAATTTCCCTACGATGAGTTTAAAGAGCGCCAGAGAGCTTCAAAGTGGAAGTAGGCTGCAACCAGCGCAAAACCAATATAAACTCAAAACATTTTGTAGAAAAACTTATCTCTAGTTACCTTTGTTGAATATAGTTTGAAAATGATAAATGTGGGACGATATCTAATTTAAGCAGACGAATTGAACCAGCCAATAAAAAGTGAAACAGGGTGTGCGATATAGACGCCCGTCTTTCACGAGGTAACGCCATTAGAAGTCTATTTTTTAAATACCGGGAGTCCTACCAGATGGCGCCAGCAGTCCTAATCGTAGAAATTTAAAATTATCTGGAAACCGCGAAACATAATAATTTTTTCTTGTTTTTTATTTTATTTTAACGAACGGAAAACTAATAGATGAAATTGTGTAACAAATGAAAATTTCTAATCCCCACCCACCCGAAAATGTATTTAAAGAAACTACAAGTAACAAACTGAAAAAAAAATTTGAACGCGGTTAGTTAAACACCGGAGTGCTGAGGTAGTTTTCTTATAAAATAAAGATTCTAAAAAAACCGGTGAAGATAAGCCGCCCTTTTAAATAACAATCACCAGATTTCTAAAAGCGTAACTTTAACACGTACCACTTGTTTATCCCCAACTCCGCAAGCCTAATCCTTTTCAAACTAGCTAGAGCGTGTTTTTTTTGTCCACGTTGCCTATTTCGCGGCGAATGCTCCCCCAAATTGTTATTTCAGAATTCAATCTTTCTTTTCGGGCTGTTGAAACAGACATTCGGCGATTCGAGCCACAAATGGCGTCATTCCGACTTATTCAAAACGACGTTTCTCGGCCCCCCTTTTCCTCGTTTGCTACCCCCGTATATCTCGCTTCCTTCCCACACACGGCCGCGCGGAATCGCCGATTCTCAAAAGCAATCTTAGCGGGCTAAACAGAAATTTGTTTTCCGCCCTCCCTCCTCCCCTTTGACCCCACGCAACCCGATCGGAATACGGGATCTAGCGCCGCGAAGACAACGATAGGGAATTTAGCCACGTTCACACGTACCCTCGGAAACGTTTCGATTTCGCCGCGGTTCTTAGCGTTGGAAATCTTTTTGTTTACACATTTGATTTCCAGCGAGTTTTGAAGAAAATTGGGCACGCCTAGTATAGAAATATAATTAGAAGTTCGTCTGCTCACGCATTTGAGTGACGCGTGACGTTTCAAAACATTCTAATTTTTAAAACAAATAGACAAAAAGTTGCGAGACATTTTCTTCTAAAAAAGGCATAAAAAGTTTATTAGGCGCAAAAAAATTCACGATGTAAAAAAAAGGCTCGTGGTTCGCAAAAACAGACTCGATGACGTCACGAATCGCTGCTAAACTGATCGACGAAGCGGTTCAGACAGGGTATTCTGAAACTGCTTAAATCAGTCAAGCCCTTCAACGCCCCCGGCCCTGACGGGATTCCCTCTATCCTGTTGCGAAACTGTGCGGACGCTCTCGCTGCTCTCCTGACTGCCCTCTTCCAACAGTCGTGGAGCACAGCTAACGTTACCCCGGTTCCGAAGGGAGGTGATCCCTCTGACCCGTCTGAGTATCGCCCGATAGCCCTTCTGTCCCAGGTCCTCAAGCTGGACGAGCACGTTACTGCCTCCCAGATTACTACACATCTTACTACTAACGATGTCCTCATGCCGTATCAGCATGGTTTCCGCAGTAGTTTTAGCACTGAGACTCAGCTTCTCTGTTGCCTTGAGGACTGGACCGCCGGTCTGGAGGCAGCGGGTCGGGTTGACGTTATATTCCTCGACTTCCGGAAAGCTTTCGACTCGGTTCCACATGAACTTCTGAAAGCCAAGCTGCACTCTTATGGGGTCCGTGGCAAAACTCTCAACTGGCTGTCGGCCTATCTTAGTGACCGGAAGTTCCGCGTAGTTCTCCCTGGAGCTGCTTCTGCTTGGCTCCCTGCTTCCTCCGGGGTCCCTCAGGGATCGGTCCTTGGGCCGCTCCTCTTCATAATTTACATCAACGACATTGGGGATAATGTTGTCTCAACCCTCTACATTTTCGCTGATGATGTGGCCCTATCCCGGGCGATCTTTTCGTCCCATGACGATCAACTCCTGCAAGGGGATCTCGACGCCATCACTACATGGAGCAAACAATGGAAGCTCCCTCTGAACACTGCAAAATGCGCCATGCTCTGCCTTCGTCGCTCCGGTCAACCACCCGTGGTGCCCGTCTATCACATCGATGATGTCGCGCTCAAGGTTGTCACTTCTCAGAAATATTTGGGCGTCACCATCACCGACACGTTGCACGGGCGCGCTGGGCTTCATTAAGCACCATCTGGCCCATTAATTGCTCTTTTGCCACTAAGTCTCTGGGTATAAAAACTTATGTCCTTCCTATCTTGGAGTACTGCTCGGCGGTCTAGGCCCCCAACTTGGCAAGCGGGATCCATTCTATTGAGTCTATCCAGTGTCGTGCTCTTCGTTTCGTGGCGAGCGTTGGCTTTTCGTGGGACACTTGTATGACAAACGTTCTAACTAATTTCAAATGGAACACGCTCGCTTCGCGGGGTCGTTTTAGGCGCCTAGTTCTGGTAAACTCTGTCATTCACCGCCACGGAGGTGCCCTTGCGCCTCTTTCCGTGGTGGCCTCTCAGTGGTTTCGTAAACCCCGCGGTCTCCGCACGGTGTCTGTGGTGCCTCCGGGATTCCGTATTGCGTGCCGCAAGCACTCATTCCTTCCCTCGTTCATTCGGGACTGGAATTCCTTGCCAGATCATCTTAAGGGCTTTCCCGTGCAAACTCAATTCCGAAAGGAGTTGGCGAACTATCTCGAACTCTATGACTAAGTGTCCATAATCTCTCAAGCTATTTTATTTCACAATTTTATTACCCTTTTTCGTTGTATGTATATTGTTTTTGCTTATTGACTGTACATATCTCATTTCCCACTGTCTGGACGTGATGGGTCTCTGACCTTTTGTTGAGCTAATAAAGAACTAAAGAACGCTGGGACACGCTACGGGATACCGAGGGGCAGGTCACTTCCTTGATTAACGACGCACTCCTCGAAAAATTAAATCCAATTTAACCGTGATTACTTTGATTAAATTCGTTTTAGTCACGATTATGTTGATTACATAACTTTAAATCATATTTAGAATGTTTAAATTTGATTTAATCATGTTTAAATGATTCAATCGGATTAAAATTATTAAATCCTGATTAAAAATATTAGATCATGATTAGAATAATTAAATCACGTTTAAATTGTGATTAGATTGATTAAATCGTGATTAGATTTTATAATCTCGATTAAATTTTTTTAATCTTGATTACCCTGATTTAATCACGATTACCCTGATTTAATCATTTTACTATGATTAAGCACGGACTGTTTATAATTTAGAATACACTATCTGTGGATTAAGACGCACCCAAAATGAAAGTGACCTGCCCCTCGCGGGATACAAACGTTGCGGGAGCAGTCGCAACCTGGCATGTGTGAACGCGGCTTTCTTTTTAACGTAGGATAGATGCGGGGGCGAAACAACCCGCGTGGTACTCGTACGTTCGGACGATGAGAGAGAAAAAAATTGCGGCCAGAGCGAAGTATAACAAATTCGAGAAGCAATTTTGTTAGGCAAAAGCACGTACGGACAAACAACGGCGCAGTTTCGCTCCCCAATATACGGACATTTGTGACTTTGGCTCGGTCGTTAGGCCACTTCAGCCCTTGTCTTCGCGAAGATACGGCGCTGTTGGCCGAACCCTTTTCGACAGTACTTTTACGAGCGCGAATCGGAACGAGAGTTACGGCAAAGGGGTCGAGCCTAGATAATTTACCAGGGATATCTTATTACGTGTTATTTATTTATTTGGTTTGTGTTCCCAAATATTCCGTTGCCAGTTTTGGGGAATTTTCGCCGTACCGTGAAATACAAGGCAAAAAACCTCCGATAGGATAACGCGTGATTTGCGGGTTGAAGTATAGGAGTCAAACTACGCCACTTGTCCGCTCGCACGCGCTTAATTAAGAACGAAAAAACTGAATACGATCATTCATCAACTGGGTCGGGATCAACTCGCGGAAAACGTTACGGCAATCTGTCTACAAGATTCAGACGCGTTTTTTTAGTTCGTCTGGCGGCTCGTCGAAAATTGTTGATTAATTCGACCTAAGACAAAAGCTATCACTCGATCGGGACATGTTTGGTTTCCAGGTTTTCTAACTAATTTAGTTCTTTATTTTATTTACACATAATTATTCACGATTTTCAGATAACTGTTGGTAATGGAAACTATATTCGAAAACACAACCTAATATTTCCTGAGAAATGAACGTCGGAAGCAAACTAATTATTACCGGAAAGTTATAATTAACCGTTTCGCCTCTGTTAAAAACCCACAAGGTGACCAAAGGGGCTCTGAATGCACTAATAGAGATTGGAAGTATATAATTAGAGAAATCACTACTCGATCAATACGGACGTAATATGTTTTGTAAGCCTTGAAATGGTAGATGCTTCCGTCATATGCTAGTGTGTAGTTATAGCTGAATGAGGGACTTAATAACTATTATCCCTTATTCGCGAAAGCCATGAAAAAATGGAGAAACCCATATGGCATAGATACGGCATAGGATAATACATAAAACGCCTAGGTGGCATAGATACGGCATAGGATAATACATAAAACGCCTAGGTGGCATAGATACGGCATAGGATAATACATAAAACGCCTAGGTGGCATAGATACGGCATAGGATAATACATAAAACGCCTAGGTGGCATAGATACGGCATAGGATAATAAATAAAACGCCTAGGTGGCATAGATACGGCATAGGATAATAAATAAAACGCCTAGGTGGCATAGATACGGCATAGGATAATACATAAAACGCCTAGGTTGCATAGATACGGCATAGGATAATACATAAAACGCCTAGGTGGCATAGATACGGCATAGGATAATACATAAAACGCCTAGGTGGCATAGATACGGCATAGGATAATACATAAAACGCCTAGGTGGCATAGATACGGCATAGGATAATACATAAAACGCCTAGGTGGCATAGATACGGCATAGGATAATACATAAAACGCCTAGGTGGCATAGATACGGCATAGGATAATACATAAAACGCCTAGGTGGCATAGATACGGCATAGGATAATACATAAAACGCCTAGGTGGCATAGATACGGCATAGGATAATACATAAAACGCCTAGGTGGCATAGATACGGCATAGGATAATACATAAAACGCCTAGGTGGCATAGATACGGCATAGGATAATACATAAAACGCCTAGGTGGCATAGATACGGCATAGGATAATACATAAAACGCCTAGGTGGCATAGATACGGCATAGGATAATACATAAAACGCCTAGGTGGCATAGATACGGCATAGGATAATACATAAAACGCCTAGGTGGCATAGATACGGCATAGGATAATACATAAAACGCCTAGGTGGCATAGATACGGCATAGGATAATACATAAAACGCCTAGGTGGCATAGATACGGCATAGGATAATACATAAAACGCCTAGGTGGCATAGATACGGCATAGGATAATACATAAAACGCCTAGGTGGCATAGATACGGCATAGGATAATACATAAAACGCCTAGGTGGCATAGATACGGCATAGGATAATACATAAAACGCCTAGGTGGCATAGATACGGCATAGGATAATACATAAAACGCCTAGGTGGCATAGATACGGCATAGGATAATACATAAAACGCCTAGGTGGCATAGATACGGCATAGGATAATACATAAAACGCCTAGGTGGCATAGATACGGCATAGGATAATACATAAAACGCCTAGGTGGCATAGATACGGCATAGGATAATACATAAAACGCCTAGGTGGCATAGATACGGCATAGGATAATACATAAAACGCCTAGGTGGCATAGATACGGCATAGGATAATACATAAAACGCCTAGGTGGCATAGATACGGCATAGGATAATACATAAAACGCCTAGGTGGCATAGATACGGCATAGGATAATACATAAAACGCCTAGGTGGCATAGATACGGCATAGGATAATACATAAAACGCCTAGGTGGCATAGATACGGCATAGGATAATACATAAAACGCCTAGGTGGCATAGATACGGCATAGGATAATACATAAAACGCCTAGGTGGCATAGATACGGCATAGGATAATACATAAAACGCCTAGGTGGCATAGATACGGCATAGGATAATACATAAAACGCCTAGGTGGCATAGATACGGCATAGGATAATACATAAAACGCCTAGGTGGCATAGATACGGCATAGGATAATACATAAAACGCCTAGGTGGCATAGATACGGCATAGGATAATACATAAAACGCCTAGGTGGCATAGATACGGCATAGGATAATACATAAAACGCCTAGGTGGCATAGATACGGCATAGGATAATACATAAAACGCCTAGGTGGCATAGATACGGCATAGGATAATACATAAAACGCCTAGGTGGCATAGATACGGCATAGGATAATACATAAAACGCCTAGGTGGCATAGATACGGCATAGGATAATACATAAAACGCCTAGGTGGCATAGATACGGCATAGGATAATACATAAAACGCCTAGGTGGCATAGATACGGCATAGGATAATACATAAAACGCCTAGGTGGCATAGATACGGCATAGGATAATACATAAAACGCCTAGGTGGCATAGATATACGGCATAGGATAATACATAAAACGCCTAGGTGGCATAGATACGGCATAGGATAATACATAAAACGCCTAGGTGGCATAGATACGGCATAGGATAATACATAAAACGCCTAGGTGGCATAGATACGGCATAGGATAATACATAAAACGCCTAGGTGGCATAGATACGGCATAGGATAATACATAAAACGCCTAGGTGGCATAGATACGGCATAGGATAATACATAAAACGCCTAGGTGGCATAGATACGGCATAGGATAATACATAAAACGCCTAGGTGGCATAGATACGGCATAGGATAATACATAAAACGCCTAGGTGGCATAGATACGGCATAGGATAATACATAAAACGCCTAGGTGGCATAGATACGGCATAGGATAATACATAAAACGCCTAGGTGGCATAGATACGGCATAGGATAATACATAAAACGCCTAGGTGGCATAGATACGGCATAGGATAATACATAAAACGCCTAGGTGGCATAGATACGGCATAGGATAATACATAAAACGCCTAGGTGGCATAGATATACGGCATAGGATAATACATAAAACGCCTAGGTGGCATAGATACGGCATAGGATAATACATAAAACGCCTAGGTGGCATAGATACGGCATAGGATAATACATAAAACGCCTAGGTGGCATAGATACGGCATAGGATAATACATAAAACGCCTAGGTGGCATAGATACGGCATAGGATAATACATAAAACGCCTAGGTGGCATAGATACGGCATAGGATAATACATAAAACGCCTAGGTGGCATAGATACGGCATAGGATAATACATAAAACGCCTAGGTGGCATAGATACGGCATAGGATAATACATAAAACGCCTAGGTGGCATAGATACGGCATAGGATAATACATAAAACGCCTAGGTGGCATAGATATACGGCATAGGATAATACATAAAACGCCTAGGTGGCATAGATACGGCATAGGATAATACATAAAACGCCTAGGTGGCATAGATACGGCATAGGATAATACATAAAACGCCTAGGTGGCATAGATACGGCATAGGATAATACATAAAACGCCTAGGTGGCATAGATACGGCATAGGATAATACATAAAACGCCTAGGTGGCATAGATACGGCATAGGATAATACATAAAACGCCTAGGTGGCATAGATACGGCATAGGATAATACATAAAACGCCTAGGTGGCATAGATACGGCATAGGATAATACATAAAACGCCTAGGTGGCATAGATACGGCATAGGATAATACATAAAACGCCTAGGTGGCATAGATACGGCATAGGATAATACATAAAACGCCTAGGTGGCATAGATACGGCATAGGATAATACATAAAACGCCTAGGTGGCATAGATACGGCATAGGATAATACATAAAACGCCTAGGTGGCATAGATACGGCATAGGATATAATACATAAAACGCCTAGGTGGCATAGATACGGCATAGGATAATACATAAAACGCCTAGGTGGCATAGATACGGCATAGGATAATACATAAAACGCCTAGGTGGCATAGATACGGCATAGGATAATACATAAAACGCCTAGGTGGCATAGATACGGCATAGGATAATACATAAAACGCCTAGGTGGCATAGATACGGCATAGGATAATACATAAAACGCCTAGGTGGCATAGATACGGCATAGGATAATACATAAAACGCCTAGGTGGCATAGATACGGCATAGGATAATACATAAAACGCCTAGGTGGCATAGATACGGCATAGGATAATACATAAAACGCCTAGGTGGCATAGATACGGCATAGGATAATACATAAAACGCCTAGGTGGCATAGATACGGCATAGGATAATACATAAAACGCCTAGGTGGCATAGATACGGCATAGGATAATACATAAAACGCCTAGGTGGCATAGATACGGCATAGGATAATACATAAAACGCCTAGGTGGCATAGATACGGCATAGGATAATACATAAAACGCCTAGGTGGCATAGATACGGCATAGGATAATACATAAAACGCCTAGGTGGCATAGATACGGCATAGGATAATACATAAAACGCCTAGGTGGCATAGATACGGCATAGGATAATACATAAAACGCCTAGGTGGCATAGATATACGGCATAGGATAATACATAAAACGCCTAGGTGGCATAGATACGGCATAGGATAATACATAAAACGCCTAGGTGGCATAGATACGGCATAGGATAATACATAAAACGCCTAGGTGGCATAGATACGGCATAGGATAATACATAAAACGCCTAGGTGGCATAGATACGGCATAGGATAATACATAAAACGCCTAGGTGGCATAGATACGGCATAGGATAATACATAAAACGCCTAGGTGGCATAGATACGGCATAGGATAATACATAAAACGCCTAGGTGGCATAGATACGGCATAGGATAATACATAAAACGCCTAGGTGGCATAGATACGGCATAGGATAATACATAAAACGCCTAGGTGGCATAGATACGGCATAGGATAATACATAAAACGCCTAGGTGGCATAGATACGGCATAGGATAATACATAAAACGCCTAGGTGGCATAGATACGGCATAGGATATAATACATAAAACGCCTAGGTGGCATAGATACGGCATAGGATAATACATAAAACGCCTAGGTGGCATAGATACGGCATAGGATAATACATAAAACGCCTAGGTGGCATAGATACGGCATAGGATAATACATAAAACGCCTAGGTGGCATAGATACGGCATAGGATAATACATAAAACGCCTAGGTGGCATAGATACGGCATAGGATAATACATAAAACGCCTAGGTGGCATAGATACGGCATAGGATAATACATAAAACGCCTAGGTGGCATAGATACGGCATAGGATAATACATAAAACGCCTAGGTGGCATAGATACGGCATAGGATAATACATAAAACGCCTAGATGGCATAGATACGGCATAGGATAATACATAAAACGCCTAGGTGGCATAGATACGGCATAGGATAATACATAAAACGCCTAGGTGGCATAGATACGGCATAGGATAATACATAAAACGCCTAGGTGGCATAGATACGGCATAGGATAATACATAAAACGCCTAGGTGGCATAGATACGGCATAGGATAATACATAAAACGCCTAGGTGGCATAGATACGGCATAGGATAATACATAAAACGCCTAGGTGGCATAGATACGGCATAGGATAATACATAAAACGCCTAGGTGGCATAGATACGGCATAGGATAATACATAAAACGCCTAGGTGGCATAGATACGGCATAGGATAATACATAAAACGCCTAGGTGGCATAGATACGGCATAGGATAATACATAAAACGCCTAGGTGGCATAGATACGGCATAGGATAATACATAAAACGCCTAGGTGGCATAGATACGGCATAGGATAATACATAAAACGCCTAGGTGGCATAGATACGGCATAGGATAATACATAAAACGCCTAGGTGGAATTGGTTGGTACAATTATATTATCAAAAGAAGTCTTTCGCTGTTTTTTACCTTAAAAGTACAAAACATTGATGGTTGAAAAAGCGCTTGTGGATTAGATAACCTGATATATAACTATATTTTGTATTTTCTAATTTCCAGTAAATATTAAGATGTAATTTTAAGTGCTTCTGGAAGTGTTTTTTTTATATTCATTAACGAAAAAATTGTTTTCACAGATGAATATGTTGTTAGCCTATTTTTAGTTTTAAGTTTCATAAAACATACATTGGTGAAATGAATAGAGTAAATTCTATGATTAACATGTATGTATTGTATACTGTTGATTTATTCTTAAGTTTGTGGTTTTTAAATTTTTGAGCCACAAAATAGGAATAAAAAAGTGGTTCTGTTTGAATTTTTCCCACTGCATCTGGAAGATTATATAGTCCCCACTATCCTACCACGATGATTCTTGTAATATCCTTGCTAGATAATATGGCGATTCCAATTTATCTCGCGCTCTAAAGGGTAAGCGTGAGCGCGTGTTTTTAAAACCGTGTAAGCACCAACGTACAAAATTCAGTAGTAGAATCCCATTCTATTGGTGATTTTTCGTATTTGACCACAGAATCAGTAGCATCTACATTTTATACGCAAGCCTCAGCTCTATGTTGGGGAAAGCGGCCAATGAGAAATAACGTGTAGTCTATGACGTCAATCGCCACACCAAAATTCAAATTGTTTCGGCGTTTTACTAATTGTTTCTAATTAACTACGAAACCGAAAGTAACGAAACTTTATATTTGGATACTTTAAACGTAAGCGCGTAATAACAAAATTAAGGCGGTAACGAATAATTTGCAACCTACTTTTTAATATAGGTCTTAACTAAAGCGCTTTTAGTCTTAATAATATAAACGCGTATCCACCGATCTTTATCCTTTAGAAACTTGAAAAAAGAAAAAGACAGGTTAAGCCAGCACCCGAAAACGTGAACGGGGGAACTTGTAGGATTGTAGACGTACCTTTATGCGTACAGCCTACACCTTCTACAAGTTTTCCCTACACGTTTTCCAGCCGAGCTCTAATGTATGGGAAAGACTCGTCTGTAGCCAGTGTCAGCTAGGGGCAACAAACACAAGGAGGGCGCAACTAGCTTTTAAACACGCTAACGAAAGGTTGTGTACAAATTTCATTGGACGAGCCTTTACACTGAACGTTTTACGGAAAGGGGGAAGACAATTTCCGAATTTTTCCCTTCCGACGGCAGCAGGCGCTAAAGCGTCTAACCAATGAAAATTATACACCAGAAAATCCACGACTTTTGAGGGGGGGGGGTTTGGGGGGTGCTGTGTTTGTTGCTCCTAGGTGTCACGGCCTAGGTAAAATATAAATTCCGATCCAAGAGCGCCGTTACTACTGGAGATAGACTCTCCGAAAATAGCGTTCGAAGGGTGTGCAAATTTGAACACCTGTGTTGGTAGTTGTACGCTCTGACAATGAAAAGGAGGTGTGCAGTATAGGCTTCGTGCGCAGGCCCGTATTTTGGTGTTACCATATTTGTACGAGTATTACATATGGCCTAATTTTTTTTGGTAATTTTCTATAGTAATCCTTTTAAATACATATTTACTAAACTCGTGGTCGCCTCTATACAGGGTGTTTCAGAGAAGTCTGGCACAAATTTTCAGGCGTGTAACAAGGACCGTATCCGAGTAATTGGCCGTCAAAAATCGGCCTACAAAACGTCGAAAAACGCGCAAATGTGCTGTGTCTATTATTCCTGGGACCCAATTGTTTCCTTTTACTAAGTATTGGTTTCTTATTTTTTTCGATAAAAAACCAATCTAGTATCAAAAGTGTGTTATTAATATCAAAGAAGTAAGCTACTTGTAGAAATGCGTTTTAACAATTACAAGTAATTGGCCGTTAAAAATCGGCCTGAAAAACACGCTAATGTGCAGATATGGTTTCTCAGAGGTTACATGTATTGTTACAAAATGAGAACCACCGTTGGTCTAAAGGTAACAAGGAACACGGTCGAAGAGCTAAAAAAGACCAACAACGTTTGGGGAAACTAAAATATATTTATTTATTAAATTTTACCGGTACGTGGTACTTCGGTCGATAGGCCTTCAAGGTGAAAGTACAAGAAAAACGCGAAAATTACCACGTGACCCACAAAAATAAACCTACTAAAAAGGACTGTCAAAAAGGAGGATGATCACAATAAGTTTGATGTAAAAAAAGGGGAAACGGGGAGAAACTGAAGGGGGGAAGCAAATACCAAAAAGGGAGAGGCAAAAAAAAAAACATCAAATGCTTGCAAACAAAACTCCAAACCAGCGACAAAAAACCACTGTCGATTGATAGAGACGGAAACGTAACAATTTCGAATGCTAGCGGGAAAAACACGCCCACCGGGATGACCACACGCGAAAAACCAAACAGGAAAAACGAACTACCTAAAAACCAACTTATCATTTAAACCGGAGGGAAACTCAGTACCCAAATGAAAAATTTTCTTCAGCACGCCTCTGCTTGGTGGGTAAATTAGTTGTACGCAAGACGCGAATGGAGACGGCATTGATGGTATGCGTGGTGTTAAAGTGATTAGTGATGTAGTTCTTAGCCTGCAGGCTTTCTAATGTCGTTGAGATGTTCTCTGAATCGATCAGCGAGCCCCCTCTTAGTCTCACCAATGTAAAGAATATCGCAAACCTTGCAGCTGAGAGCGTAGATTAGATTGGCAGTCGTGCAGCTTAAAGACCCCCTTGATGTTGAAATCACGCCTTGGACCATGGACGGTAAGGTCAGACGACAAAAACGCGCAAGTGTTGCACCGGGGACGATTTCATTCTTTAGTACCCTCCTCAGTCACGCGAGAATCTTGGCCTGGCAACGAGCTAAAGACAAATCTTGGAGCTTCAGTAAAAATATTGCTCGTGTTGGGGTCCAGTTGTAGAAGGCGGTAATGTTTCCGAATGAATGTCTCGATTCGACACATCTGAGGATGGTATGTTAGAACTACCGATGGCCTCTCATTGGTAGACTTCTTTTAGTTGATGGCAAGGGCCTCATTCCGGGAGACAGTGGACACCCTGTTAAGGGCCGACAGCGAGACAGTATCAGAGAAACCCCTTGCCGAGAAAGAGTCCCTCATGTCGGCAGCCATTTTATTAAAGTCGTCAGCTGAAGAGCAAATTCTACGTAAACGGAGAAACTGGGAATAAGGAATAGTGGTGTGCCGTCACGGGAAAAATTAGCCTCGTCAGAAACCAGGAGCGTACTTAACCAATTGACGTCGTTAGTCTGCTCCTGAATCCACTGAAAAAATTGTACTCGTCTTGGATAATCGACCTCTATTAAAGATTGAACCTTTTGTAAATGGAATGGGTTGTACTGGTGTCCTCGAAGGATACGCCAGACAATTACATGGTCGACTCGCAATTGACCTCCAACTTGCCTCGTACTTGTCGTAGGATTATCCTCGAAGATAGTAATTACTTGTTCCTCCACGTATTCTGGAACGTCTCCTTCTGAAGTAACAGGTCCCGTGGGTTGTATTTTTCCAGTTTCTCTTAAGCGTATGTCAACCACCGTGGACGTTTGTCGATTTGGAAGCTGTCTTTGAGGAAAGTGTTCTGATACAATTCGGAAAAAAAACCACGGAGATGAGCTAGATACGTTCCCAAACGCCTCACAAGGTGTTAAATTTGTAATTTCTTATGGCATTAGAAGAATAAAAAAATCAATTCAATAATTCCCTTTTTTAATAGGCGTAGTCACTTAGAAACACCTTGTTATTATTAAAACGCATTTCTACATGTAGCTTACTTCTTTCATATTAATACTTTTGATACTAGTTTGAACACCATTTTGGTGTGTATTGTTGTATCCTTCCTATTCCGTTCAAAGTTGCACGAAAATGTGTGCTCTCATTGTGGAAGGCCTAAGCAAATGTTTTTGTTCAGCTTTGAACAATTTCTATTTGGAGTGTAGTTATACGTTTTCGGAGATAATCTCGGGATAAGTAAACCCCGTTTGTTCAAACGCGGGATAAGTAAACCCCATTTGTTCAAACGCGGGATAAGTATACTCCGTTTGTTCAAACGCGGGATAAGTAAACCCCATTTGTTCAAACGCGGGATAAGTAAACCATATTTGTTCAAACGCGGGATAAGTATACTCCGTTTGTTCAAACGCGGGATAAGTAAACCCCATTTGTTCAAACCCGGGATAAGCAAACCCCATTTGTTCAAAAGTGGGATAAGCAAACCCCATTTGTTCAAACGCGGGATAAGTATACCCCGTTTGTTCAAACGCGGGATAAGTAAACCCCATTTGTTCAAACGCGGGATAAGTATACTCCGTTTGTTCAAACGCGGGATAAGTAAACCCCATTTGTTCAAACCCGGGATAAGTAAACCCCGTTTGTTCAAACCCGGGATAAGTAAACCCCATTTGTTCAAACGCGGGATAAGCAAACCCCATTTGTTCAAAAGTGGGATAAGCAAACCCCATTTGTTCAAACGCGGGATAAGTATACCCCGTTTGTTCAAACGCGGGATAAGTATACCCCGTTTGTTCAAACGCGGGATAAGTAAACCCCATTTGTTCAAACGCGGGATAAGTATACTCCGTTTGTTCAAACGCGGGATAAGTAAACCCCATTTGTTCAAACGCGGGATAAGTATACTCCGTTTGTTCAAACCAGGACCCCTATGTTGCACGGGCCCCGGTAATTTGTACCGGCTTCCCCCTCTCCCCATGTAGCAAAGCAAAGTCGGTTTGTAGTCGGTTAAGGGACTGATAGTCGGTTAAGAGTCATGACGGCTTTCCCAACAGAGACTTGGCACTCCGTATCTTTGGCCATGGCCGCCATTGTGGTCATATTTTTCTCCCCACGATAAAAACTATTGAAAAAAAACTGTGACGTAGCACTGCTAAGTCCCTACTGTGCCGACTCTAACCCGACGTGAAAAGTGATGTTTTAAGGTCGGCAAACTGAAACATCTTATAGGGCTGACTATAAAATCTCTGAAATTTTTGTGATTGGCCAACAGGCAAATTATAAGTCGGGCGAGATTAAATTTATCAGTCGGCCAGCTGTTTGACTAAATATAACCGTTTTCCAACCCGGTCACCAGTGCCGTATTTCCACCTAGGCCAACCTAGGCTGTGGCCTATGGGTCCATCCTTGGAAGGGGCCCTCCAGTGACCGTAATTACTGTATTCAAGGCATAAATCTATAATATACATCGTAATTTATATTGCTGAAATTCCTAGGTAGAAGACTTTGTTTTAAAATTACCAAAATTTCTGCCTGGCAGTTTACGGACGCAGCCCTAAATCGCAATGTTGCATAATTATCGCGCATTTAGTCGACGATTGTTGGAAATTCAGGCACAGCCTAGCTGCCTAGTTCCGGAGATAAGAGTAAATGCAGCGCGTGAAAAGTGGGCCCAGACTCCTTATCTGCCTATGGGCCCAGGATCTCTAAGTCCGGCCCTGCCGGTCACCCTGACGAAAATCGCTGCAGTCGGGCCAACTGTTTTGCGCTACATGGTCTTGTCGGGCCAGTCCATTGTTTTGCGCGTGGTACACATTTTGACACCATAATTCGCTCTAGAAACCATATCTCACTGTATTCTTCAACATTCGACTTTTAAAACGTAAACGATTAAAGCCACTACTGATGGTCGCGCCCTTGACGCAAGCCACTCAACCCAGCAGAAGGTGCAGCAATGGGTCGACCAGCCCCCACTTCGCACACAGCAGTGGGAATAAGAGTGGATGCTCTGGCAACGCCAGCCGACACCCTACCTAGAAAGGTAGACAGCCAAGCCTTTTGGAAGGAGCGCCTAAAGGGGAACGGCGGGCACACAGCAGCCCGCATAACCCGGCACAGCTGGCACCGGATATCCCGGTGGAACTCCAAAAGGCCGGGAGATGGGTCTGCCGTGCCCTCTTACGGAGGCCCGCAACCCCACAGCAGGCAACTCAATCCGCCGAGACGGCCAGTTTGCCCGGCCCCTCTCCGTTAGCCTGGGCCGAAGCCCAGTTACCAGCCCACACCGGACCGAAGTCGGAGGTGGATATAGGACCATTTGGACGGAACTAACATCTCCCAGTGCGCCACCGCCCGTGCTGGGTTACAAGAGCCGGACCCCGACTCCCCGGTAAAGCCACCAGTTATTGCACACTTCGACCCCTCGTGGGCCCCATGGCACTAGGCTGAAGAGACGGCAGTTAACGGCTTGTCCATCTCACACCGATCACGTGAGGTCCAGAGGATTTTCCACAAAGTGTTTCACAGCATCGCGAAACATATATATGCATAAGCCTAAAGCGTTTGGCAATCTTTCCGTTGATGCTTGAAAATAAATATATGAGAAAATCCACGCTAAACCGACAGCGTCGAATGCGATACGAGCTTCCATGTAAAATAAAAGATTTCCCAAAAAACTCAACCAAAAGAAAATATGTATGTATTAAAGGGAATAGCCGGAATAGAATCTCCAACGCGTTCTTTATGGAAGACCCCATCAATTTCCTTTATTCCCTTCACAATCAGCGATTATCAGCGCCGCAAGTGTGAAAAGCTATGGGAGATAGCGGACAATATTGGAATCCTCGGAGGGCGACAGAAATACCAGAGGTTATATTCCCTTTAAATATCTAACCAGTAGTATTTCTGGAACGATAGGCCAATACATATCATGACTTACAAGGAGACCCCAGGGTGGTTCTCACCGATTTGGTTCAAAGTTGGGGGATTGTTAGACCTAGATGTAACATGAAACCCGTTAAAGGGAAAAGTTACGCTGGGCTTCCGTTTTGCCATGGCAACCAAAAATGTTTTTGACAACATAAAATAAGAAAAAGTCAATGTAAAATAACATGCGAAAACGACAAATCCTAAGGGTCCCCCCCCCCCCTGTGCAAAACTTCAATTAATAAAAAAAAAAATTATTTAAAAAAAAAATTGTAAATTTAATATTTTTGGATTACTTTGGACAAATAGGGGGGAATAAAAACCTTTTTGTGTGAACTCGAGTGAATTTAAATAAATACGTCGAAATTTTAGGTATAATACATAATATTTGTAAAACTTATGCCGTGATAACTGCCATATATTTTCGCCGATAAATCTTAAAATTTCTACATTACATTATCTGAACGATGTAAACAGATTTTTAGATTTCGATAGAAAAACGACGCCATTTTATAAAATGGCGGATATCAATAAAACTCATCGTGCGATAAGTTCCGTAAATATTCGTTGATTAATCAGAAATTTTCTACGTTTCATTATCTGCCCGAGTTAATTAGACCTATGGGTTTTCCAATAATAATTCGACGCCATTTTGAAAAATGGTGGATATAAATATAACTTATGATGCGATAACTGCCGAAATTTTTTGTACATTAATTTGAAATCTGCCGTATGCAAAATAGCGCATAACAATATATCTCTTGATTGTTATTAGAAAAGTTATCGTTTATCAATAATTTCCCGAGTTATAAATAATTTCCCGAGTTATCAATAATTTCCTGAATTATCAATAATTTCCCGAGTTATAAATAATTTCCCGAGTTACCAATAATTTCCCGAGTTATCAATAATTTACTGAGTTATCAATAATTTCCCAAGTTATCAATAATTTCTTGAGTTACCAATAATTTCCCGAGTTATCAATCATTTCCTGAGTTACCAATAATTTCCCAAGTTACCAATAATTTATCCATGTTACCAATAATTTCCCGAGTTACCAATAATTTC
Source organism: Leiobunum rupestre (assembly GCF_980474605.1). NCBI lineage: Eukaryota > Metazoa > Arthropoda > Arachnida > Opiliones > Sclerosomatidae > Leiobunum > Leiobunum rupestre. The sequence goes on from NC_143394.1 coordinate 44,242,341, forward strand.
CCTAGTTATCAATAATTTCCCGAGTTATCAATAATTTCCCGAAATACCAATAATTTCCCGAGTTATCAATAATTTCCCGAGTTTTCAATATTTTATCGAGTTACCAATAATTTCCCAAGTTACCAATAATTTCCCAAGTTACCAATAATTTATCCATGTTACCAATAATTTCCCGAGTTACCAATAATTTCCCGAGTTACCAATAATTTCCCGAGTTACCAATAATTTCCCGAGTTACCAGTAATTTCCAGAATTACCAATAGTTTCCAGAATTACCATTAGTTTCCAGAATTACCATTAGTTTCAAGAATTACCAATAGTTTCCAGAATTACCATTAGTTTCAAGAATTACCAATAGTTTCCAGAATTACCATTAGTTTCAAGAATTACCAATAATTTCCAGAATAACAAATTATTTCCCAAATTACCAATTATTTCCCAAATCACCAATTATTTCCCAAATTGCCAATAATTTTCCAAATTACCCAAAATTTCCTGAATTACAACCATTTTCTGAATTAACAATAATTTCCCAAATTACCAATAATTCTACAATGCCAATTGCACTAATTTAATAATATTTCAATTTTCCCAAATTATGCCTAAATGATAAATATAACCATAATTATTTTCTATTAATCCAATGATATAAGAACTTACCCAATATTATTGGATTTTGCCGAAATATATTAAAATTTACCCATTTTATATGAAGTTTCCTATAATTTTTTTTAACAATAAAAATATAGAATTTATCGCTCCGAGGGATACATTGATTGCGTTATTTTGAGAAAAGGAATATTTATCTCAAAAGAAATAGGACTAATTTACTCGGTTAGAAAAATTTTCAGAATAGTTGACGAATAATTACGGAACTTCTCAGACATGCGCCATTTTGCAAAATGGCTTCGGAATTCTTTCAAAATAGAAAGGACTTACTTATTCGATCATTTAATGAAACAGAAAAATTCAGATTTATCACCGAATAATTACGGAACACCCACCATTTTCCAAAATGGCCTCGAATTTTATTAAAATTAATAGGATTTATTATCTTTAATAGGTAATGTAAAGTAGAAAATTTCAAGTAACTGGACAAATAATTTCGGCAGTTATCGCATTATGAGATATTGATATCTGCCGTAAAATGGCGTCATATTTCTATCACAGTGTAAGGGGCTGATTTATTCGATCAGATAATGTAATGTAGAAAATTTCACGTAAATCGACAAATAATTTCGGCAGTTATCGCATCATAAGTTATATTTATATCCACCATTTTTCAAAATGGCGTCGGATTATTATTGGAAAACCCATAGGTCTAATTAACTCGGGCAGATAATGAAACGTAGAAAATTTCTGATTAATCGACGAATATTTACGGAACTTATCGCACGATGAGTTTTATTGATATCCGCCATTTTCCAAAATGGTGTTGGATTTCTATAAAAATCTATAGTACGAATTCATTCGAGCAGATAATGTAACGTAGAAAATCTTAGGTTAATCGGATACAAATTACCTAACTTATTGCATGATTTATACTTGTATCCGCCATTTTATAAAATGGCGTCGTTTTTCTATCGAAATCTAAAAATCTGTTTACATCGTTCAGATAATGTAATGTAGAAATTTTAAGATTTATCGGCGAAAATATATGGCAGTTATCACGGCATAAGTTTTACAAATATTTTGTATTATACCTAAAATTTCGACGTATTTATTCAAATTCACTCGAGTTCACCCAAAATGGTTTTTATTCCCCCTATTGGTTCAAAGTAGTCCAAAAATGTTAAATTTACTATTTGTTTTTTTTAAATAATTTTTTTTGATTAATTGAAGTTTTGCACAGGGGGGGGGGGGGGGGGGGACCCTTAGAATTTGTCATTTTCGCATGTTATTTTACATAGACTTTTTCTTATTTTATGTTGTCAAAAACATTTTTGGTTGCCATGGCAAAACGGAATCCCAGCGTAACTTTTCCCTTTAACGGGTTTCATTTTACATCTAGGTCTAACAATCCCCCAACTTTGAACCAAATCCGTGCCTAAGGTGCCTAGCTGATTATTATTATTTTTATTATTATTCCCATTCATTAACAAAACAATTAATTACATTTCGCATTACAACCTCTGTAAATTCTAAGCAGGTCAAACCATTTACACAGACTACTACAGTATGACTTGTAACTGTATAGAGCTCGACGTTCGGATAAGAAATTTTCCCGTTCATTTCTTTTATATCAATATCCGGCAATTACCCGAATTAAATCTTATTTGTTGCGTATTAAATCGTATAATAGTCGCGAATAATATCCATAAATAAACAGTTAATAAATTTTTTTATGATTAATTGAAATTTTGCCGGTTAATTTATCCGTTTCTCTGTCTAGTTGCATTCGCTCGCACTAGATGTCGTTAGCGTATAAATCAAAACAAGTTGAGTAAGAAAAATCTAGCCTTAAAGGTGTGGCCAATAGGGAACTTCTCGCGTTGATTGGCTTTTCGGGATCACGTGATTATTATCTTATTAAACATGTGGTTTCGCGAATCCAATAGATTGCAGACAACTCGCCTTTGCTTTAAGTCCCCGGAAGGTGCTGCCATCTAGAAGCGCTTTTAGAACCATTTTTCTAAACTTTTTAAACTTTTTTGGATAGAGCCGCCACTGGCTTTAAAACACTAGCAGATAAATTTATTTACGATCGCAAGGAATCTAGGTGGCTTTGGTGTTACGATCTTCCGAAGTAGCGTCTGCTATTGTCAAATTAAAGAAAAATGCCTATATCTAGGCATGGTATGTGCTCCGTTTTATCATGTAGGTAACACAAACAGTTAAAAATTATAATCAAATGCAAATATGAACCTTTTATAACTAATAATTAATCCATCATAACCCTTTAATACGCGTAATTGCGTACCATAAAAAGTCCTTACTGTCTAACAAACGTTAATATAGAATCTACTACTACGCAAAATAATTAGTTTTAGACGGCAACCAAAAGAGGGCGTAGTGATAGCTTTTGGTCGCCTATTACCTCAGCTTTATACGCGAGAAAAGACGAAATGCCTTGGCTTTGTACCGAAAATCAAACATTTGGATAGTCAAAAATATAGTTAAAATATCGAATTTGAACCCTCTTTACCCGAAGTGAAACACGCTTGGTTGATTGCTTAAGTGCCGAAATTTGCGCGCTCTGTTTTAAAAAAAAATGTGGGAAAATTTATCGGTGAAAAAGAACGATAATTTTTCATTAAAAACGCGCGAAGTTCCCCCGAGGCCCGAGTCGAGTTCCGCCTTTAAACACAAACCGGCGAAGGCGCATTCTTAGTGCCGCAGCCGACTCGCAAACTTTTATAGTGAATTAGTCGCGCAAGAAGCGCGAGAAATACGATGGAAAAATTTCGTCGAGAGAGTGCGCTGGGGTGCCGCCGTGTGTATAGAGAATCCATTAAAATTCAAAGAGAAGTCAACTATAGCCCGCGGGATGAGTATCCAGTTACCAGAGTCTATTTATAGTTTGGTAACGATGGAATATTATGGGAGAATCGATCGTTCAGCCGTTCTTTAAAATCCCCAGAGATGGCGCTACCTTTCCTCGACACTACCACTCCCCCTCGCGCCTTCCATCTCCAGACGTACCCCGCGACTCCAAAGAGAATTCCGTTCGTGTTGTACCGTGGTTAACGTTAAGTTCCGGATTTGCGCGGTTCTGCCGCAATCTACAATTTTCCCTCGAAGTTAAGGAGCGGATTGAAATTTATAGCGACTTTTAAGAAGGTGGGAGGGGGTTCGAAATTTATGTCAAAATTATCCAAGCGTGATCTTTCGCGCGAAGATTTTCCAAAAGAGAATTGCTTTAAAAGGCAAAGATTAGAAATTAGCGAGCAATAAATAATTGACTAGAAAGAAGGTCGGAGCCTTCAGCATCCGTTTCGGAATGGAATAGAATAGTTGTCAATAAGCATACAATTGAAAACGGCCCCTGTAGCAAATTAGAGTCAGGCCGACGTCGGCAAAAGGTACTAAACACTAAAGTCGGCCGACCTTTGGATTTAGGGTCGAAATGTCCTAGGGTCGGCCGCCTACAAAACGTCGACTCTTTACCGCCTTTTAATAGACCTAAGAACCGACTCCGAAACGACGTCATCCCGACTTAGAATGTACTGTATCATTACGTCGAAACGACTTACTTTTTGATATTTTAAGTGACTGAAAATGACCAAATAAAACCGTAAATATAGCTATATAAATAGCTATATACATGTATGTAGTTGGTCAAGTCCCATGAACGGGAGTGAAACAATGAGTTTATTTCAGTCAATCGAAAAGCTCTTGAAGCTAGAGTACAGAGTTCTAGAGTTTCTTGGGGCTTAGTAAACGTAAAGAATAATTCTTCATTAATAATATCTTAGCCTAACATATTTAGCTATATGAATGTAACCTACTTGAGTTGCGAGATTTTTAATAAGGAAACGTTCTCAGATTGAATATATAATCTTTTTCGAAAAAATATAATACAGAAAGGAAGTTATTTTAAAAATATTTCAGTTTGTTTTATTAAATCACCAAAGTTTAACAGTTTTGAGCGATTAATTGGCAAAGTGCGACCTTAAATCGACTCGTTGCGCTACAGGGGTAATAATTAAATGTAAGGTCTATTTTAAGTCGGATAATGGTCCCAAAAAAGGATTTACGGTTTTAGTGTCGAAAAACGTTCGGATGTTTTTAGGTCGGCATTTGGTCGTCGACTTTAAACCGACTTTTCGACCGTACCCCGACCCTAAAACGACTTCATGTGCTACTTGGGGGGGGGGGGGGGCACCATTAACAATTCTCGCTAATTCCGTACCTATAAGAGAGACGCGCCAATAGAGACTTGTCCAGTACCGGATTTACTGAAGACAGATTTTATTGGGGGCCTATGTAAGGTAAGCGTAAAAACGCAAAACTCGCGTGTCCAGAAGCTGAGCTTATGTCACGAGAGTAATGATTTTTCAAATAATATGTTTTTCTCTTAAACCGAATCAGTAAAAAATCCATTGATTTCATCAGTGGTGAGGCCCATAGGGCTGTGCCTAGTAGGCCTAGTCCTTAATCCGACACTGGACTTGGCAGAATGAAGTACCTTTAGCTATGGCCACCATGCTGGTATTCTTTTTTTTTCAATTGGAAAAAGTATATACGTCAAGTCCCTATATCGTAAGTAAACGAAGAGACTCAGGTAGAACCTACTTCTTGGGCACTTAACAAGTTTTAAAACGTCTATCTACCAGTTCCACAAGTCGTCCGGTCTCTGGCTTTACTAACGAGGAGACTACCCGAGGTGATTATCACCGATTTCGTTGAAAGTAGGTGGGTATGTAGACCTTATGGTAACATGAAATTTCACCAAGGGAAAAATTGCAATGGCCATTAGTTTTGCCATGGCAACCGAAAATGTTTTTGACAACACAGTATGTATATTTTCCCATTGAAAATAACAATCTGATCAATTTTACATATTTTGATCAAATTGACCAAAATTCATCAAAATATCATAAAGTTCATTTCATTAGTCAATTTTGATCTATTTTGTTTTGGTTGAATTTTTTTTTAGAAGTGCTCAGATTCCTATGTTATTTTCAATGGGAAAATATAATTTATACTGATTTAATCCTGTGTCTTGTGGAACAATAAAATAAAATGAAAAAAAAAAGCATGAACAATTTTAAAAGAACCGCGTATAACATTTAAGAGAAACAATCAAATTTAAATAATTCCATTTAAATTTCAAACGTCATAAACTTAGAGTAATTTAAATTTGACTTTCTATAAATCTTAAAATGTAAATCAGACAAAAACCACTTTGTTCACCAGTTCTTAAAATACCGATTGCCGACTTAACGTCAATATTAGAGGGTAAAGAGTTCCACTCAATAACAATCCAGATGAAAATTTACAATGGATTCAACCTTTGCCATTAAAGTTCTGTTTCAGAAGCATTATAAGCTTAGAATCATCCATTTCCACCCAAATATTTTCCATCCATTCCCTAACCGAAATCAAGAAAAAAATCTTATTTGTGCCCATTCCCGGGTAACCGTGCAAAATGGTAAAAATGTATCTGATTAGAAAATTTATTTATTTTGAGTAAATGAATAAATTTTTAAAGTAATTGTTGATTTGACACTGACCCGACGTGAGCTCAATAAACTTGGAGCCAATTAAGCCCTTAATTATACACACATACAAGATGTTTCAATTTTAAGGAGTTGTAGGGGGTGAGTTGAGAAGTATGCCTGTTTATTTCCCATTTTCGTACGATGAGTTAAAAGAGCGCCAGAGAGATTCAAAGTGTGGCCTACTAGCCCCTGGAAGTAGGCTGCAACCAGCGCAAAACCAAGCAGCCGGGAAATGCGAACATTAAAGTTTGGGTTCATGTGTTTGGTAAAAAAGGACTTTGTAAACAAATCGAGGTAACCAGCGTAAAAAAAAGTAAAATTAAACAGTATTTAAAGTCCCTGCTGTTTGGTTTTGCGTTTGTAGGAAAATGGGGAGAAAACCGGCATACTTCTCAACTCACCCCCTACAACTCCTTAAATTTTTTTTGCATAACCTTTCGTAACACCCTGTATACTTTAATAGCATATGGTTTTTTAGCTCACCGGTCATGGAATTATCTTTCCAACTAATGGTTCTCATTTCAAATTCCAACGCGTCAAGGAGAAAATAGTACAAGAAGCAAATTTCAATAACCGCACAGCTAAATAACTATTAGAATGGTACTTTTTCACAACAAAGGGAAGCCGAAGTTGACGTCATAGGTCACCGAGGTCACACTGAGGTATGACGTTAAAGTACTATTATCGCCTAACTGCGCGTGTGTTGGATAATATTGAAACTCGCGAATAAATCTCCAAGATAATGGACTAAGATTAGGAAAAGCAGACAACATGGATTACTGACAATTGCAATCGTTTCTTATGGAATATTAGTAAGAGTCATATTTTATTTATAACTATGATCTGTAAAGCGTCATAAATTGGAGAAGAAATTCGTGCTAGTAAGGCGCTTAACCTCAGTCTACTATAAAAGCTAAAAGTTTAGGAGCGTGTAACAAAATATACGACTTCTACGCGAGTTTTTCTAAAAGCCCATCCACTTTCCAACATCCAGCATAACTAAATAGTGGAGTACGTAAGATTTCAGAGGCAATTTCTACTTAAGCCTGGTTCCCTCAAAAGTCAGCTTGAAATATGAGTGCAAACTCTGAGTAGACGGCCCAAATCTAATTCCGAGCGTTGCAATCTAATTTTCGGCACTCTCGCGCGCTCTCTTTAGGACTTATAGAATAAGACTACTTTGGTACATACTGGAGCGTCTCTTATATTTTAAGAGCGCACGTCCTAAATGCGGAACGCTAAATGTAACGGCAACGTAGTACTCGTCAAACCTAATAACGTCGCGTTTCCGCGTCACAACGCGTGGCCAAAGGGTTAAACCATTTCACAGTTGTCTTTTATGACTTTATTGGTTCGAGCTATACGCGTCTCATTAGGGAGTCAAATCCAATCAAAGCGAAGTAAGGCTTACCTTGACCCACTTGGCAGAAACTACTTTAATCCACCCAGCTTCGCGACTACGGCATTTTGCCAATCGCGGAATATCGCCTACGGGAGTCTACTGAAATTGAACGAAGCGCTTTATAGAATTTGATTAAGATAATGGATGGATTCCGAATAAATTAAAGGGATTATTTTATTCCGAGTCATTTGATTGCAAATGTAAATTACTCGGAAATAAAAAGTGGCGCGGGGAAACCGGATTAAATGTAATTGAGTGCGGAGGCGGTAAATGCGCCAACATAAAGAAGCTTTATTATCGATAAACAAAGAGTTGGTACTGTTTTCTGTCGTGTTATTGTTTACAGCTGAACGTATTCAATCTCAAAATGTATAAGCACTGAAAATATGTGGGCAGCATCTCTGGCAACCTTAGGCAGCACCCTGTTCACCTCCCGATTTCCGAAAGAAAAACCACGCCCAACCCCTTCGCCCTTTGTAGAGTGGGGTGGCGTTGTGGTTAGCTTTCGCCTCGCAACGAGAAAAGCAGGGTTCGATCCCAACTTGTGACACTGGGTGGAAACTCGGAACCACTCCTTCCGCCTTGAGTTTGCGAGCTTTCTCCCCGCTGGTTAAAGTTATTTTCCCCCGAGTTTTTCGGTTTCCCTTCCATAAAAACTTGTAGAGTGTAGGGAGCTGTTGGCAAGCGTGGCATGAAGGGCTGGCCACCACCCTCCTACGCATTGTAACCCGGCCATCCGAATTAAAGGCTTTAAAGGTTGCTGGCTGACTTAGGCCTAGGGTGGTGCCTTGGGTGACTTCGACCTAGGGTGGTACTTTGGGTTTTAGCCTAGCCTATATATTCTATGACATTTCTTTTGGTATTTTAGAGACGTGGTTAAATTGCAATTTAACTGTGCATCGAAATTGAGTTACAAGTATATATACTTGGTCACCACCCTCCTACGCATTTTAACCCGGCCACCTAAATTAATGGCATTTAAAGTCGCTAGATGACTTCGGCCTAAGCTCATACCTTGGGTATTAGCCTAGGCTGCCTAGCTGATTAATATTATTTCTTAACAAGTTGGCAAGCCAAAATATCTCTCTCCTTGGAAGAGTTAGTCCATGGATAAATAACAGGAGGGCCGACTCAGCCTTTGGGCTATGAAAGTTTATTTTGAAAGGAGATGCTAGCGTCACCTGCCGTCGTACTGTACTAAATAGCGCTGAAAATTTTAACTTGTCCTGTTATTCCTCCATGTGTTTTTATGATATTATTTATTTTCATTTCGAAGACGTGAAAGTCAGTGGCTCAGCTGTAAAAGGTCCACCTGCTAAGATTATGACCGGGTTCGATACCTGGCAACGACGGTATTTTATATTAAAATAATGAATTAATTTTAATTTAAGCGTAAAGGAACACGGACTTTCTCCAAGGCTCTTTGTCTAAATAACGTTGTAGCGTATTTTCCACCTCCTGACGTACAATATCCGTTTGCTAAAAACATGACTCGGGTTCGATTCCTGGCCACAACCGTATTTTAAATCAATTAATTTTAATTTAATCTATAAATAAAAAATCTTACAGAATAAATTAACTTTTATAAACTTATTAACGTAAATTTATTATAGAACAAATTGACGTTAATAAGTTCGTAAAAACGTAAACGAAGACGGACTTCCTCAAAGTTGTTTTCTAAATATCGTTGTAATATAACATGTGTCGGTAGTTCTGTCACGCAAGAAGGCTCGAGTTCGGATCCCGCTTAGTACTATCGCAAGTGACAATAAGAGCATTTGTTGGAAACCCTGCCATTTGGATGCTAAGACGTTTAACATAGCCCTTAGCACTCGGTCCGTCCCAAATCTCAATAAATAGAAGTTGGAAAGTAGAAGCCCCGTACACGCTCAACACAAACACAACGCAAACACAAGACAAAAACAACACAAACACAACATAAACACAGCACAAACACAACACAAACACAACACGCACAACACCACAACAAAAACACAACACGCACAATACAAACACAATAAGCACAACACAAACACAACACGCACAACACGCACAACACAAACACAACACCCACAACACAAACACAACACGCACAACACAAACACAACACGCACAACACAAACACAACACGCACAACACCACAACAAAAACACAACACGCACAATACAAACACAATAAGCACAACACAAACACAACACAAACACAACACGCACAACACAAACACAACACGCACAACACAAACACAACACACACAACACAAACACAACACGCACAACACAAACACAACACACACACATGTCGCAACACAAACACAACACCCACATGTCGCAACACAAACACAACACACACATGTCGTAACACAAACACAACACACACACATGTCGCAGCACAAACACAACACGCACACATGTCGCAACACAAACACAACACGCACAACACAAACACAAAACAAACTAAACACAAACACAACACAAACACAATACAAACACAACACAAACACAACACAAACACAACACCCACACATGTTGCAACACAAACACGAATTTGAATTCTGGCGTTTTAAAAACAATAAACCCTTTTCAAAAATTCGAGAAACTGCGAACGAGGTTTTTATTACACTTGGCCCTGGTACTGCGAACAACAGACAAACAAACAAACAGACACGGTGATTGCAAAACCCCTAATAGGCAAAAAGACACTGCAGTGGATCGTGAGCTCTTTCCTACTAGGCAGAGAATATCTTCCGCGAATCATAAATTCAGTTAGCCTGAATTCGCGAGACTTGATTAGATTATCGATATATATTATTGGAAATAAAGTGAATAACAGGAATTCCACACTTATAAAGAATGTTTTACAGTTCAATCCTTTTTGTAATAGGCGTTTCAATAAATGCCGCTCTCTTTTTCTTTCCCCCTACACGCATGCGCGTGAGTTACTGAATAAAAGAGTCACGTGTTTATGTTAGTTTTTTTGTGCAAGGCTATAGTTGATAGCGCGTGCGAAATTGAACGAGCTCTTCTTTATTGAAATATTAAGTAGCGCGTGCTTTAATATATCACGCTTTTACAAGTATGGCCTGGCTCTCTGTATTACTACTTCTAGGCAGATCATTGAACAGGTTTTATTTAAGCGTCTATTTTTTTGTTTAAAGACCTCTATTGTAGGTGATTTTGTGAAATTTATGCCATGTTCCTACGGTGATCGTGCAGATTTCTGCTGAGTGCATGAAAGGATAAAGGGTAAGAAAGATTTGAAATTCGAGTGAATTTGTACAGCGGGTAAGCAATTTATGGAAATGACCTGTCAGGTTGACCGTGTTCCTAAAACTACTTTTTTTTGGATTCCCTATGTTTTATTCAGCCATTTTCATTTTTTCATCAGCGATCTTACAATTTATGTACACTGTTAACGTTATTCGCGTGGAACATTTAATTTCGTAAGTTTTCACTGGGTACTTTTCGAAAGAAATAATACTGAGATGGAAATTTGATATTATAAAACTATTTCATTAGAAAAATACAGTATATGTTTCACCTAGGAGCAACAAACACAAGGAGAACGCTGCTAGCCTTTAAACAAGCTAAGGCAGTGTTGTGTACAAATTACAAATTTGATTGGACGAGCCTTTACGCTAAAGCGTCTAACCAATGAAAGTTGTAAGCAAGAAAATCCACGACTTTTGACGGGTTGCGTTCTGTTTGTGTGGGGTGCTGTTTGTTGCTCCTAGCTTGCACATTTTGGCGAAAAATTAACTATCATTGAAAATGCCTTGAGATTGCCAGTGGCGTAGCTAGAAAATTGGACCCAATGCAAAATAGGAAATGGGTTCACTCGGAAGACTAAGCTTGTGGGTCCCATTGCATTGAATTGGGTGCTTTGGCTTATTCACGCAACTGGAGGCTGCGATGGTACACTTTTAATTTTTACGTCCCAGATGGATACTTTTCTCGTAACAGGTATTTTATTTACTTCTGACATTACTGAGAAACAGAATTTACCTATATACTGCAACAAATTTTATAACTTTCTCGAAAAAAATGGGCTAAGATATCAAAAGGTTGCAATTGACTATAATAGTTTGTAGCCTTAAGACCAACAAGGATCAATGCTCAAGGTTTCTAAGAAAAGGTGAAACGTAACCCCACAGTGCGATTGCTACAATGAAAAGCGTATTCGATCGTTTAGGACGCCTACGCTCGCGTTAATACAACGCGCTTAGGGTTACGCTACCGTTAAAAGTAACGAGGGGGTAAAATACGAACACTCGTAGATAGGGGTAACCCTTAGCGATTACCGGGATTAAACACCCTTCCGTATTAGAGCACTCGTCTATAGAGAAGGACAAACCAGGAGAATATCTATCTACCTTCGACAAAAGTTACTATATTTAGCCAGCGACGTATCTTTTATAGAAGCAAAGAAAAAGATAGACCTTAATCTAGTTTGCAAGCTACTCTCGAAGGGAGTTGCCTGCCAGCACCCATTCTTCAACTCTATATAATCCAAGTTCGGACTGATGGAAATACATCCTAGATACCTTCCCACGTTGGGCAGGGTTTATAGTGCGAACGGGGCGTACCCGTATACGTGGGATTTAGTCTAAATAAGCGAGAGGGCGGGTGCAGTTTCTTCTTCTCCGTATCTATATATTCCGGAGCGGTGGAAGTTAATAGAAGGCCTGATAGGACTACGGAGGATCCAAGGCTTAATTGAAAACCTGGCAAAAGGGATCGAGTCTGGAATACCGAAGGGAAAAATCTGGGACGAATGATAAAAAAGGCTTTCCTTCTTCGAGCACACGAGCACCTGTGCACCTTCGGAGGGCCCCGCAACGATATAATGAGTTGTAATTTCTCCTCTAACCCCTTATTTCCTTTTATCCGTCCTAGAATAAGGGAAAGCGCCTATGCCTCTGCGCTGGAATAGAGGATTCCAAGCAGAATGATAATGAGCCTCTGAGAGACCAATCCAATATCGACTATAATGACGCTGTTATTAATTAATTAGATAATTATCTATTAAAGAATGTTAATTTCTGCAGCCCGATTTGACCCTATAATTCTGAAATAAGGTTTAATGGGGATAGCAAAAGGAAACTGTTCAACAATTAAAACGATTACGGTAAAATAGGGCTAAAGTTTTATTATAAAATATTTACAGAAATAAATAACATAATAATAACCAGCTAGACTAATACACCTTTATCCCAAGTTCCGAGTTTTCACCCAGTGCCACTAGCCTCACTCGAACCCGACTCCCCTTATTACTACGAGGCAAAAGTGCATCCCACTGTTAAAATATGTAGTTTTGGAATAACGTTTAAAATCATCATATTCGACTGTAATATTAAAATAATCAGACTAGACTGAAGGACTCGTGAATAGTGGTTTATTTTTGGAAAGTCGATTTGATTCTATTGTTATTTTCTTTCTCACCCTGGCGAAACCAACACAAAAAAATCTAAAAGCCGTATCTTATATTGTTTACGAGAAAAAGTAAACAATAAATAGGTAAAAAGTAATATTATTATATTCTAAAATGGGTAATAGTAAAGAAATTGCTAATTATCGATTGGAAAAACTTAGCAGTTATCAGCCTGAATAATTGTAAAAATGGTCATTCATTTGCCTGGGTAATTGAAAATTATCACTTATCAGCCAGGATAATTGGAAAAATGTTCACTTCACTGCCTGGATTATTTGGAAAAATGTTCACTTCTCAGCCTGGATAATTGGAAAAGCTATCACTTATCATCCTGGATAATTGGAAAAACTATCACTTATCATCCTGGATAATTGGAAAAACTATCACTTATCATTCTGGATAATTGGAAAAACTATCACTCATTTGCCTTGATAATTAGAAAAATTAATTAGCCTGGATAATTGGAAAAATCTTTACGTATCAGGCTGGATAATTGGAAAAAATTATCACTCATTTGCCTGGATAATTGGAAAGATTATCCCAAATCAGCCTAGACAATTGGAATAATTATCCGAAATCAGGCTACAAAATTTTAAAAAATCACTAGACTAAAAATTGGGTATATTAATCAGCCTCAAAAACCAACTTCTAAGAATAATAAGGTATAAATAATGGTAGTTCAATAATATACTTGAATACTTAATTTAAGCGTAAGGCAAATAGAGCAACGCGACTTAATTGGCAACCCGGTAACCTTCGCCAACGAAGCGATATCTTGTCCACACTACACTTATTACTTATCGCGGTACGCTTGTTACGAAGGAAGAACTAAAGGAAGATTGGAAATAGGAGAATGCCCCAAACACGAGAAAGAAACGTTACCTCCCCCAAAAAAAATAAGAATTCCGAGATCCCGAGAAAGAAGCTCAGGCTAGACTGCGGAAGAAGATGGGGATGAGAGGAGAGAGGGGGACATGTTAGCGTTGAGAAAAAACCGAGTTGACACTCCGTCTTGTTATTCGTGACGGATTAGGTCTGCCCCAGAAAGCTTCATATTCCGCTCCAACGAAAAGAGTGCCGCGCAAATCCGCCGATAACAAGCGGACGAAACGGAAGGGTTCTCCCTTCGAAGTGAGCCCTAAACAGCGAAAGCTTTACCAAAAAAGCGAGTGGCTTTTCGCGGAATGTTTGCCTCCTAATTCAACAACAACCGAATTGTTAAAAATATAAATTCCGTCGTGAAATATTAAATTTTATTTTTATTTAAGAAGTTGGTTTTTTTATATTCTTTTGTAGGGTCTTATTTGTTTTTATTTCAAGTAAAAAAATTTCTTTGGTATTTGCACACTTACAAAGAGTATAAAATATTCTAGTACTTGAAATAGTTTTGATAATATTAACACAATGGATAAAAAGCTATTACCAGAAGCATATGTAACGTAATTACTCGTAAGTATGCCGCTGTACCTTTATTCCATTAAAAAATCTTCCGAAATGGTTTGTTTCACCACGAACCAGCAAAAAGTTGGACTACTTTAAATTTTAACCGTTTTATTCATCCTACTAATTTTGGAAGTCACACTATTGGCTAGAAACAATTGTATTTTATTTAGGCCAATGGGAAACCTCTAAATTGAGAAAATCGTTAATAATTATGAATAAATAAAGAACTAAATTAGTTAGAAAAACAAATATATCCCGTTCGAGCGATAATTTTGGTCTTAGGTCGAATTAATCAACAATTTTCGACGAGTTGCCAGACGAACTAAAAAAAAACGAGTCTGAATCTTGTAGACAGATTGCCGTAACGTTTTCCGCGAGTTGATCCAGAGCCAGTTGATGAAAGATCGTATTCAGTTTTTTCGTTCTTAATTAAGCTCCTGCAAGTGGAATAATGGCGTAATTGGACTCCGACACGCAACTCACGCGTTATCCTATCGGAGGATGAGAGGCTAAACCAAACAATTTAAAATTACAAAACTCGTTGACTAGCAACGGAAAGACGAAAAGTGGTGGATAATAAAATATAGGAAATGCTAGTACGAACCTGCGATGAATTGCAATTTGAAGAACGATGGAAAATGAGAAAAGGTTAAAAATCAACACTGCGCTGAAAGTCTGGAACAACTACGCGCAACCTAATTATTTATTTATGAATTTAATATATTGAGCTGTTGGCTCTCGTCGAATGAAGGGCTTGCCACCACTCTCCTACGCATTGTAACCCGTCCACCTGTTTAAGGCATTAAAAGTTGCTAATTGACTCGGGCCATAAGGTGGTGCCTCGGGTGTTAGCCTAGCTGATTATTATTATGATAAATCGAGATGTTGAACTAATAAAAATAACAGCTGTACTACCCCACAATTGGACTATCCTAGAAAGACTATGTTATGGGGTCCTGCACTCTAAAAAAGGTTGGGTTAAAACATTTGGGCAAAACATACTTTGACCCATATTGAGTCAATTTTGACCCAATTTTGGTTATTATGGATATTTTGGGTTAGTATGTTTTACCGTATGAAATCGGGTTATTTTGAAATCTACCACTTCAACCATACTTGGGTTATTTCTTACCCAAAACAAAGTATCAAAATATAATTTCATCAGCTGTGGTTTCTACCTTTGTCAATTTTTTCATTCGACATAAATCTCGCCAAATTTTGATCACTAGTCACTACCAACAGTACCGGCCGTCCGGCTTACAAGCTAATACAATAAAAGGATGAAAGTTCATGTAATGGTAATTTTATTTTTAGCTAATAGGAGTATAATAGAACTTCATAGGATTAAATTAATAAGCTATAGCTTTTGTTCTAAGTAACAAATATTTACAATGAAGAACAGTAAATTGGAAAATAAGCTTTTGATGGTTAACAACAGCACTAGACTATTGACCCAATTTATTTAGTTAAAACGATGACCTAATTATTTGGGTCAAATTAATAGCACAACCCTTTATTTTGCGCTATTTTTTACCAAAGCCCATAATTTTTATTTATTTATTTTTTGCCCAACCATTTGGGCAGTTGTTAATTTATCCAATTTTGAATTATTTATTTTTACCCAACCATTTTGTCAGTTGTTAATTTACCCAATTTTGGGTTATTTATTTTTACCCAACCATTTGGGCAGTTGTTAATTTACCAAATTTTGGGTTATTTATTTTTACCCAACCATTTGGGCAGTTGTTAATTTACCCAACTTTGGGTGATTTTTTTACTCAACTTGGGCTGTTTTCATTTTGCCCAAATTTATTGGTAAGTGAAATACTGACCCAAAATTTGGTAACAATTGACCCAAAATGGGTAGAATTTGACCCAACCTTTTAAGCGTGTATGCTAAATATTTATTTTCATAATTTATTTTAAATCTTAAATAATGAGGCCTGCTTTTCAAATGAATATCTAATCGAAGACATGGTTCAAGGTCATACAATTTTCCGAATATTAAAATATCCCACCATGATGAGATTGTCTAGCAAATTTCGACAATGTAACACGACTTGTTTTGGAGTTATTAGCGCTGTCTTGCAATTTTCCCTTTTACGGCCTTTATGATTTTAGTAAATTTTTCTCGACTTCCTATTGGTCGAATCCGATTGGGTCTACGCTATTTAGACTAGGGTCTTTGCCCAAATCCGTGTTTCTATATCCGCTTAAGGTTATACGTGTAAAGGTTTTAAAAACCGTTTCCAAAACCGCAGTGTTTTAAAAGTAAACGGATTAACGTATATTTCAAGGGTACCCGTGTAGTTTGATTCGTTTACACGGACCTATCGACACGCTTATCTTAAAACGAAAATCCGTGTTAAAAATACGTTAATTTCGCGCGTTTTAATTTAAATTTAAACTTATAGTATGTGTCATGAAGAAGCCTTCTTGGCATCGCGGATAGACTTGTGGTAGGTGGTGAGGGTGCGTTTATATTCATCCCAATCACCACCCTTCTTTGCCCTATTGCAGAGCCTACGATTTTTTTGCGCACACTGAGAGAAAAAAGCCCTGTTCAAATTACATTAAAGTGTTGGAAGCAGGGGATGCCAAGAGGTTTCTGTAAATATAACAGCTTATTCCGTATAATAATATTACAAGTAATTTTATGTTAATTTAACATGATGAAATAGCTGTAAGTAACACAGTAATAAAGTCTGTCAAATCAACATGAATAATAGTCGGGAGTACGTAAACCTTTTTCGTAATTTTAGTGGCATATTAAAGTTGGTTTTACACATGCTCCGGTAGAAAATACTTTTTATATCTCAGTAAATTCGATAAGTAGCAAATAATTAATTCAACAAACAATATTGTAGAAAATACACTAACACGTATAGTCAAATTTACGAATAAGAAACAGAATTTTTGACGTGGTAGCTAGGAAAAAACAGCTAATCTGCAGCGCTTTCTCCCATTTTTCATTAAAATGTAATTATAAGGTTATCCGAACAGACAATTCGATAAAATCAAGGGGCTAAACCGGGCAAATCCCTCAGAGAGACCCAATAATGCACAACTTGTTCTTTGGTTTTTTAAAATTACGCTTATGTTCAGTCCTTTAAAGTTTGTATTTTTTAAAATTTCACGCGTAAGGTTGATTTCTAGTACATAGGTAAGGTAACCTACGTAAAGAGACTATATTTCAAAATATAGCATGATTATAATTTACATGCTTACATAATTACTGATACACAGCTATTTCACTAGTAAAAATGATTTTGTTTTACGAGGCAACTGGGCTTTCAGGTTTGCCAGATAGTTACTAATCTAATTGTGAGCCTCTCTGGTTCAAGAGAAAACGGCCAAGCGTTTTACGTCTCTATAAACCAAAGTAAATAATCACGTAAGTAGTATTTTACCGAATTGTTTATTGCTGTAAATCAATTCGACAAACGACTAAATATTAAAACGCTCTTTTCCGAAAGAAACACTCGCTTAGGTTGTACAAAATATCTCACGGTTTTTATGTTTATCAATTTTTGTTATTTATTTCGTACAATTTGTATAACGTTTTAATTAATATTTAATTAAAACCATTTGAGGCCGATAATGGATGGCTATAACCACAAAACATATCCTGACTCTATCAATAACAGATTTCAAAATAGAGCTACTGAAAGTTAAAGTTTAGTCAATCGGGCAGTGCACACAAAAATATAATTTTCGGCAATGTCGGAATCGAAGACATTTCCATATCACTTCTTGGTCTGCAGGGTGAAGGATTATCAAAGAAATTAACATGCATTATGCATAATTAAATTTACGGGGTTCAGATGCTATTCACTAACAACCTTGTAAGTGTTCACCAATTGTTTATTGTAGAAAATGGAAAATTTTCATTTAGACCACTTTTTCAAATTTGAGTTTTAAATAAATGATAATATATTGTGCAGAATATCAAAATTTAAAACTCAAATTTAAAAAAAATTGCCTAAATGAAAATTTTCTATATCCTACCATAATCTATGGGTTAACACAGATTAACAATGCCTTTTTTAAACTATATTTAAAGGCAACTTCGCTTACATTTAATTCTGAAAACACTGAAGCTCCGTTCAACACGATAACTTTAATTCATGCCAATTTCCCACAGAAATAAAACTATTTAATCCAAAATTATTTAACCACCCTTATTATTGCTCTAAGTATAATTAGTCAGTATTGGGTAAGTGAGGGTGAAAATACTATTATAGGTGTGCCATTTTTTAAACTTGTATTTAGTTAAGCCTAGGCCATTTGTGTATATGAAAAATACAATACATATATTTACTCATCTTTAATGACTTCATTATTTACTTAAGTATTACTTAATTATTATGAAATTCTACTTACTTATTTGTTGTGATGATAATTTTATCTGCATGGCAATTTCTGGCAAAGTCCGATATTACCACGACCTAACCGTTACTTTTTGAAAACCGCTGTCAGCTATCTCAACAAGAGGGCAAGACATAGGTTATTTGGTATTAATATGTAACACAGGCGCTCCTTAAACGACCCTTTAGATGCAATATATATGTTCCATGTTCAACAGATGTCCTATGGACGTAAAGAGTACGGATTAGACCACTTAAAGTACACGTTGAACATCTGTATTGCGTTTGTAAATAAGTAAATAGCATCTAAGTCATACGTATGTTCAACCGATGTTTTTAGGCGCTCTTCAGATGTCATAAAGATTTGCAGTGTAGATGAAGGGTGGTAGTGCGGGGCGCGCCCCCGCAGCAATGAAACAATAAATAAAACTGATCAAAACATTAGTGTGCTGAAATAACCAGTTTTTCAAAAATACTCGCTCTCCGATGAATTATACGTTTGAAGTTTGTAAATTGAAATTAATGGATTCCAGTATATCTACAGTGTCAGATATGCTAAATGTTTTTAAAGAACTTCAGTATTAATCTTACTGAAGCTGGCCGTTTAAGTACACATCTGTTATTCAAGTAAATTTTACATAATGAACTGTTCATTTTACACTCTCGATGTATGTAATAAAAACAGCTGCAAATATTCCTGAACATTTTTACAATGTCCTTCTGTACATTTTACAAGACCAACCCATTATTATAGAATACAGGCCATTTATGTACTTAAGTTCCTGTATAAAATAAAGGATACTTGTAATTTGTACAGAATTATTCTGTACAAGTTGTACACACACGTTTCATGTAAATATCTTCTGTTAAATTAAAGGATAACAGTAATTACCACAGGATTATTCTGTGTAAGTGATATACAGACGGTGCATGTAAAACTATCCTGTTAAAACTAGGGTTTTTTCCCTCAGTGCAGCCTGCCAATCTCGTTGTTCCACCAAGGCACTAACCTTGACCGGTTGGCAGGCTTTGCCCGACAATTGCGGTGATAGGAGTCGATAATGGACTGTTGCACGCGATCAAGAGCCAAATAGAAATCCAACACCGATGACAGCCGTGGCTTATCACCCTTAAGGAAGAAGCTTAAGTCTTCCCTGTAACCGGACCAATCTGTGCCCTAGGGTTACGAATAGCGGTACAAGCCCATACAGGTTTGACCAGAATATTAAAGCAAATGTGTCTGTGATCCAACAAAGACGGTTCGTTAGACACATGCCGGTTCTTAATTTTATCTGCGACATTCGCTGTACACAGTGTGAGATCAATGACCTCACTTCTGTTAGAAGTAACAAAAGTTGGTACATTGTTCCTATTCAGAATGTGAAGTCTGGTACTAACCAGATATTCCATTAAGTCGTTACCACGCTAGTTGCAGTCTGAGCTGCTCCAGATTTCGTGGTGAGCATTAGCATCGCAACCGATGACCAACTTCCTCCCCGAACTCTCACAATAGTTGACCAAACTGGCCATCCCCTGCGAGGGGGGAAGAGCATCGTCGTACGGTAGGTATGCCGATGCCATAGTAACCTCCCCACCACCATCCGACGAGGTGATGAGTTTTACCGTGGCAATATCCAATTGTCGCTGTCAAAATCAGAGTTAGATATGAGAGTTGACGTTAAACATTGGATCTTGTTTACGCCCAGCGACCCAGGCCTTTAAAATTGTACTGTCCAGTTTTGAGAAGAAACTCCTTAACTCATATCAAGTAGGCAAGATTAAGTTACGTGTTACACAACTACACTATCAGGAAACACACGGGGAAACGTTACGAATAATCGATTGAATGGAAAACCGATTAAACGATTAAACGAAAAAAACTGTTAAACGTTTATACGGTTATACGTTTTGAATAAATCGTGTAAACGGATAATTCCAAAGGTTTAGTGCTATTAGTTTTATAAACGTACTTCACTTAAAAATACGTTTATACGTAGACACGTTTATACGGATAATAGTAAGCCCTAATTTAGACCTAAACCGCGACGGGGAACACTTTTATAATTGGAACCAACTTTCTAACACTTACGATTCTCGAGATAGTGTTTGGATGACCTTGAAAACATGGTTCAAGGTCATCGAAATTTCCAAAGAAGATTTCCCCCTACACAATCTATGCGACCTAAAAATTTCAAAATCGTACCTAAAACTATTTTGGAGATATTCGCCCTGGTCCATATTTTAGTGGACACAATATAGTTTTATGGCTAAGCCTCATTCCGTGTGTGATAAAGCCACGCACGGCTCCTAACAAGCATTTCGGCAAACGCCATTGGCTAAGAATAGGCCACGTGGTCAAGTTTCGTTTATCTCCTGACGGATCATAAGGAAAGGATTCCCCATAAGGACAATTGAATAATTGTCCTTTGATTATCCCTAAGAGAGAAACAAGGATTTATTCTTACGTAAGGAATCCTTATTTTTAAGGCGAGTTCTAGAAGCAGACGCCGGTACCGATTAGACCTTAGGCCATGGCTCGAGTACAAGCTACATAATTGGCTCTTTTAACCATCTAAACACGTGAATTTAAGAGAATAATTTCACGGGTGTTGCATTCGACTTACAAGGAGAGTACCCGAGGTGTTTATTTTCGATTTTGTTCAAAGTCGGCCGTACTGTAGACCTATATGAGGTATGAAATTTGCCAAAAGGAGACGTCGCACTACCCATTCCGAAAATGTTTTTGTCCACTTAAGACCAAAATAAGATTTTTTCCTTATTTTACTCAAAAAATGTTACAATTTTAACCCAAAAATGTTCCAATTTACCCAAACTTGATGAAATTTACCTAAATGTGGTCCAAATTACCCATTTCGTGATTTTAATTTTTTTTTTAAATTTTCGTAGGTAGGATCCTTTAAAACCGAAAAAAATCCCATGCTTTTTTAAAGGAAAAGTCCAGGTTTGGTAAAACTTGGGTCTATTTGAAAGATCATGTTTAAATATACTCAAAAATATCAGTCGTAAAATTGTATCTTTTTTTAATGACGAGAAATTAATTTTTAAACGAGCGAAATTTACCGCCAAGCGATCTGCCATTTTTTGTTTCGGGGTGACGTTTTAGGACTTTAATCACGCGCTGTTCGCGCTATAACAGGCTTTAACAGCGCTCTGTTCCCCGCGCGCGCTTGCTCCGTGTGCGGTCTGCGGAGGGAAGGTGAAAGAAAATGGCAGCTCGCTTGGCGGTAAATTTCGCTCGTTTAAAAATTAATTTCTCGTCATTAAAAAAAGATACAATTTTGCGACTGATATTTTTTAGTATATTTAAACATGATCTTTCAAATAGACCCAAGTTTTACCCAACCTGGACTTTTCCTTTAAATGGAGATTTTTTGTTTTAAGTGGTCAAAACATTTTCGGTTGCCATGGCAAATCGAATGGGTTGTGGAACGTCTCCTTTTGGGAAATTTCATATCTCATATAGGTCTACATTACGGCCGACTTTGAACAAAATCGGAAATAAACACCTCGGGTATTCTCCTTCAGCACGGTGGAAATGTAGCCTTCGACATTCCAAGTGTATACAGGTATAATTTCCTAATAATAGAATTTGAACCCATCTCGGGTTAGGCATTTTACCACGTTGGAACTTCTTTTTATAGAACGTTTCCCGCGCTGAAATCAATCATTCGGTCCGGTACAAATTCATTTTGCATAATTGCTCGCTAGAATCATTTTAGCGGTAGAAAAAGCGATAAAATGTTTCGGGAGGAGGGTCGTATCAGTTCGCGTCGTTAAAATTTCGGGTGTGCACTAAATTAATCGTGCTCGTTTATCACTTTGGCGAAATTTTGAAAATCTGAAATCTACTTTTCGCACTCGCGATGGCGTAGATCCGAAGTTCGTGTAGAATTGGCGTACGGAGCCGAAATTTGTCAGCCATTAAAATAGCGCGCATGCAGCCAGTGGCCGTCGGCGAATCATTAGCGCCACTCAGCTATGAGGCCCGCTATTAGCTTAAAGCGATTAGTCGCGGGGTGTTTCATAAGTCAGACGGGCCCGCGATGCCGACGCTCATTCCTCGGCTGCCGGTGATATTTTTACGCTAATTGCTCATTAATTGAATTAGCCTGTAATGAGAACTTTTTACTGTACGCCGCTTATACGCGGAGCGAAGCCACCCCATTATTCCGTATGCCCGCGGAAGAACATTAACGCTGAAGATTTCCCCTCAGTTCTCTCGCAACAAATGGACACATACAGAATGCGATTTGTTTACTTATATTTCTAAGTTGTTAATTAGCTTAATTTTGTCCCATTAAAAGCATACGCCGGGATGATACGCGCTAAGGGGTTCCAAAATGGGCCAGGGCCCCCGTTTAAACAATAATGAAAAGCTTCTACATAGTCGTTAGTGGAGATACTTTGCGAGAAACTTGGAAGAAGTGTTCGAACTCTGACCCCCCGGCTGCACGGGCTCCCTCAATTTGTACCCGCTTAAGCCTCTCTTTACTCTCTTCCGAAAAGGCTACTTAAAGGGGTTTTTAATAAACCAATGTTTATTTCATATAAAGTAATATAAACCGTTTAAAAGGTGGATTTCTACAGAACGCATGTGGTCGGATAACATTTTATTAAATTTCTTTAAATTTCACGGTTCCAGAATTGAGTCAAAGGATTGTAATGATAATATCAATGTGAAAGCGTTCACTAAACAAGATTGAGTTTTATTCGCGACCGAAAACTATCGCTACGCCCCCTTTGGTTAGCCATCCAAACCTAGATAGCAAACGCTACTAATTTTTCCTCATCATTATTCGTAAATTTGGCTTTATAGATAATGAAACTTTCATTTTAATATAATTTTTGCAACTTTGGCTTATATTTTGATGTTTATTTAAGAAAAAAGTTCTAATGCCTTTATAATTGGTCTGTAACAGACGCTAAATCATAGGCGCTACCTCGGAGAAGCTAGCGTTACGCCACCTAGACTCGTTTCGGTCGAGAATAGCAAATTACCATAATAGGGACTAGAAAATGTAAAAGCTTCTACGTACAAATAGAGTAGGTAATTATAAAAATTACTCGAGTAACCAATAGTTATCATGGAAATCATGAAGCGCTGGCGATCAGTAAATATATTAAAAAAAAGCAAATAATGGAAAAATAATTGTACTTTTTGTATTTAGAAATTTAATAAATGTATTTAAGTTGATCTCTAACACAAAAATAGAAATGATTTCAGTACGTTTCAAATATATTATGATACAAAACCAATATTTCTAAAAAAAATACGAACCGTTTAGCCCCAAGATTTTTAATAAGTCAATTTGTAGTTGACTAAAAAGTTGGAGGGGACAATTAAATTAGCCGCTTCCTCCAGCAAAATATTAATAATAATCAGCTAGGCTAATACCCAAGGCACCGCCTTAGTTCCAAGTCATCGAGCATTGCCCCCCCCCGTGCATTCCCCCATTCCCTACGCCCCTGATGAAGCGTAAGAAAGGTATAGTTAACCCCCCGTTATGTTCTCTTGTTCTTTATTTGCTTTTACGTATACAGCGGTCGCTTGTCAAGATGATGCGTCTCCGGGGAGGATGTGATTTCCTGACTGACATTTTGCGCCATAATCGTAACAAACCCATCACGATCAAGTTGACATCCGCTATAAACGAAAGCTGATAACAAAAGAGAAACTATACAATAGATCGGGCGGCGCGGCGGGGAAGGCGACAGAAGGGGCAGATACGTAAGGTGTCGGCGAGGTGATCGCTACTAACTACTTTTCATTCGCTGGTAGAGAGGAAGGGGTTGACCCCTATTTACTGGAAGTGTCAATTCTGCGGGGGGGAGGGGAAGATAAACCGCGGCGGTTGGGCTTTCACCCGGAAAACGAAAAGGAAGCCATAGAGGACGCGCTTCATTTTATCTATTTGGTGATTGATTCTCGGGAATTAAGAGAAACAGTGTCCGTTTCCAATTCGCCGTATCCGGAGGTTTCCGACCCAAAGACGCGCGAAGGATATGTCCCGAAACAAAGGGACCACGACTGTCCCCTAAGAAGCCCGAAATGACAAGATGGCAATATATTTTTGGACTCTTTCCCCTTAGTCCGCCGTTTCACGCGTCGCTAACCACCGCTCGCGCTGTCCAAAACACCTGACTCGATTCTAAGGACAGTTTCTTCCTTTTTCTTAAGGGTTTAAACCACCGCCGCTTCTACCGAAGGGCGTATACCTTACAATTTGGATAAAAGCGAGGGGCAGGTCACTTCCTTGATTAACGACGCACCCCGATGATTTAATCATGATTATTTTGATTAAATTCAATTTAATCACGATTAAGTTGATTAAATCACGTTTAATCATGATTATAATGTTTAAATCTGATTAAATCATGATTAAATGATTAAATCTGATTAAAATTATTAAATCTGATTAAAATGATTAAATCTGTTTAAAATTATTAAATCCTGATTAAAAAATTATCGTGATTAGTATGATTAAATCGTACTTTAGTTTTGATTTTAATGATAAATTCTCTATTCGACCGATTATATTGATTAAATCTAATTAAAATGATTAAATGTAATTAAAAATATTAGATCATGATTAGAATGATTAAATCTCGTTTAAATCGTGATTAGATTTTTTAATCTTGATTACCCTGATTTAATCACGATTACCCTGATTTAATCATTTTACTATGATTAAGACGCACCCAAAATGGAAGTGACCTGCCCCTCGGATAAAAGGAACTTTTATTTAGAAATATATACGTTTTTTATATCCGGAATACAACGCCTCTGTCGGAAATTAAATAAAATAAAAAATACCGTTTTTATAAATTTTAATAAATAATATTAAACATTTTCCTTGAAATAAAATTTTCGAATTTCACTTAATACTGAATGTGAATTCTATAGTTAAAAGGAACCATGGCTATGGACTACATTGCAATGGATGATAAAATTAGCGAATAATCAGATTAGTCCATAATGAAAAGGGATAAAAAAGCTAAACCGTAAACAAATTTGAAGAAATTCAAAAACTTACAAATAGCTCGTACCAATAGGTCTTCCCTTTTGGACTAATCTACTTATTCGCTAATTTTATCATCCTTTGCAATGCAATCCATAGCCGTGGTTCCTTTTAACTTAACATTTGGTATGTATTATTACCCACCACTCTCCCCCATTTCGGATTTCCGTTGCTACGCAACGCGTTTTGAAATTTATAATGTTTAGGGTTTCTCTATTCGGTGTAATAGTCGCAAGCCAGCCTTCCCGCACGGTACTGACGAGTGTCAAATAGGACGAAACCGGTATACCGTTGGAATTTCTGTCCATTATTATTTTATTTTATTTTATTAAATTTAGTTTCTCACATGAAGATCTATGTGGTCCGAGTTGTGCGTCTTTATGTTTGCTCAAAGTACCAGTTATTTGTAAGTTTTTAAATTTCTTCAAATATGTTTAGGGTTTAGTTTTTATCCCTTTTCATAATGGACTAATCTACTTATTCGCTAATTTTATCATGTTAATTCTATAGTTTTTCTTGACGGACTCACTTCTAAAAATTAAATTAAAACAGTTTTAACGCCTTCTTATCGTAAGCATTGTAACCCGGCCACCTGTTTAAGGCATTAAAAGTCGCTAGATGACTCGGGCCTAAAGCCCCATTTTCATGCTCGCTGGTAGCGGATAAAAATCGTCAAAATTCGCTTCCGCCACTCGCAAGCGTGAAAATAAAGCTAAAATATCTGTTTGAAACAGATCGACGCGGAAAGTGAAAAAATGTGTAGCGGAAGCGGATTTTGTCGATTTTTACCCGCTACCAGCGAGCATGAAAATGGGGCTTAAATTTAGGTGTTGCCTTGGGTATTAGCCTAGCTGATTTTGATTATGATATAAAAGCTCTGACGTAACTGGTAATTTTCGTACGTCCGACTATTAAAAGAGCGCACTCCGTAGTAGCAAAAGATATCGGTATTTGCATAAGTAACATTATAGAATAAGTATGACACTTCCTATTGCTATAATGCTAATTTTCTAGCCGAACCTTTTATCGGCACTGATACTCTCTTCAAGCTATGACTTGGACTCGTGACTTACCGTTTTGGATGACAACGTTTTGATAAAAATTTAAGCCTTACATCGGAGAGCACGTTCTGGAGTCGCGAGGGGCCTTGGCTTTGTTTTGAACATTGAATTGGGAATAGTTTTGAAGCCCGCGTGCGAATCACGCGTGATAAAAAACATGAGCTCGTAGTGCCGAGAAAAACTTTTTTAATTTTTATCATTTTAGCCTAATATTCCGCCTATCTATCGGAAACCAGATATTTCGGCTTAGCGGAAGTCTCGCGTATATTAGACACTAGAGGGCTCTGTGCCGAGAAAATCTTGATTACGCAATAACTATGAAAATCAGTTTGGTTGTAAATCTCGTTAATTGTCATACTTATTGTTATTACGTTACTTATGGTATTTGGTATAAAACGAATTTACACTGGTTGGAAAAGCGACGTAGTAGGGGTTTCCGACACCAGGTGA
The DNA here is from genome assembly GCF_980474605.1 of Leiobunum rupestre. Lineage (NCBI taxonomy): Eukaryota > Metazoa > Arthropoda > Arachnida > Opiliones > Sclerosomatidae > Leiobunum > Leiobunum rupestre. Next base: position 44,269,695 of record NC_143394.1, read on the forward strand.
CGCGAGCGGTTCTACGGCGATCCTGCCCGGATTCGACCAGAAGAACGTCGCGTTGAATCTCGTCACAACCTCCGCGAGTCTCAATCGAAAGAAGCCGCTTGGCCGGCGCAGAGCTCGGCCGCGACGTCCCATTCGCGCGTTCTCTCAGCGCCTTCAGATTGCCCTCGAATACATTCTAGTTTCAAGTTAGAATTCCGTCGCTTGTTATTTGTGGAATTCCGTCGGCGGCGCGTGGACTTCGATTTAAGTGTGATTAACGTCTAAATTTCCAAACGTAGAGGACGCGAGCTGTGTACATGGTGCTACGGACTAAAATCCGTTTAGGTCCATGACTCTACAACCCTAGTAAGTTAAACGTACCTTTTGGTTTTATTTTGTTTAACAATAGGCTGCAGTATAGCTCGTATCTATTAAAGAGCACTAGCTTCATTTTTTTTAAAAGCAAAATCGTGTATCGTGAATATTTACATAAAATCAATAGCGTTATGTATATTAGAATATATTTCTTCCCGATGGTTCTACTTTAAATAAGCCGAACTGTTAATAGCTTCTATTTCCTCCGGAAATTTATGGTAAATATAGATTAGGTCGACTGCCAGGCCGGTTCGTACGGTGTGTTTAAATACGGATTTATTAATGGCGTTTTTAGTACTAGTAAATCGGTCAGATTGAAAACGATCTCCTGGTAGCGTACTTCACTCTACACATAGAAGCACCGCGGTTGGAACACTTCTACAGGCGTATGTAGATCAAAAGTAGACTAAACCACTCCTTCGATGATAAAATAGTAACAAATTAATCTCCGGTACCAAAGTTATTTAGGAATGTAAATTTAAAAGGTAAAAATATGAATGTAATTGTTAATGGTTGAGCTGAATAATAAATTACGTATTCGCGTCATTAACGTAACGGGTCTTTTTAAATGATATAATATCGAGGTTATAAAGGAAACGAAAATGAAGAATGTGAGTTCAATTGTCATTCCTTCGGAGAGGTTCGTGGGAGGGGGGTCCAATAAAATGGAAGGCGCGTTCCATTAGGCCAATTTCGCAGTCGTTCATCGAAGTGAAACGAAGCGGAAGAACTTCTGATGGACACACCCCAATCGCGTTGGCCCTGCCAAGTACCAAAAAAAGGAGAGCCAACTGAATATGAAAGAGTTGAAAGAGAGAGAAAAAAAAACGTCGGCGAAGAGGGTTGGACATTCTCGGACATATTTAACCCGTGCGGGGAAAGACGGATTTCAGTCATCCAGCCCAACCCGACACAGAGAGGTAAAGGTTCGCAGCCAAAAATATACTGCGAGTTTCGTTTCGCTTCAATCACTAATTTATTCCTGTATTTATAATCGTATCTGTAATATGCAAATTAGGGAATTGGTGGAGTATTTTCTGTACCGAATTTGGTATAATAGGATACGCGAAGGTCAAAAGCGTTGTTGGACAGTAGTGAACAGAAAAGAAGAATAGTGTAAAGTGTTCGGTTTCACGATTACTGTTAAGTTTAGATAAATAAGGTTTGGTTTATAGCTTTAAATAAGTTCCTAGGTTGAATTACTTTAGTGATTTTGGTTACGTTATGTTGCAAGGTAAATTATGTTTGCAAGTTAATTTCAGAAAGGTTGGTTTTGTTGTTTTAATTAGGTTATGTGGCTTGGATTAATAAGGTTTTGTAGTTTTAATTGATTAGGTTTGATTGTTTCAATTATGTTCTGTGGTTTTAGTTAGGTTTTATAGTTTGGATCAATTTGGTTTTGTAAGTTTAATTTCGTTTTTCGGTTACATTCTGGTTAGGTTTGGTTAGGTTGACTTAGGTTTGTAAATATAATTTTGTATTGTTGTATTAATAAGGTTTTGTTGGTTTAATTAGATTTTGTTGGTTTAATTTTGTTTTCTAAGTTTAATTTGTTTGATGGTTACGTTCAGGTAGGTTAGGTTGGTTTGGGTTAAAGCCTTAATTGCTTTTAATTAGGTTTTTTAGATCAAATAAGAAGCACAATAAAAAACAGTTTAAAACTCAAATATTTTCTCCAGCTGGATATTTATACGTTATACGTTTAAATATTCCTGAAAAATATCCTCCAAAACATATTGGATGTAAAAATAAATTTATATTGTAAGTTTTTTATGTTTCATTAGTAATTTTGTAGGTTTAAATAGGTTTTGTAGTTTGGTTTAATAAGGTATTGTAAGTTTAATTTAGTTTGCCGCTTACGTTCAGGTAGGTTAGGTTAGATTTCGTTAGGTTGACTTAGCTTTGTAAATTTAATTTCGTTGGACGGTTACGTCATGGCTTAAGTTTGTAAGTTTAATTTCGTTTGACGGTTACGTTAAGGTAATTTAGGTTAGTTTGTAAGTTTAATTTCGTTTGACTGTTACGTTAAGGTAAGTCAGGTTAGTTTGCTTAGGTTTTGTAAGTTTAATTTCGTTTGACGGTTACGTTAAGGTACGTTAGGTTAGTTTGCGTTGGTTTGTAAGTTTAATTTCGTTTGACGGTTACGTTAAGGTAATTTAGGTTAGTTTGCGTAGGTTTGTAAGTTTAATTTCGTTTGACGGTTACGTTAAGGTAAGTTAGGTTAGTTTGCGTAGGTTTTGTAAGTTCAATTTCGTTGGACTGTTACGTTAAGGTAAGTTAGGTTAGTTTGCGTTGGTTTGTAAGTTTAATTTCGTTTGACGGTTACGTTAAGGTAAGTTAGGTTAGTTTGGGTAGGTTTGTAAGTTTAATTTCGTTTGACTGTTACGTTAAGGTAAGTTAGGTTAGTTTTCGTAGGTTTGTACGTTTAATTTCCTTTGACGGTTACGTTAAGGTAATTTAGGTTAGTAATTTCCTTTGACGGTTACGTTAAGGTAAGTCAGGTTAGTTTGCGTAGGTTTGTAAGTTTAATTTCGTTTGACGGTTACGTTAAGGTAAGTCAGGTTAGTTTGCGTAGGTTTTGTAAGTTTAATTTCGTTTGACGGTTACGTTAAGGTACGTTAGGTTAGTTTGCGTTGGTTTGTAAGTTTAATTTCGTTTGACGGTTACGTTAAGGTAATTTAGGTTAGTTTGCGTAGGTTTGTAAGTTTAATTTCGTTTGACGGTTACGTTAAGGTAAGTTAGGTTAGTTTGCGTAGGTTTTGTAAGTTCAATTTCGTTGGACTGTTACGTTAAGGTAAGTTAGGTTAGTTTGCGTTGGTTTGTAAGTTTAATTTCGTTTGACGGTTACGTTAAGGTAAGTTAGGTTAGTTTGGGTAAGTTTGTAAGTTTAATTTCGTTTGACTGTTACGTTAAGGTAAGTTAGGTTAGTTTTCGTAGGTTTGTACGTTTAATTTCCTTTGACGGTTACGTTAAGGTAATTTAGGTTAGTAATTTCCTTTGACGGTTACGTTAAGGTAAGTCAGGTTAGTTTGCGTAGGTTTGTAAGTTTAATTTCGTTTGACGGTTACGTTAAGGTAAGTTAGGTTAGTTTGCGTAGGTTTTGTAAGTTCAATTTCGTTGGACTGTTACGTTAAGGTAAGTTAGGTTAGTTTGCGTTGGTTTGTAAGTTTAATTTCGTTTGACGGTTACGTTAAGGTAAGTTAGGTTAGTTTGGGTAGGTTTGTAAGTTTAATTTCGTTTGACTGTTACGTTAAGGTAAGTTAGGTTAGTTTTCGTAGGTTTGTACGTTTAATTTCCTTTGACGGTTACGTTAAGGTAATTTAGGTTAGTAATTTCCTTTGACGGTTACGTTAAGGTAAGTCAGGTTAGTTTGCGTAGGTTTGTAAGTTTAATTTCGTTTGACGGTTACGTTAAGGTAAGTTAGGTTAGTTTGCGTAGGTTTTGTAAGTTCAATTTCGTTGGACTGTTACGTTAAGGTAAGTTAGGTTAGTTTGCGTTGGTTTGTAAGTTTAATTTCGTTTGACGGTTACGTTAAGGTAAGTTAGGTTAGTTTGGGTAGGTTTGTAAGTTTAATTTCGTTTGACTGTTACGTTAAGGTAAGTTAGGTTAGTTTTCGTAGGTTTGTACGTTTAATTTCCTTTGACGGTTACGTTAAGGTAATTTAGGTTAGTAATTTCCTTTGACGGTTACGTTAAGGTAAGTCAGGTTAGTTTGCGTAGGTTTGTAAGTTTAATTTCGTTTGACGGTTACGTTAAGGTAAGTTAGGTTAGTTTGCGTAGGTTTTGTAAGTTCAATTTCGTTGGACTGTTACGTTAAGGTAAGTTAGGTTAGTTTGCGTTGGTTTGTAAGTTTAATTTCGTTTGACGGTTACGTTAAGGTACGTTAGGTTAGTTTGCGTTGGTTTGTAAGTTTAATTTCGTTTTACTGTTACGTTAAGGTAAGTTAGGTTAGTTTTCGTAGGTTTGTACGTTTAATTTCCTTTGACGGTTACGTTAAGGTAATTTAGGTTAGTAATTTCTTTGACGGTTACGTTAAGGTAAGTCAGGTTAGTTTGCGTAGGTTTGTAAGTTTAATTTCGTTTGATGGTTACGTTAAGGTTTTTTAGGTTAGTTTTCGTAGGTTTGTAAGTTTAATTTCGTTTGACGGTTACGTTAAGGTTTTTTAGGTTAGTTTTCGTAGGTTTGTAAGTTTAATTTCGTTTGACGGTTACGTTAAGGTAAGTTAGGTTAGTTTGCGTAGGTTTTTAAGTTTAATTTGGTAAAGTTAATTCGGTTCGTAGTTTATTTTAGTATTGCCCAACGAATGAATGCCATCTTCACGTACCCAGCTTTAGAAACTAGAAAATCCTGTCCTTACATTCTCCGGCGCTCATAGGGATGGGAATGATCCCAAATCGCGGAGAGAAGGGCTAACAGAAAGAGGAGGGCTCTCCTTTCGGCCCTACAGCCCTGATTGATGTTTACAGTGGAAAACAGGGTCGTATCGAACCCCGAACCAAGTCGGCGTTCCGTACCGGCTCTTTCTCTCTCTCGGGCCCGAACGCTCGTTTATTTATACCGCGCGCCATGTTGATTATCGAGGACTGTCGTATAAAACGATTATTGCAAATAGCGGCGAGCCCCTCACGCCTCGTCGAGCGTCGCTTTTCTCATTCGAGCGTACGAACCTTCGTAAGATATGCCACCTTTCTTTTATTCCCCGCGTCTTTATTTTCTGATTATTCGTTTACCAATGACGGGCCGGCCAATTTATTGGCTGCGCTTTTTTATTGATTAATACATTAAATTCGACATAGACGCGGGCTCTTCTCTACGTTTGATGGCGAAGGTCGGGTATCGGGTCGTTTGTCTTCGGCGATCGGCTCGCTGGCCCCGCGCGACTCGCTGTTTAAGGTGAATGGCACTGAGAAGTTATGCCCGACGTGTTAAAGATTTATGCAAATTACGCTCGGGAATTATTATAGCCGTAAGAATGGAATCTCCGTCGGCCATTTGTAAGGCGGCCGGGACAAATGGCCCAGTATTTTAAAGACTGACTCGCGGAGAGAATCGATGGATTTTAGAAATTAATTTTCTGATACTTTATGACCTTTGATTATTAACTCTTAATTGTCTAACAAACGCGTTTGATACACTATACAATCGTTATTATTAAATTTCTTATTTATCTCAATTCGACGAAATTTGTTTATAAATTTTAGAGAAAACGTAATGTATAACTGAAATAAAATAAATCTACTTTCTTATTTAAATAGATTTCTTTTATTTAAATCGATTTTTTATTTAAATTTATTTCATTTATTTAAATCGATTTTTTATATAAATAGATTTTTTATTTAAATCGATTTTTTATATAAATAGATTTTTTATTTAAATCATTTTTGTTGTATCGATTTATTTTATTTAAATAGACTTTTTATTTAAACATATTTTTAATTTAAATAGATTTTTTATTTAAATGGATTTTTTAAACAGATTTTTTCTTTATACATACTTTTTTTATTTAAATAGATTTTTTATTTAAAGTTATTGTTTTATTTAAAAATATTTTTTATTTAAATAGATTTTTTTAAATATATTTATTTTATTTGAATATATTTATTTTATTTAAATCGATTTCTTTTATTTAAATCGATTTCTTTTATTTAAATCAATTTCTTTTATTTAAATAGATTTATTTTATTTAAATAGATTTATTTTATTTAAATCGATTTATTTTATTTAAATCGATTTATTTTATTTAAATAGATTTATTTTATTTAAATAGATTTCTTTTATTTAAATAGATTTCTTTTATTTAAATCGATTTATTTTATTTAAATCGATTTCTTTTATTTAAATCGATTTCTTTTATTTAAATCGGTGTTTTTAATATTCTGATTTTTAAACAAATAATGGAAGTTTTCCAATCTAATTGATGCGTACTTTGGTTCGATCGGTTATATGTAATCTAAAATGAAACTAAGTCTTAAGAAAATTTTATTACTACTTAATATTTGAGAAAATATTTCTTCACAATTTTTATTCATCCATTGAAATACTTTATGTGTTTTAATCAAAATCTTAATTTAAATCAACACAGCCCCGAAGTCCGCTTTGCTACAATGATTAAAAGCTCTTATTTTTCGGGACACTCCGCCAACTTCATAAATTCAATATTATATTATTTTAGGTTTAAATAAATGCAAACGTTTTAGTTTATAATCATTGTTTGTTCGGTACTTTTTTTTCAAAAAAAAAGTGTAATCTGGACAGTAAATTTGGACCGTAATCGCGAAGGAAAATCCTTTACGCAAACAAACCGGAAAACTTCAATTCCCCCAAAAGTTTTTAAAAAGCTAAAACTATTTGCTTAAGTTAAATAAAGTCCACAATACACCAAGCAGCGATGCGTGTCTCAGCTTTCTACTATTTTTCTTTCTACAATGTACAGGTACAACTTGGTTGCCTTGGACTCGCCCTTAAAGCTATAGTCGAATGTACATTAGCTTTAATAAAAATAGAAATAGACTCTTTCGAGATTTCACTCCGTTGGGAATTTATCACGTTTAAATATAAAGCAAAGAAGTTGTTACTTAAGACAAAATGCCTAAACCTACTATGACGTATTCAGTGACGTCAACAGTCCCCCGCTTCTATCCCATCATTTATTTCGTTTATTTCCCAACGTAGAAATATTTAAAAGTATTAAAGGCCTAGGATTTCTTCCGCCTGTTTGCCTTTAAGTTTTCTTCCCGCCGCGCAAATATCCTGGTGGTAGGCCACCGTGTTCTGTGGTTGGCCTACCACCAGGATATTTGCGTGGTGGGAAGAAAACTTAAAGGAAAACAGGCGGAAGAAATCCTAGGCAAATTTAACTTCACCATACGATAGCGCATATTGAAATGTACCTTTTTATAAATAATATTTTATCTATTTAAGGGGGAAGAATATAGTAAAAGCCTCTTTTTCGTTCAAGCTGAACGTTTCTGTTTTAAAAATTATATAATTGAATTATATATTTCTTATTAGGCTGAACCTTTCTCTAGTGCTTAAAATAATTTTGATAATTCTAATATTAATAGTTAACGAGATATAAGGTTCTAACTAAAGGGTAGTTTGGGCGCATGCCCAACGTGTTTAGCTCCGAGGGTCCGAATTAAAACAAAATAACTTAATTACTTTTAAATTTAAAATTGTCAAAATTATTTTAGTCACTCAACAAGAGGCTGTTCTACATTTAAATATTAATTTTATAAGTTAAAATACAAAATTAAAAGAGTTCAGCTTGAAATAGCGCGAAAGTAAACAATGGCCACTGTAGTCTTCCCCCTTAAATAGTTTTAAACGTATTTCTGTCGTATTTTCTTTTGAAAAATTAAAGCGAGCCTACGAATCAATCAATTAAATACCATTAGAAGTATAGTAATACTTATCTCTTAAAAATAAGATATACTATATTTCTGTTATTACAAGATATACCATAGTATTTTATTTCAAAAATATGACTATCCATATAGATCGATTTACAATTTTTAACGGGCAAAGACGACTTTAAAGGGGTAAAATTCATCCGAGGTAACGTGGTGATGGCGTTATTTGTTAGTAGATGGCGCTTGGATAGCAACATGACGTCATAATTTTGATTTTCAACGATTGGTTGAAAGTTTTCAGTTTTTAGTGGAGAACGGTTTTGTCGAGATTTAAAATACAAAATTATCTTCCCTGATTGGATAGTTTAAAATTGTACTATAGTGCCATCTATGGCGGAGAGTGTTAACTACTGTTAAAATTAATTGTTAATTTAAATTACAAAAATTATATATTTTTAATAAGAATTTAAAGTACTATAATTTAGTAATTAATTAATAACTTTTTAAAAAAGTTCATTTTTCTTAAACTTTATTATTAAATAGGAAGGTGGATTTCGCCCCTTTTTGCATATTTCCCTGTAGGCAATATGTGAATGCGTCTATACCATTATGATGTATATAATATATTTCTGATATTAGTAGGTGGACCACCCTATTTTATTTCAAAATATTGAAAACAAATAATGAATCGTAGACTAGACAAAGACGTAGCTATAGGAATGACACGAAACATACACGTGAAAACCGGAACTCAATTGAGCCGGGCAGTTTCAATCTTGATAATGGACATTTTTTTAGCTCTCCAACCGGTACCACTTTCTTCGAGGTATAGCTATCACGAATGAAACTTTCTCCGGTCAAGAATAAGTTTGGCGAAAGAGAGGTGGGCGGAAGTATAAAAGATACACCGAAGCCAACTTAATACGCGGGACTAAATTTGGTATCGCCAGCCGATATTTTTTTTTGGCTCGGAACGGTTGGCGAATAAAGTTTGAAAGTCGCCGATGTGGCACGGTATGGAAAACTAAAGAACCGTGAAGAAACGAAGTAGAAGGCCTGGGCTCACCGTCGGCACTTTACCAGCACTGCGTTTTTTGTTGGTATTACTTCTGTCTCCAGCGGATACGACTTAAAGGTGCCTCGTACCTTTACCGGCGCCAAGTGCCCACGGGGAGCGCTGTTTTCTGGTTCAGTCGAAACTTTCGTCAAGCCTATAAAATATTTATGGCTTACGCGGCTACCCTTACAAAAAGTCTAGACGTAAATAATAATAATAATAATAAAAATATGCGACCTTATTCGAGTTACGTTCCGAAAATAAGTTTACTCGTAATTAATCATATCCGGTTTGCTAGTTCGAAGTTGTAGAATGAATTATGTCCTGACTCGAGACCAACTTTGATGACTATGATAAATGACTGGTCCGTGGCTAGACCCGCGAATGTCTCGTCTAAAATATGTCATATTACCAGCATTAACTTTTACGGAATATTGCTTATGTTAATAAGATAAATCACGTTACGCGAACCTACAGATTATCTAAGATGGATTCCTTCGGGCAACCACGCTCCCAGAACGGACTACAAATTTTGATACGCATGGGCTTTCTCTGATTTACGAAATTAATTGGGTTTACGGACATTTTGGATCTTCATTTGAATAATGGTCTGTGGATTAAACCAGGGTTGTAGAGAGATGGTTCGATCACTAAGCAATTCTACCATAGGAGAATTTAGCTAAAGAAAAAGTGGCAAATAGATGGCGCGCCCGACACTGTGTAGCCCCTTCAGATACTTATGGGCGTTCCCCCAATTCATAGAAGTACTGAGGTGCAGCCTAATTTATAGGAGATAGCGGGAAATTTAAATTTTACAAGCTAACTGCGATCGCTTTAATTTCTGTTTCGTTTCTACACGTGCGAATTTTAAAGAAACTTACTTTTTTAATATTTATAATTAATTAGCGAACATTAAATTTTAGTTTCTCAAACATTTATTTAGGAATATAACTGACCGTAGTTTTGCCTTTTGGCTATTAATTATTTTAGGTTTGCTTAGATTGTTTGCAATTTTCAAAAAAATAATTGTTAATGCGCTTATAACAAAGTGACAATGAATTCATTTAGAGGTCATAAAGAACCGAGATCGATCGACACGAAAACTTGGTAGTGTTCTCTTTCCATATGTACTCCAGTGTAATGAGGTAAAGCCGACAAAATATCTGTAGTGGCTACTTGGCGTCACTAGCGCCATCCGTGGTAGAAAAATATATCGTCAAATAAAAAATGTAAGTGATCGAACCATCTCCCTACAACCCTGGTTAAACGAAAAAATATGATCAAAATTTTCTCGATTTTAAATTAAACCAAATAATATGAACTTCTATCAGTTAGCGCCTCGAATCAAACCTCCGTTGCCATGTATACTGTTAAATTGGAATTAAATAATACTTATCTTAGAGTGGCCATATTGAGATTAACTTAAAACTTGCTTGAAACAAAACGGGAGCTAGAGTAGGCTAAGAAGGTTATAGACTACTTTTAATTTTACTTGGGGCCAAATGTTAAAGGTTAAATAAACTGCCATTGGGTAAACAAATCAGTCCAATGAAATTAACCACGCCTCAACCAGCTGATTTACGGGCCGAAAGAACGTAGATCTCAACGCAATTATTTATTAATCCCGCAAATATTCGACAGCGGGGCAATGCAATTTTCAACACTCTGGTAACGCGATAACTGGGCGATTTGCACTTAGCAGGAGTAACGGGATATCACTCGAAAGAGGGGAGATAATTAAATATTTAACATCGTGGGCACGATGGTAGCGTGTCTGAACTCACTGAAAACGCCTTTCGAATATACCTGTGTAATAATAAAGAGCGTAAATCCTAGTTCATATTTTATTTAGAACTAAAGGAGGGTGGAAAGAGGGGAAAAGGTCTAGTCGGTGCCAACGTGATTAACTGCGGAAATACAAACAGCCTAATCGCGCCGATAACGTTATATTACGAGTTGCAAACATTAACTCGAAAGTTAAGAGATAACTCATCAGCCGTGATATGTCTCGTTAGTTCGCGCCATACTTTGAGCGAAAGTTAGGTTGAAAATGTTTGAAGTGCTTTCCGTATTACTCGTATCATTACAGTAGTCTCTAGAGAATTGAGAGACGATGAATTATATAAATATTTAAGCTGCCGTCAGTCGATCGTTTATCCAGTTCGCAAACGTACGAAAGTATGACGTTGGAATTATTATTTTCAAAGAAACGTGATTTTATAATGGTATTTGAAAACCCATATTTCACAGTGACGGACAAAAATAAAGTATTTTAGAGCTTAACATTGAACGGTCCAAATTTACCCGTTTTTATGAAGAAAATATTTATTGGTACTTGCGGTATGGATTAAACACTAAAGGATGTTCCACGGGCTAGCTTCTTAAGGCAAAGTCCTCGTTAGCTACGTGTTATTTTTTGTTTTTCTTCTATCCAGGGGCACCGGATATGAGTTTGTAGCGCCATCTGTTATTTTTTGGAAGATTTATACCGTGATTTTTAGAATTCTACTGCTATTTTTTCGATACCATTATTTATTTAAAAGCACATGAGTTTGTTTGCCCTTTGGATAGAGAAAAATGAATTTCCGGTTTTTCGGACTGGCGACGCTAGGTGGCGACGTGACAGGGCATTTGTTTGTTGGACCATCCTTAAGTGTTTAATCCATGCTTGGGGAAAATGAGGAGATGGTCTTATTTTTCACGTCACCCCCGTGTGTTTCCGAACCCAATGAAATGCAACCCAGATCTGAGCGTACTATAGCAAACCACGAGGTTAACGGTAATAATAAGTAATATGGAGCTGTTGGCTCGCACGCGCAGAGACAGTTTTTTGCCTGTTACCGAGAAAAACATATCTATTATCATAGCCGGCTACGCTATGGCAGTCGTAAATCACGGTCCCCCGTGGAGCCCGTGGCGCCATCTAAGTAAACTGGCAGTTATATGTCGGATATAAAGGCTTGATGAAATGCAGATTTAACTAGAAATTTAGTTATACCTTTGAGCTCGTTAATTTAAAACGCAAATTATTAATTGAATAGACGTGGAAAACAGTGTAAATAACCTCAGTGATTATTGAAGTGGCTGAGGATGGCATCTAGGATCAACAAACACGAGGAGAACGCAGCTAGCCTTTAAACACGCTAACGCAGTGTTGTGTACAAATTTCATTGGACGAACCTTTACGCTGAACGTTTTATGGAAAGGGGGAAGATAATTTCCGAATTTCCCTTTCCAACGGCAGCAGGCGCTAAAGCGTCTAACCAATGAAAAGTGTACGCAAGAAAATACACGACTTTTGACGGGTTGCTTTCTCCTAGTGTTTGTTGCTCCTAGGTGGCATAAAGCACTTTCCACCACCCTCCTAGGAATTGTAACCCGGCCACTTGTTTAAAGGCCTAAAGTGGTGCCTTGGGTATTAGCCTAGCTGATAAGGAGAATTTTCATAAGTTTAAATAAACACGGATAAATCAAACAGATTTTAAACATCACAAATTAAATTCAAAATTTTGAAATGGATTTTGAAACTTAAAAGTGAAAATGTTCGAGCTCTAGATCTCTCAAAATCGCGAAGAGGGCCAACTTGTTAGGCAAATCAATGAACTGGTAAATGGAGATCGATATCGGCTGTTTGCGATTTCGCTTCGGCCTGGAGGCAGAAAACAGAAAAGCCGTGCCAAATAGAACGTTTGATTCGCGGAATATGAGATAGTTTGCGACGCGTGAATCAAAAATGACAACAACGGTGTGTCGTAAATTAAAGGGTGCGGCTAAAAATCACTACATAAACGGTTTCGATTTTCTTCCTCGAAAAGAAAACGCGATTCTAATAACTCGGAATGTGTCACGAAATTTGCCGGCTAAGAATTCATTTTAAGCCTCTCCCCGCCCTCCACCGATTCTCACGTGTAGAACCGTACTTCTCGCAAACAGCGCCCCCTTACGCTCTTTATACATACCCGATAAAGGAAGCCATGTTTCCTATAGCCCACTTTTAAAGATATTCCGCCCATTACAACTCCGAAACAGGGTCGCGTAGACGCCTTTATTCTACAAAGCTTCGGAAGTCGAAGCTAACGGAAACTTGAATACATTTGCTCAATAGACCTTTCTATAAAGTAACAATGGCCTTCTTGTTTAGATGAATCGGGCGCGTCACTCGTGACGTAGATGTGACGTTTCACTATAATAGCCAATAGACGCTAGCATAAACTTTATTTATGCTAGGAGCAACAAACAGAAGGAGAACGCAGCTAGTCTTTAAACACGCTAAGGCAGTGTTGTGTACAATTTTCATTGGACGAACCTTTACGCTGCACATTTTACGGGCGGGGGGAAGACAATTTCAAAATTTTCTCCTTCCGACGGCAGTAGGCGCTAAAGCGTCTAACGGTTCTAACCAATAAAAACTGTACCCAAGAAAATGCACGACTTTTGACGGGTTGCGTTCTTCTTGTGTGGGGTGCTGTGTTTGTTGCTCCTAGCTTGCACATTTTGGCGAAAAATTAACTATCATTGAAAATGCCTTGAGATTGCCAGTGGCGTAGCTAGAAAATTGGACCTAATGCAAAATAGGAAATAGGTTCACAAGAAGGCCGCGTTACTTTATAAAAATAACATATTCCGTGCGAATTTTAAAAGACGAGCAATGGACAAAATCCACGAAGAATATTTAGAATTGGATAGTGGTACAATTATAGAAGTAGTTTAGCGGAAGAGGTGGAAAGTGAAATCTACACTTCGCATATCACCGATGAAATATATAATTTTAAATATTTGTCGTCATGTTTATGAAATAGGAGCTCAATTAGACGCGGATCGATGGCGAATGAAACAGAGTACCGGAGATCGTTGATAAACACTCCAATCATACGCGCAGGCTAGAAGGCGGCTCGAGCAAAAGACACTCTCTGGCGGGCGCCTAATCTCTTCTCTCTGGCACTAAGAACGACTAAGGCGCCAAAACAGAAGTGTAAGCTATCCCAAAGGAAAGAGAAGATACTAATACCGACCCTGTGTAGCTCCTTTACCAGAAGGCGCCCTGATAACATTTCGCGTTACGATACGGTAAGACGGCGTAGTCAAACGTTAAAAGGGTGTCGACGCCGAAGACTTCACCCTCGCTCTAGCCTTACGAAGACCGTCAGCCGAAACGACACTGAGCTAAGCCTAGGCCGAGGGAAAATCGATTTCATAGACGTACCCCGGGCCGAAGCGGGGATGGCGGGAAAGGACATTTCGGCGTTCTGTGGCGACCCGGAGGGAGAGGGGTACGTTGAGAGCGGGGGAGGTCGAAGGGGGTGAAAGGCTTAGTCTGAATTCTTCGGCGAGGATTAGCGGTTTTAAATTTCCTCGCCCATTATCAACATTAAAGAAGAGGCGGGGTGGGGATGGGGAAATCGAGAAGGTAGGAGAAGACTCAAAAAAGGCGTCGGATGCTCTTTCCTTTCTCTTCGGAATTTTTTTTCCAGCTCGGCCGAAATTTTATGGAGACAAATTGAGGCGGGCTTAACTGGGGCTTCTCCTAATGGTCATTTGAATATAGGAAAAGCCTACGACGAAGGAGATCGCTCCCCGGGACTTTTTAACGACATTTTAATGGTTGATTATCGTCGCGCGTGTTGGACGGACGGAAAATCCCATACTAACTATAGTGAAAATCTTGTTCTCCTTTTTGCCGCCAGTTTTTTTTATCTTGGACGCGTTCCATTTTATTATATTTGAGACACTCCGGAACACCGAGCACCCGCGCTTTATTCCAATTCCAAGCCCATTTCAGGTTTATAGAGGGTGGAGAAAGAAAGGGTTAAAAGCTTTTTGCCATTTTGGTGGAAGAATTTTTTTTGGAAAAGTCGTCTGGGAATTAAGTTAATTTTATCCGTTTGGCAGCTCGCCTAGGCTTGGGACCAACGCCGTACCCTGCCGAACATGCTCTTGTCTCCGTTGGTTCTCTTGGAAGTGTTGCTCTGTCTGCCCAACCTGGTCTATGGCGTTCCACCTCTCCCCGCGCCCATCGGAGTCGTCCCTTGGTTCCGATGTCCTAGTCGATCCCACATACGACCGTGCGTCTGTCAGGTTGGTACCTAAGTTACTTATCGTCATTAGCGATACTATATTTATTGATATTTGACGTTCGCAGGAGCGGCCGAAAGGATTGGACGTGTCCTGCGAAGGAGGGACGGTGTCTCATTTGCGCGAGTCCTTGTCGGTGGTGTCTCAGTTGGGACAGACGGTTTGGTTCCTCAAGGTGCGCAACGTCTTCGTCGAGTCGTTGGAGAACTCCTTTTACCAGGGCATGGATATCCGTCACGTGACGATATTTAACGCGAACCTGTCTTCGGTGGACGAAATGACCTTCTCGGGTCTCGGGGACAGGATGGAGTTGCTGGACCTGTCCTATAATTCCTTGACTCAGGTGCCTTCCAAAGCGTTACGCGCCCTTCGCGTGCTCGTGGCGTTGAGCTTGAACCACAACCGCATCGAGATTTTGCACGCCGGTGCCTTCAAGGGCCTGATCTCGCTGCTGCGGCTCTCCCTCTTGGGCAACGAGATCAAGTTCATCGACGACTTGGCTTTCATCGGCATCGGCGGCAACTTGACGCGCATGAACTTGGGAGGCAATCAACTGACGTCGGTGCCGTCGCAGGCGCTGAAGAATCTGACCGTGCTGCAGACGCTCCAGTTGCACGAGAACCAGATATACGCCGTCTTGCCCGAAGAGTTCCGCGGGATGGGCGATAGTTTGGACGTGCTCAACTTGGCGCGCAATATGCTTCAAGAGTTGCCCGCCAGAACATTCGGGGCGCTGCGGACGCTCAACTCCTTAGATTTGGAAGGAAACCTGATAGGTAGCATCGATTGGGCTGTTTTCTGGGGCATCGAAGGTAAGCCTTTCTCTAGAGCTCTCTCTATCTAAAATACATACACGAATGTATATGGTTGCGTAAATAGTTGATGACGTACGCGTATACTGCAATAATGATTGCGGTTGGTGACTTTGAACCTAAATTCGTTTGGTTCTTTAGGCTGATTTTTAAATAACCATACAGGGTGTCTGAAATTGCTATGACTGTGCATTTTTCTCAACAACTACACGAGCTATAATTGTGAAATTATTAGGGTGGTATTTGTAATATTATATTAAAATTTTCAGAAGAATCGAAAAAAAATTCACGTTTTCCAAAAATTTATATTTTGGCGGGAAAATGCAAAAAGAAAACCTTCTATGAGAAAGTTGTAGATAATTATTGAAAATGTACAATAAAGTTGGTTTCATCGTAAAAGACCAATTTTTCACGGAGATACGAAGTGATGAAAAAAAAAGCTGAGTTTTTGTAAATGTAAGAAATGGCTTAAGTCGAAAATTTATTTTAAACAAAAGGATATTTTTATTCATTCAAAAATTAATTGAGGTCTACTAGTTGAGGTCTCAATTTTATTTTAATTATTAAGTCTACTATTGAAACATTTCTTTTTGCTTTTGTACAAAAGTCGGTTTTTTAATTAGTATTTAAAGTCTTTCCGTTTTAAACCATTCTCTAACGATTTTTCGGAAAATTTTAATGTAAAGCGTTGACGTTTTCGAGAAACATATCCAGTCAGAGCAATTCCGGACACCCGGTTTATTTTAAATGTAATACTTTATTAATAATAAAATGTAATTTTAATAACGATTTACTATGAGTACCGATATGAAGGCGTCCACGTATTGGAGCAAAGTCTATACACTCTTTTACGAAGTCGGTCATTTCACTACAGGCCTAATTTAAAATAGTACAGGCAAGGGCGCCTGCACGTGCTCATCAGCTCGAGACGTCGCGTGAAGCGGCCTTGCATGCACTATTTTAAATCAGACCTGTATTAAAATGGCAGCTCTCACAAATAAGGATATAAAAGAGTGTATAGCTAAAAAAAATCTGTCGCGTAATTAGAATATACTTTAACAACAAAAACGAGAAAAACAAAGTTATTTTTGAAGTTTCGCCGATGTCAATGCCAGCCCCTTTTTAATTGATAAAGATTTAAATTGAGTTTTGAAGAATAATTCAAAAACCGCCCTTAAAATCTTCCAAATCCCAAGGAAAACTAAACACGAGTCAAACATAAAACTGGATAAAACCAGACAGAAACCCTTATAGCTCCAGGAAACGAGCAGTCTTAAATTAATATCGTAGATTACTCTTAAAGATAACAGTTTATCTCAATCGCTTTTTACCACCGTTAACTAAAGCGTAAAAAAGCGTAAAAAATAATACGCATAAAACGGGAAAATCCTTTCTCGGAAAGAGTGTAAAAGAAAACAACAAGAAATATTATTTGCCGAGTTATTCTCCCGCCAAAAGTAAATACAGCTCGTCTTCGCAGTACGCTATAAGAGTCTGGGCTGGGTCTGGGTAGCTTTAGAGGTTCGACTTCGGAGAGTAAAAAACCAACTGAAAATAATAAATGTAAGGAACTAGTCGGGGGAAAAAACGCGGTCTAGGCACGAGAAAAACTTGGCCTCGTCGCTTGTTCGTTCTTCGTACTTTTTCTTCGGAAGGTTTCGGTGAAAAATTAGGATCGGCCAAAAAGAACATTTGGCTCCAGACCGACAAGCTTCGGCTATTTTACGAATGTACCAGCTCCGGTGGACTAGACGTTAACGAATCGCCGTAGCCGTCTAGCGTGTAGGGGGATATGGAGGAATCGCGAGGTTATACTTCGGCCAACAAAAACTAAGCTGGCCGAGTTCCGTGCTTTTAAGGGTCGGGTCGCGTGGTCCGGCTAAGCAAAAACTCGTTAGAAGTTTGCGGGGTATAAAAACGAGCCTCGTATATTATCGGGCTAGCAATGTCCAGAACGGAGGAAGCCAACCCGAAGAGATCGCGTGCTCACGGCCAACTCGCTGACGATAGGTTACAGGGAGCGGGCGATATCGGAGTACACGGCGTTGTTCTCTTACGGGGGCCATGATGAACGGGAACGGGTGCGCTCGTACGCAGACACGCGTAACTCAAAGTATAAGTTTGTTTTGTTCGTTATTTGGACGGACCCTCGTTAATAACTCATCTTTAGTGCCTACCGCTTTTCCACTCTATATACTCTGTTACGCGGCGCCGGTCTTGACTAAAATCAACTCCAAAGCAAGCTGATCTATTGAAACGTTTTTATATTGGCAAGTAGCCAGTGTCCTAAGTGCCACCTAGGAGCAACAAACACAAGGAGAACGCAGCTAGCCTTTAAACACGCTGTGTACAAATTTCATTGGAAGAACTTTTACGCTGAACGTTTTATTCAAAGGGGTGGGGATACAATTTCCGAAATTCCCCCTTCCGACGGCAGCAGGCGCTAAAGCGTCTAACCAATGAAAATTGTACACGAGAAAATGCACGACTTTTGACGGGTTGCGTTTTTCTTGTGTGGGCAGTGCTGTGTTTGTTGCTCCTAGGTGGTAGCATCTTGTTGATATAAAAACTTCTCGACATTTTGTTTTTATCGCGAAATTTATTTCAAATAACCTTATATATTTTTTCTTTTTAAAATATAAGAAAATAAGTTTGTTTAACAATGGTTTTTGGAATTTAGTTTATATTTATTTACGCAGAAAAATTCATCGTTTTTAGTTCAATTATAAAGCCTTTGTTGTAGTATTTAGAATATAATTGTTTTCCTGTTAAACAAATGCACTCAAAGGGCCGTCATTTCAGCGTTAAACAAATATGCAATTTTAGAAAATGTTCAACAATATTTTCCCGTTTTACTGTACGGAAATAAAATTAAAACCAGCCCCGGAACTAAACAAAGTTTCAAATCGTGAATTATCAACTTTTAACGCGATACATAAATCGTCAATTTCAAACGTCGTAAGTCCAGACAAATCCGAAACATCTTTTACTTCCGTCCTGTAAAACGTCCGAGCGGTTCCGATAAGCGGCAATAGCCCAGGGTGACCAGCCTTCTTCCATTGAAAATAGTCGTCATAACGCGTCACCAGAACAAACATCCGGAGGTTCTTATCGGGGAAACGGAGAGGGCAAAACCCAAATCGGAAGAGGGCGCCGTTTGTTTCGGGGCGGCGCGAAGATTTCTAGGACGGATGCGGGGAACGTAACCCCCGTTTCTCTCTTAGATAACAGGCGACGATAAAAGTGGCCCGTTGCTTTAGCTACTTTTATTGGAAAATATCGAACAAAGGCAACTTTATCGGAATATTAGGGCTTTTGTGGCAGACGCGGGGTGCGCAGATCCCAATCGGTGAAAGCTCATTTTCGGCCCATTTCTACGCCGTCACCGTATCTTTTTCTACATTGCGAGCCTTTTTTAATAATACACTATAATTAATCAATGGATGGAGGCGGATTTCGGGGGTAGCCAGCATCGCGACCCAGTTGATAAGCCTAATTGATCCATCGATTCCCTTCGCCCTTCGAACCCCCTTGTCCCAGGTTTCCCGAGATTTACTTCGCTACCGAGTTTCAATTCTCCGCGTTTGGACAAGCAGGACTTCGTATCCAGAAGAGTGGCTCAAATCGTGTCCTTTCGGTGTATGACGTTAATAAAGGAGCTTTATAGACTTTCTCAATATGGCGGTAATAGGTCTTTCTATAAAGCAACTTGGCCTTCTGGTTTAAATGTTTCTTACTAGAAGCAACAAACACACAAGGAGTACGCAACCCGTCAAAAGTCGTGGATTTTCTTGTCTACAGTTTTCATTGGTTAGACGCTTTAGCGCCTGTTGCCGTCGGAAGGGGAGCATTCGAAAATTGTCTTTCCCTTTCCGTAAAACGTTTAGCGTAAAGGCTCGTCCAATGAAATTTGTACGCAACACTGACAAGGAGACTACCCGAGGTGGTTATCACCGATTTTGTTGAAACTCGGGGGTTTGGTAGACCTTATGGTAGTATGAAAATTGCCAAAGGGAAAAGTTGCAATGGGCTTTAGTTTTCCCATGGCACCCGAAAATGTTTTTGATCTCTCAAAACAAAAAATCTCCATTTAAAAAAGCATGGGATTTTCTCAGTTTCACAAAGTACTACTGACTTAAAAAATTTTAAAAAAATTTATTTTCCAAACATACCCAAAAAGATTAATTTGACCTATTTTGGGTAAAATTGATCAATGATTTTGGCTAAAATTGATAAATTTTGGTTAAATTTTTACAAAATTTGGGTAACCTAGAAAATCCCATGCTTTTTTAAATGGAGAGGTCAAAAACATTTTGGGTTGCCATAGGAAAGCTAAAGCCCATTGCAACTTTTCCCTTTGGGAATTTTCATACTACCATAAGGGCTACCTAACTCCCGAGTTTCAACAAAATCGGTGATAACCACCTCGGGTAGTCTCCTTGTGAGTTAGCCTGTTCAAAGGCTAGCTGCGTTATCCTGGTGTTTGTTGCTCCTAGCTATAAAGTAACTTGGCCTTCTTGTTTAAAGGTTTCTTACTTTTACAAGTCTAGAAGCGCGTGATAGAGTCGCCAGAGGAATCTCGGATTGTTTTAGAGCGCGTGAAAATCGCGCGAACTACGATTGCACTAATAAAAATTTGTCTTACGACGTAATAGAAACATTTTATATTTCTATTTATTGTTAAATTTATTTTATAGAAACGTTAAAGAGCCACACCGGCGTTTAGGAGCGTAGGAACGTTCTAGACGTTGGAGGGGGCCAAGAGAAACGAACAGGGGCGTAGGAACGTTCTAGACGGTGGAGGGGGCCAAGAGAAACGAACAGGGGCGTAGGAACGTTCTAGACGTTGGAGGGGGCCAAGAGAAACGAACAGGGGCGTAGGAACGTTCTAGACGTTGGAGGGGGCCAAGAGAAACGAACAGGGGCGTAGGAACGTTCTAGACGGTGGAGGGGGCCAAGAGAAACGAACAGGGGCGTAGGAACGTTCTAGACGTTGGAGGGGGCCAAGAGAAACGAACAGGGGCGTAGGAACGTTCTAGACGTTGGAGGGGGCCAAGAGAAACGAACAGGGGCGTAGGAACGTTCTAGACGGTGGAGGGGGCCAAGAGAAACGAACAGGGGCGTAGGAACGTTCTAGACGGTGGAGGGGGCCAAGAGAAACGAACAGGGGCGTAGGAACGTTCTAGACGTTGGAGGGGGCCAAGAGAAACGAACAGGGGCGTAGGAACGTTCTAGACGGTGGAGGGGGCCAAGAGAAACGAACAGGGGCGTAGGAACGTTCTAGACGTTGGAGGGGGCCAAGAGAAACGAACAGGGGCGTAGGAACGTTCTAGACGGTGGAGGGGGCCAAGATAAACGAACAGGGGCGTAGGAACGTTCTAGACGTTGGAGGGGGCCAAGAGAAACGAACAGGGGCGTAGGAACGTTCTAGACGTTGGAGGGGGCCAAGAGAAACGAACAGGGGCGTAGGAACGTTCTAGACGGTGGAGGGGGCCAAGATAAACGAACAGGGGCGTAGGAACGTTCTAGACGTTGGAGGGGGCCAAGAGAAACGAACAGGGGCGTAGGAACGTTCTAGACGTTGGAGGGGGCCAAGAGAAACGAACAGGGGCGTAGGAACGTTCTAGACGGTGGAGGGGGCCAAGAGAAACGAACAGGGGCGTAGGAACGTTCTAGACGTTGGAGGGGGCCAAGAGAAACGAACAGGGGCGTAGGAACGTTCTAGACGGTGGAGGGGGCCAAGAGAAACGAACAGGGGCGTAGGAACGTTCTAGACGGTGGAGGGGGCCAAGAGAAACGAACAGGGGCGTAGGAACGTTCTAGACGTTGGAGGGGGCCAAGAGAAACGAACAGGAGCGTAGGAACGTTCTAGACGTTGGAGGGGGCCAAGAGAAACGAACAGGGGCGTAGGAACGTTCTAGACGTTTAAGGGGGCCAAGAGAAACGAACAGGGGTCTGGTTTTGAATTTCAATGGAGTGTAGCTTCTCCGAATGCATGTGTACTTTTTACTACTATGTAAAATGGAGGGAAAAGACTGAAATTTAAACACAGTTGAGGTTCTTAAGCTTTATATGCTTTTAAAATGAGAATTTGAGCCTTTTGAAGATTTCAACTGACCAAAAAGTTGGAGGGTTCAATAATATTAGTTTCCCATCCCAGCAAAATTCTAGGGAGGGGCATTTCCCTCCCCCCCCCCAGTTCCTACGCCCCTGCCGGCGTTTGAATTTGACGTGCTTCACGGGCTACTTTCCAAAATAGGATTGGTCGTATCAGCTACCACGTGCTGAATTTGGGCCGAATTTTTAGTTATAGGTGATTTTGTGAAATTTATCCAAATTTGAAATACGTAAATATGAAGCGAAAACCTACTCATTTATAATATTGCTATAATTTAAAAAATAATCTATTTCCTTAATTTCAAGTTCAAGTTTCAAGTTTGTTTATTAGTTATCTTTGACCTACATAGAGGTATTTAGGGCCAAGTCAAATTAGGCGTATAGAAGAATACCAAATTATCTAGAACCAAAGAAAATATATCGCGAAATTACTTATAAAAAAAATCATAATCACAGTGTTGCCAGTCATGACTTGTACATAATGGTGGCTGCCATATTTTGGCGCTAGCCAAATCTATACAACAAACGGTATATTTGGTAGCGATTCGGCTGTCATTAGCATTAGAAAAGTTTCATGTTCTTATAATATATTAATGGATATTTAATCATCGAGTACTCAGCCTTTTTTGAGGTCGAGTACTCGAACTCGACCTCGAATAAGTAATTGGAGAATACTCGTCGATTACCGAGTACCAAAAAATTGCATAGTTGGGTACCCGATTACTCGAATAAGCTGCTCTCTAAACTCGTCGAGTATTTATTTTTTCTATCCTCGTTGCTTCAAAGTGCAAAGAGGGGGTTTTACAACTTTTTGTAGGGCAATTAAAGGTGGAAACTGTGGTTCATTTGAAATAAAGGAATATTTTTCAGCATTGAAAGTTACTTTATACTCCTTTTAAATTTAATTTCATAATTTCTTGAATAAAACCAGCTCCTAATCAAGTACTCGATAACCCGACTCGTTAAAAATATTACTCAAGTTTTTTTAGCTACTAGACTCGAATAAGAGAAAGTACTCGATTATTCGACTTGACTTCAATATTACTCTCGACTCGAATAAGAGGAAGTTTCCCGGTAATCAAGTACTCGATTACTCGACTCGAATACTCGATGAAAACATTTTATACTCGATAACCAACTCGATTGCCTAATATTTAAACACGAACTTCATTTAGATTTAAAATAATCTTTCTTATATATTTTAAGCGACATTTTCCTTTTTAAAATAAATCTTTATTTCTTTCCGAACACCGGTTTCACAATTATTAAATATTTTTTTAAGAGAACGACACTGTTAGACGCATTTTGGAACACACTACGTAGGCTTATCAGAGTTCCAAAGATCTGAGAAAACTATTTCAAAATACATTTATCTGGATTATTTTAACATCGAAGGAGCGAAAGAAAAAATCATTATTCATTTTTGCGCGTAATTCATCTTTCATTTTTAATGAACTGACGATCTTTACATCGCGTGATGCTGCAGCGGAGGGATACGTAGAAAGGCCTAAAATAAAAAAGTTGCGCTACTCGAAATGGGACGAAGAAGGAAATATATGTAGCAAAATTTCCACTGCTCATACATTAAATGCCCAATTATTCAAGTTCCTGATTTACGCGCAATTTGATTCTCTCCATTTCAAAAATTCGTACTGTATACGTTCTTCTCAATGTTACTTGGAACTAAGCTCTTAAAAGTACACTGTGTTACCGTTCTTTTGCAGCGCATCAAGGTGAAGTTGTTTCAGAATATACCTAAACGCCGGGTCGCGTGCGCACAAAGTCCTTCCTAACACGCAATTAAACGAACCAAAAAAAAGCTAAATTAAAGGCTATAGTTTCAATCTACGCTGTAATAAAAAGCAATTGCTTATCAACTTTCGTGTAAAAAATTGTAGAATTAGTTTAGAAAAACGATGTATTAAATATATTTAATATTATCAGGAGTAAATAGCGGGAGTAGGCACTTTTCAAGAATTTTCCCGCCTTTTCTGTCTCTGCTTTCTGGAGTTTTACGCGGATGAATACCAGAGAGGGAACTACAATGTACTACGCTCCAAGCAAGTAAGACGCGTCTAAGAGATGTAAATTGGCCCTAGATCTATTTTGCGTTTCGGTCGAGGGTTAAGGTTTATTCTCGGTAATATTTTCATTTTCTGTAAAGTAGGGCTGTGCGAGTAGTGGTTTTAGGCAATCGAGTCGGGTACCGAGTATCTGAAAACTTTTCGTCGAGTGTCGAGTCGGGTAGTATTTTTGTCGAGTCGGGTAATCGAGTACTCGATTAAGCCAAAAATTTCTTTATTCGAGTAGTCGAGTAGTTAAGAAAAACGTTCGAGTACTCGATCGAGTTTTTTTCGGGTAATTTTCTTTAATTATTAATAATGGTATTCTTGATTATTCATTATACTGTATTAAACTTGATAACGAATTTAAAGCTTACCTATTCATAGATAAGTTGACTGATTAACTCTATTATTAAACATTTAAATTACTAAATTGATACCTACGTAACCGCCATAGCGTCATCCGAATTCAAGGAGACGAAAAGAAATATAGTCATATCAGAGCGTCGCGTTGAAATTATTGTGGCGGAAACACAAAATTTTGTAAAATACTCGTCGAATAGTCAAGTATACCGAACCTGATGGGGAAAATAATAACCCGACGAATTCAGCAAGGTAGCTTATTCGAGTATTCGAGTACCCGAATATGTAAATTTTCGATACTCGATAATCGACGAGTATTGCATTTTTCTAAATCGAGTTACGAGTTCGGGTACCCGACATAAAAATATGTCGGGTACTCGATGATGATCGAGTACTCGCACAGCCCTACTGTAAAGCAAAAACGTTTAATTTGGAATTCCGGGAGGAAATATGAAGTATGTAAATGTTTCATTTATATATTTATCCGTTAACATTCATATTTAAATAATACTAGCTGGGGTAATATGAATATTTGAATTATAAATTTTACGATGATTATTTAACTATTTGAATTTTTTAATATACTTAAATTACAATTTAACATTTCTTGCTTAAAAGAATGAAGGAATATCAAGGAAAAAGCGCTAGTGACGAACACAGAACGCTGCCATAAGAGTCTCCACGCATGGCACCTTACCCAATATAACCAACTATTTAATGACCATATAATCCATATTAACCAATTATACGTTGATTATAGAATAATTCGCCTTTTATTATACGGCCTAGTGTCTATAGAAGAAGTTTCTTTAAAAACAATTGCAATAATTTGAGTTTTTTTAGCGTGTATGCCTAAAGAACTAAGAAATTCGGTCTTTTGGCTAAGATCAAAGTGTAGTATCTTGTATATAGCGGATATACCTAATTATTAAATGAATTCAATTAAATAAAGTAATTTTTCCGACTGTAACCGTTGAAAACCACAGTCAGGGTAAAATGAGATAATATACCAAATGTGGTCGACCTAAGTTGAAGACTGTAGATTCCTATAGCGGACAAACATATATATAGGGTTTTTATCAACTAAGAATCAGTGGCGCTGCTAGCTAGAAAATGTTTTTCAGAACAACCAATAACAAAGTTGTTCGGGAATGATAAAAATGATCTTTATAAAATTTAAGGTAATTTTTAATTCACTTAAAAGAGCAAATTCAAGATCGTCCAAGTCTCCGCAGACATGTTATTTAGTTATATCTCAGTTGCTCCGTCACCCAAGCACACCCATAGAAATAGAAATGAGACTAGAACCACGATCGGATTGGGGGGAGACGTACCAGCTAGAAGGCCGCCATTAGATTGGAATCGCGCTTATCCGCGCCATCTAATAAAAAAATTGAAACTAAATATGATCACGTGGCAAAACGTAAGAAACGTAGTCTGGTTTGCTAAATGTTCTTCGATCGGTTTGTATAGAGTTGTAAAGAAGACAGATTTATAATTTCAACGACATTATATAAGTTATTTAAACAACTATGAAAATCGTTACGTTCGCAAGAATCTACATTTCCGTAAATTATAGTTTTATAAACGTTTTAAATTTACTGGCCTTGAAATAAAATAAGCTTTGAAAACTTAGGTCTAATTGCTTTCCCTTTCATTTCCAGGTTTTGGTCTCTGGCAATTTTGTGCAGTTGAACTTTGGCATATAATATAATTAGTTTTCTAATTTAACTATTTCGGTGATGGCCCATCCCCAACTGAACGCCAAACATATGGTCTTGAAGTTCGCTGAAAATGAAAAAAATAATTCCTATAATATTACATATTTATAAGCCGAGAATTTAATTATTTTCGAAATCGGTTACTACAGACCAAACAATAACGGATCACATGCCGACTTGCACTGGCCAAAGCTAATATTATTATATATGATATTATTTGGTATTTAATAAAGGGTCATTTCAAAATAATACAGTAAACTGTAAAATTAGAATATTAGAGTTTAAAACTTATTGGCTGTAATAATAATATAAACTTTAGTGTTAAAAAAAGTAGAATTAATTACCAAAACTATGTGTAAAATTTGGTATCTTCCCATTGCGCCGAATCCCATTCGACCGAATTCCCATTAAACCGAATTCCGCCAATGTTTTTGATGAAATTAGCCCAAAGGCGGGTTTTGTATTTTTAGGCTTATGAAAGGAAAGGAAATTGTGGAGGTAGTGGGCAAATGAGTTGACCACTTTAAAAATTACCTGGTTAGGTTAGGTTAGGTAACACTGCATGCTGTTCTGACAGATGTTGAAACGGATAAAACCGAATCCTAAAACCGGAGTAATGCGGGTTTTTCGGTCGAATGGAACAATCCCATCAGACCGAATCCTAATTCCGCCAAAGTGCGGCTTTTTCGGTCGAATGGGATTGGGTTCGGTCGAATGGGATTCGGCGCAATGGAACAGATTCTAAAATTTGGGTGGTTTAATAATGTGAAATATACGTTGCACACGTTCCAAGGACAGTTCAAAAGCAACTCCCGAAAAGAATGCGTTAAATCGTGGACGAACTTCCCTGGCAGAGGGACTTGTTATCGGACATTTCTTAATAAACACATTTTCATCGTCGGCATCGCCATCCGGTGTCATTAAAATAATTTAAACGTGTTTGGATTCTAGAGGCTGGAAC
Source organism: Leiobunum rupestre (assembly GCF_980474605.1). Classification (NCBI taxonomy): domain Eukaryota; kingdom Metazoa; phylum Arthropoda; class Arachnida; order Opiliones; family Sclerosomatidae; genus Leiobunum; species Leiobunum rupestre. The sequence continues at coordinate 44,296,566 of NC_143394.1, forward strand.
TTTTTTTAATGTGATTTGTTAATTCATAAAAATTAACTTTATTATTATATGGTAAACCGTAAAAGTACAAAACTTGGATTAAGAATCGATAGAAATCGGGCGTACAAAGTTTCCCAAGTTTGGCAAAATTCTCTAAACTCGGAACAGAATATAAAATACAACGAAGCGTTGGCACTTTCCTCGCTGGCATCTCGTGGAAAAATATTCCGCCTTTAGGGTATATAGAAACACGACGAAATTTTTTTGGATATTTTTATTTTCGTCATATTTTTTTATTTTTTTTTTATGGTTCGTAAGCGTGTTACTAGGCTATCCTTTTTCCTTTCACATCCCCGAACCAGGTAATCAGCTAATCAATACTCGAAGGGGGCTCAAAATTGTTGCGGGGGGGGAGGGGCAAATGTATGCTCTAAAAAAGAAGCAGAAGACGCGATTGAAGTATAGAGAGATAAATTTGAACTTGAAGGAGACATTTTATCGGGAAAAATATGATCTGCCAGAAGGAAAAGAAAACTATAAATACATGCTTTTGAAGAATCTGCTGTTGCTTTAGTGGAATGCATGATGATAATGTTTTTAAGAGCATGGAATTGTCTAATTGAAATGAATAATTTCCCTGCCATCTGATAAGTAATAGCGTGTTACATTTCCCAACCACAGGGTAAGCTGGCGTCATCGGTTACTGAGGGGTATGATTATTTTAATATTAATAATAATTAATTATCAAAGAAAATAAAGTTTTGATAGCAACACTAGTCGAGGTGGCTAACTAAAAACACAAACAAAAATAATTTAAAAATAACATAAGAATAAATTAAAACTTCTAAAATATTTAACCATAAGATAAATATTAATTTATTAATAAGATCAGAAAAAATTAAAATTTCAAAAATATTTAACAATAAGATAAGAAATAATTAATACTTCAAAAATATTTAACAATAAGATAATTAGAAATTAATACTTCAAAAATATTTAACAATAAGATAATTAGAAATTAATACTTCAAAAATATTTAACAATAAGATAATTAGAAATTAATACTTCAAAAATATTTAACAATAAGATAATTAGAAATTAATACTTCAAAAATATTTAACAATAAGATAATTAGAAATTAATACTTCAAAAATATTTAACAATAAGATAATTAGAAATTAATACTTCAAAAATATTTAACAATAAGATAATTAGAAATTAATACTTCAAAAATATTTAACAATAAGATAATTAGAAATTAATATTTCGTTATTATTTAACAATACGATAAGAAAAACTTAATATTTAACTATAAGATAAAATAATTTAATACTTCTAAAATATTTAACAATAAGATAAAATAATTTATTACTTCTAAAATATTTAAAAATAATAAAATCGAACGAGAGATTACAAAATAAATTTAATATTACTAAATAAAATGTTGTGAAATAAAGGAATTTAAAACTTTCAATAAGCTATTACCTTAAATGAATTCCGAAAGCAATTAATGTAAAAGAGTAATTAAGAACACAGTGGCTTTCTCCTGTACGTCAGCAAACAACCTATTCTACGTCCGTTCACTTTGTACGACATCCATGTCCGCTTTCCAACTTAACTGGCGCATGCGCCACAAATTATTCAAACTAACTTGAAACGTGCCAAATAAAATTTCGCATACATCCAGAAAAAAAGAAAAGAAAGTTCAATTCCGCCTTAAATTGTTAGTCAGCTTCATTTTTCCAAAGTTGCAATACCGAGAATAGGGGGGTGCGATAGAGACGCTTAATTCTTGGCACGTAGTCGTCCAAATCAATGGTAGCCCACTCGAAAATAAATGAAGTAGTTCGACCTCCATTTTCAGATTGGAAGCCTCGCTTCCTTTCGCGAAGCCGCCGCGAAAGCATTAATTTGCTAACGCTAAATGTCGATTATGTTTATAATTAATGCTAACGGTTCTATAGGCCTTTCTAGACGACTTCCCAACCCTTTAACTAGGTTACGTTGTTAACCTGGCGGTTCTACGGAATTGGAATACTATCGCGTGATATCATAAGTAACGTAATAAAAATAAGTATGACAGTTACCATAACTTATTACCGAACTTATTTTAAGTTCTAGCTAGAGGTCTGGGACGGTTAATCATTATCCATGTTTAAATTGATTTTTTTTCGGAAAAAAAATTTAAACAAAGAAATTTACCGGTTAATATTTCGGAAAATTATTTATAAAACATGTGTTATTCGTAAAATTTGAGCTTTTTATCGAAAAAAATGTAGTTTTTCCGATTAATTTTACAAATTTATCAAACAATTAATCGGACAATACAGAAATATAAATTACTTGATCAAAACGTTTTACGAATAATTTTTAGAGCTTTATCTATTGAATAAAAGTTAACCATTCCCGACCACTAGTTCTAGCTTAATTCTTAACATAGAGACCCCTAGTGTCGAAATACGCGTAAGGCGAAATATACTATACAGTTCGGTTGCAGGTTTATGTGGGCGAGTCTGTCAGTGTCGAGAAATATTCGGTAAGTTAATGAACATTAATTAATTATTAATTAATTTCCATAGCCTAGAATTTAACATAAACGTGAAAACATACTTTTCACGACCTAAAAAGACCGTTAAGAAAAGTGTGCTTAAAATAATGACTTTAATCATAGTAAACTACCCCGAAGAGGAACCTATTACTGGATATTTTATATTGAGCAATTTTTTAACCATCATATCGCCATCTAGTGCGATTAAAATAAGTGTTTGTATTATAGAGGCTAGATCATTTTTTACAGGCTGTATTTTCAACCATTTTTGACGCAACGTTGATACAATTACAATTCCTTCTGGTGATATTTTGCCCATTCTTAAGATATCTAATCCTTCCCTTGGTTTAAAAAAAACACGTCTATAATTGAATAAATACGTTAGGAAATTTCAACCTACGTATAAAGCTATTGAGTGGTATCACTCAGTTTTCGGTCTTAGGCTAAATTGCTTTTTAAGACAAGAATGGATAGCCGATCGAAAACAAAAGATTTAATTTAACTCTCTATACTTCGAGCTAAGGAAACAAAAACGCTAAGTTATAAAAATCAACCGGAGACTTTGGCAAAGATTAAAAAGGATCTCAGAGCAAAGACCGTTATTTTTCTTTTCGTATTCTTTTTGGAATTTCTCCGAAGCGACCGCGAGATAAAAAGACCTTAATACTTTAGTAAAACAATTGGAAAGACCGTGTTTGTATGGAAAAAAACCGCCTGAAGGTGGACTCTACTTCGGCCGAGTTAATACGTGTAGGGACTCGCTTATTTCGAACTGAGGACCAGTCCACCCAAACAAATACTACACGAGGTCTAATTTTAGCTCAAATAATTTAATTTCTTAGTGCGTTAGCCAGAACTCAGAGGTCCGTGAAACGTTAGGACTTTTTGATCTGTGGGAATGTTATCCCGAATTAAATGTATACATAGTGAAAAGGCTGAAGTTAAATTATTTAACTTTCTTAATTATAGAAAATTGGCTATACCGGTTTTTATTAAAAAAAAGCTCATAAGAACTGTATTAAATACGTTCGATATCGTAAGTCGGAAAATTTTCCGCGGAAAATGACCGAGGCCTTTTTCCCGGAAAAGTTTCCGTGTTTTCATTCCATGATCAGTCTAATATTGTTTGCAAATTGAAATAAAGCGGAATTTTCGCCTAATTTTTTCAAATCTTTAAATAAAACTAAACCTCTAGACTGATTAACAATGTAACACTATTAATGTTGAGTAGTATGTTTACTGTTATGAGACATTTTATATCGATAAAAAGTTAAAAACATTAAAAACCCTTAAAAAGTAAAATGTTCCAATTTTTTCTTTTTCTGATTTGCAGAAAATTTGTCGAATTGTGAAACATTTTCAGGAAATTTTCCGCATTTTATTTTTCTGGAAAATTAACAACTCTAATATTAAGAGAGAACTGTCGTCTATTTTTGGCCTACTATCCCCTGTATAAGTGTTCTATACGCAAAGCACCGGTGCTCAGGGATAAGTCGACATTTAGGGTGGTTGTTCTTTACCCATGGTTTTGATGACCATCATTTACTGAAAGCATTCGAAATTTATTTATCAAATAGTTGGAGAAACTACAAACAGCTATAAACGGCTACACCGAAGAGTGCGAGCGGAGTAAATGTCCCCAAAACAACGGTCATATTTCACTGTCGCAAAAATGAAATGAAAATTTGTACTGGCGTCCTAAATCGTAACGATTTTCCATTAAAGCGCATCAGAAACAATAATAAATCCGGAATTTCCTGACGCTATTATCAAAAATGAACCCGATAAAAATGCGGAAGCCGACGGGGGGAAGGGGGCCCAAGCAGGAAGCGTGATAGATGGGAACAAACATGCAATAAACTTGTTAAAAAGAGAAAGCTGACAAAACCTCAAAAGGCGCGGGCCCTTATAATAACACCGACTGCAGCGCCATCTTCGCGGATATTTAAACGTCTATAGATGTCGGGGAGGGGGGGGGGGGTCTAAAGACCTTTGTAAAAAAGTAGAGGGGTTTTAAATAATCGTCAGTGGCGACGGCGCAGAGATAATAACGGTAATAAAGGACCCGAAACCCGGTTTCTCTCTCCATTCTTCTTTGGGCTCGTTTATTTCTCCACTGATATAATAAACCCTTTTTATGGAGCACCGTACGAGACCAGCCTTCGCGGCCGAAACAATGTAGTTCCTCAGCTGATAGAAATTTTCGAAACGAGAGACTCGGAAAGAAGCCGGTTTAACCATCCGCGGAAGATCATTTTTACGAATATAACGATCTCTGTACAAGGCCTTTTCTCCCGTTCTCTCTCTATCTGATTCTTTACTCCGCAGAAGGATAGGATTCCCAGAAAAGGGACCGAGACAGGGTTGCCACACTTTTTATCACAAATTCCCGGACTTTTCCAGATTCTCCTTAACCATATTTTCCTTAATTTTTTTTAAATAAAAATTTGGAAATTTTTTAATATATCTTTTCTATTTGCCATCTAAATTAAATTATGCGACTTTTCCAGGTTATCCAAGTACCGTGGCGACCCGTAAAAATAATTAGTATTTTCCACTAATTAAGAGTTGAACTTCTATTCCTCTCAAAATTTTAATTATTATTCGTTTAGTCCTTAGTTTTTTAATCACCATGAATATAAATCGTAGTTGGTCTTTTTTATTTCGCAGTTTTTTTTATAAAAGAGTCAAACTTTGGTTTTTCATTGAAAAAGAGTAAAAGTTTTTACTATCTCAAAAAAAACTAAAAAAAAAACCTCGTCTATAAAAAAGCAATTTTAATTTTTCGCCAAAAAATCTAAAATTTTTGTTCGTCGCCGAAAAAATTTTAGTTTCTTCCAAAAGAGATAAGCTTTTTGGAACCTGTGCCGGGTACTGCTCCCTATGGAGATAAGATTTTTGGAACCGGTCCCAGGTACTGGTCTATATAGAGATTAGCTTTTTGGAACCGGTCCCAGGTACTGGTCTATACCGAGATTAGCTTTTTGGAACCGGTCCCAGGTACTGGTCTATACCGAGATTAGCTTTTTGGAACCTGTACCGGGTACTGGTCCCTATAGCGATTATCTTTTTGGAACCTGTCCCGGGTATTGGTCCCTATAGACATTATCTTTTTGGAACCTGTGCCGGGTACTGCTCCCTATAGACATTATCTTTTTGGAACCTGTGCCGGGTACTGGTCTATATAGACATTATCTTTTTGGAACCTGCGTCGGGTACTGGTCCCTATAGACATTATCTTTTTGGAATCTGTGCCGGGTACTGGTCCCTATAGAGGTTATCTTTTTGGAATCTGTGCCGGGTACTGGTCCCTATAGACATTATCTTTTTGGAACCTGCGTCGGGTACTGGTCCCTATAGACATTATCTTTTTGGAACCTGCGTCGGGTACTGGCCCCTATAGACATTATCTTTTTGGAATCTGTGCCGGGTACTGATCCCTATAGAGATTATCTTTTTGGAATCTGTGCCGGGTACTGGTCCCTATAGACATTATCTTTTTGGAACCTGCGTCGGGTACTGGTCCCTATAGACATTATCTTTTTGGAACCTGTGCCGGGTACTGCTCCCTATAGACATTATCTTTTTGGAACCTGTGCCGGGTACTGTTCCCTATAGACATTATCTTTTTGGAACCTGTGCCAGGTACTGCTCCCTATAGACATTATCTTTTTGGAACCTGTGCCGGGTACTGCTCCCTATAGACATTATCTTTTTGGAATCTGTGCCGGGTACTGGTCCCTATAGAGATTATCTTTTTGGAACCTGTGCCGGGTACTGGTCCCTATAGACATTATCTTTTTGGAATCTGTGCCGGGTACTGGTCCCTATAGAGATTATCTTTTTGGAACCTGTGCCGGGTACTGCTCCCTATAGACATTATCTTTTTGGAATCTGTGCCGGGTACTGGTCCCTATAGAGATTATCTTTTTGGAACCTGTGCCGGGTACTGCTCCCTATAGACATTATCTTTTTGGAATCTGTGCCGGGTACTGGTCCCTATAGAGATTATCTTTTTGGAACCTGTGCCGTGTACTGGTCCCTGTAGAGATTAGCCGGGTACTGGTTGTTATTACCAACGTCACGACGGTAATTAAAAAACTAGAAATATTAATTATCTTATTCAAGACGTTTCCTTCGCGGTGGCCGGATCGAGCGTACCACAGTTCTTCCGGTAGCGGCTCTTGTAAGAAAAAGCGTAATTACAGGTCCGTATGAAAAGATGAATGCCGTCCGATAGTGCCAAGACGCGGACCTCGTTGAAGAGAAGGCCATTTCTTCCTCATCTTCCTGATTCGGTATCATGAAAGGAAGAACGCTTTTCGCCGGTGGTCAAGATACAAGGATTCTCCCGGGTGATTTGGAAAGCTTCTCCTCTTGTACGGACAAAAGGCGACACGCTATCATTCCAAAAGAGCCAGAAATAAACTTAACGACTAACGGGGACCATTAAGGCGATATTTTTTAGCGCGCCGCAACCAACCTCCAGTCCACCGCGGCGTGATTAGTTACGCGTCGAAAGACTCGCGTATATAAACTTAACCAAGTATAATTCTTTTATATCCGCTATTTGGCATTGTCCAGATAAAAATGGTATTAAAAATATAAAAAAAGGGTTAAATAATACTCTCGCTGGGCACCAGAGGGCGGGATTTCGAAACCACTCGATAATAGGACGGAAAACCGGAATTAAAAAAGATCGTTTTGCCACGAATTAAAGGATAAATCTAATTGCTTTTGTAGCTTTTTATACGGTTTAGTTGGCGGGAATTTTCTCCGCTACGAATAAATCTTATCTATACGTTGGCAGGAAACGCGCAGTCTCCAACAACGGATGGTTTTTTTTTAATTTCACTGATATACCGGGATGATAGCATTAATGGTTTTTGTTGCGCTAAAATTGAGAGGTTAATTACCCAGTAATGGTTGAAGTCGTATGTACCATTATCTGGTCTCGAGATACGACTTTTCCGGTTGAAACGAAATAATACGTAATTTGTCCTTTTTATTTATTTAACCAAATGTTTTTTTAATCCGTACTAGAGAAATAGCTGAATTAGTTTAAGGTTTTAGCTTCACACCGAAATCTATTTCGAGTGAAACTACTGTTTTACCCGAAGTATTGCTGTGGTCGTCGCTGACGTAATTTGCAACACCTTCTGAATAATAATGGAACTTGAAATTGAGTTAAGAACGAGTTATTGTGATAGATAATTTTTAAGGTGACGTATATGGGTACATATTGGTCCGAAACAGCCGTATAGCCCAAAAGGGCCAAAACAGTGGCGTTGACACAATTTAAGGGACCGGTTTTTCTATGAAAGGTATCTCTTTTCACCTTCAGGCGTAGTGTCAATATATGTCACTTTAGCGCATTGGAGGCTCAGTATATTTGCTACTTAAATACTTGCGGATATTTAAATCAATAATTTAATTTTTTTAAATCATTTGATTTAAAAATTTAGTTAAATCAGACAACCATAATTTGAAGTCATAATTTCATCGTGAACAATTCCAATCTCTTGTCCACTTACGTGACAAAAAATGAAAATGATAATTATTATTAATATAATATATATTGTTATTGTTAAATAAAAATTAATCAATTAATAATTTTTGGAAATTGACCAAGAAAACGTTTGTGCTCGCTGGGAATAAACTTTTCAAAAAAGGAAGTACCGTTTTTTTCAGACATGACTCCAAAGCTAAGGCAGTCGTATTAAAATGGTCAATTGTCCGGCGAAGTGTGCCAGATCGAAAGAATAGATGAGCGAGGTTTATCGAAAATCAGCGGTGTGCTAGCTGGCAGCTAGGAGCAACAAACACAGCATCCCACACAAGGAGAACGCAACCCGTCAAAAGTCGTGCATTTCCTGGTGTACAATTTTCATTGGTTAAACGCTTTAGCGCCTGCTGCCGTCGGAAGGGGAAAATTTGGAAATTGTCTTCCCCCTTTCCGTAAAACGTGGAATAAAATTTGTACCCAACACCGCGTTAGCGTGTTTAAAGGCTAGCTGCGTTATCCTTGCGTTTGTTGCTCCTAGCTGGCAGGCACAAAAGGTCCCGATCGCAAAGCAGACAGGCCGCTCGACCTTCTCCAAAATCACGTTTTGCGGGAAGCGTAAATGCAAAACGAAGCATTGAGGGTAAGAAAGTTTCAAGGGTGACAGGCAGAAGAAATATCTGGTACCGTTAAGGTAAAAACTTTGGAAAGGAATATAAATTGGAGAAAAACGAGCCATAAATAAATATTGAACTTTTGGTATATCCGAGATCGTTAGGATAAGAAATCGTTACCCGATCATATATTTTAAAAGTTAAATTATTACAATGACACGGTTAAAAACACGAAATTTATTTTAAAAACGTATTTAAAATAAACTTCATCTTTTTAACCACTTAGTAATCGTTATTGTAATATTTTAACTTAAATCAAATCGTTACCAGAGTTAAAACATCTTAACCTAAATAATCAAGATTTTAGAAAAGTAATCCATGAAGTTTTGAAGACTTTTCACAAATTATAACATGGTATTAAACAATTTTCAATAATTCAAAATTCTAAAAATCTAGTTTTAATAGAAAAAGGTGAAGTTACTATATTTTACTTTTGCTAATAGCAAAAAGCACAAATTCTAATATCAATTATGTTTTTTTTTCGCGATTGTTGTCAACAGGCTCACTGGAGTGGTTAAAGCTGGGAAACAACCAGCTGATGTCCGTGCCTTCGTTAGCCCTGCGCAACTTGACTAAACTGCGACAACTAGACCTTAGGTCCAACAACATCAGTTACGTCGGCGAAGACGCCTTCTACCCTTTCGGCGTCAACATCAAGTACTTGTACTTGCAGAAAAACAGGTAAGAAAGAGATTGAAAAGAAAAAAAACTAAACTCGAGACAACTTAATGGGAGACTAATTTTTGTCCGTGGAATAAATTAAACCCGCATGGTCGTTTCCCTTCGCGATAACGTCGCCGGAGAAGCGTGCTGGAAGGCGGGGCAATCACGTTTAGATATCGCGAGTTACGCGAGACTAACCGGGGGCGTCTATACTTTTATTAGATTCGCATGGGCAGCGGCGCAAAAAAAGGGAGTCCTAGCCCCTGGTCTCCGTCTCATTTATATTCAAATTACTAATTTCCATGCGTGAAATTAACGTTTTCCCGAGATAAACCCTCTGAAACGACGACGTAAGCCTAAAAAATTGCCAAGCTTGACGAAGCGACTCTGCGCGACAAAAAAAGGCACGGAATGAAGTCAATTGTGAGGGCTTCTAATTCTGGACGTCCAACGTGGTCGTAATGACTATTTAACTGCGCTAACATGCTTTAGGATCAATTTTTAGTCCTTTCGTAATTCATATTTTCCCCATTATACGACAGAGAGTATATATAAACTATCAAAAGGATAATTTGAAAATATTATAGTTATTCGGTAATGAATTTAATAACCTACACGGGACGGGTATTACCATTAAGGGCTACCGCGTTGTCCATTTGAAACAAAGTGGCTAATTTAGTTTTAAAATAATTGAGAAATTATGTTACAAAAAACGTGAAAAATCAAAGGATATCATTTACGCTTTTAGGTTATCAGAATAGCCAACTCTTTCAATTTCATACCACGCCCTAATTTTAAGCGCCATCTATAGTTTAAAGCTAGGTTTTGAGCAAAAACGTCTAGAATGCTTCGACAACACTATCACGATGCGTAAATTCTCAACCTATTGACTTATATTAAACATTACCGTCTAAACCGTCGAACATTTTCTTCCTCTAAGAAAAATAAATCAAGAGAAATTTTATAAAAAGTATGGATATGGAAATATAGGTGTATAGCGCGCGTTAGTTAGAACCATAAATCTCCGTTGAAATTTCCGGGGCTACAGCCACCTAGAAGTAACAAACACAAGAAGAACGCAGCTAGCCTTTAAACACGCTAACGCAGTGTTGTGTACAAATTTAATTGGAAGAACCTTTACGCCGAACGTTTTACGTGCGGGGGGGAAGAAAATTTCCGGATTTTCCCCTTCCAACGGCAGCAGGCGCTAAAGCGTCTAACCAATGAAAATTGTACAGAAGAAAATGCGCTACTTTTGACGGGTTGCGTTATCCTTGTGTGGGGTGCTGTGTTTGTTGCTCCTAGCAGCCACTATAAACTACCATTAAAGTAGATGAGGAGCGAACGCTACCTTGATCTTCTTCTCTGAAGAAGAAAAATGCCGTGGCTGCGTGGATCTCTTCCAGAGATGGGCATCAACAACAAACAAGGAGAAATGAGATCAGCCGGGATGAAAGGCCGACAGAGGGAGGCAGTGAGGTGGACGCGCCACCAGAATATCGTAGTGCGGAATATCCCACTCTCTTTGGGATTCATCGCTTTTGGAGGTCTTTGCATCCGAATTCGTGGAGAGTGAAAGTATGCGCGTGGAGATGAAAAAAGAAGCTTGATGCGAATGAGAGCGAATAGAGAAGAGCTTTGACCCTAAACTTTGACACACACTCATTCGCGAGACCTATACGTTATCGACCGAATTTCGTTTTCCCACTATCCGTCTTCTCAGTACAAACGCGAAGTTTCTAAGCCCAACTTTTGAACTATGGTTCTCCAAGTTTACCTCACGCGTATTTGAATGATGATTGTGAAACTCAAAAACTTCAAAATTAGGTTCGTTTTAGCCTCGGTTTTAGCTTAACATTTGGTATATACTATTCTCCACCACTCTCCCCCTATTCGGCTTTCCGTTGCTATTAATAAAAGAATACATTATTAGTGTTTAGGCTTAGTTTCTCTTTTCGGTGTAATAGTCGTGAGGCAGATTTCCCGCACGGTACTGACGAGTCCCAAATAGGACGAAACCGGTCTACCGTTGGAAATTCTGGCTATTTTTAATTAAATTTAGTTTTTCACTCGAAGATATATTTGATCCGAGTTTCGCGTCTTTATGTTTTAATTTCTTCAAATTTGTTTAGGGTTTAGCTTTTTTATCCCTTTTCAGTATGGACGAATTTATCGTGCGTTTCAGTTTAGCACTTTAGCTCGTATCTAACGTTCACGAAATTTCGTTTCCATGGTAACCTTTTCCATAGAACTAGGTACGGGAGATTTTCAATTTACGGTCCACTAATTGTATGTTCCGTGTGAAACAAGCTCTCACTAGGAGACTACCCGAGGTGTTACACACCGATTTTGTTCAAACTCGGGGGATTGGTAGACCTTCATGTAACTTGAAAAATCCTAAAGGGATTTTATTCAATGGGCAACGGTTTTGCCATGGCAACGAATAATGTTTTTGACAACTTAAAATGAAAATTTTCCCATTGAAAATAACATGGGATTTTGACCGATTCCTTGTGAAACATTTTACAAACTTGAAAAAAAAATTAAAATTATAAAAAAATTGATAAAAATTGACGAAAAAAATCAAAATTGGTCACATTTTTATAAATTTTTAAAATTTTTTTCACAGGGAAATCGGTCAAAATCCCATGTTATTTTATGTTGTCAAAAACATTTTTCGTTACCATGGCAAACCCGTTGCCCATTGAATAAAAACCCTTTAGGATTTTTCAAGTAACATGAAGGTCTACCAATTCCCCGAGTTTGAACAAAATCGGTGTGTAACACCTCGGGTAGTCTCCTTGTCAGTGATTTTTTTCACGGAGACGAATACTTATGAGATATTATGTTACATATGGAATCAAATTATAACTAAAATTTACCCTATTTACAGCTAGTAAATTTTCACTTTAACTTTATCTAAAAATTTCGTAAAACTTAAAAATATATACAGGACCATTTTTACTTTCGTAAAATAAGTTCGAGAAGGCTGCCATAAAGACGGTTAAATAAATTCTTTTGCCTCCCCCCCCCCCCCCAGAAAGGATTCTTTAGAGGTTTTTTGAAGTTGGGGGTAGGAAAAAAAGGGAACTTTTGTTGACGGCATGCTGCCATCTAGGAGCAACCAACACAGCACCCCACACAAGGAGAACGCAACCCGTTAAAAGTCGTGCATTTTCTTGCGTACATTTTTCATTGGTTAGACGCTTTCCGTAAAACGTTCAGCGTAAAGGCTCGCCCAATGAAATTTGTACACAACACTGCGTTAGCGTGTTTAAAGGCTAGCTGCGTTTTCCTTGTGTTTGTTGGTCCTAGCTGCCATCCTCAGCGACTTCAATAATCACTGAGGTAATTTACACTGTTTTCCACGTCCATTCAATTAATAATTTATGTTTTAAATTAACGAGCTCAAAGTTATTACTAAATTTCTAGTTAAATGAGCATTTTATCAAGCCTTTATTTCCCACATATAACGGTCAGTGTACTTAGATGGCACCACGTGCTACGCGGGGGACCGTGATTTACGTCTCCCATAGCATAGGCGGCTATGATAATAGATATTTTTTCTCGGTAACAGGCTAAAAATGGTATCTGCGCATGCTCAAATTTCCACCAATCTGGTGCTCCCTCCCTAGATAGGGTTCAGATTTGAAGAGTCAGCGACGGTTAAATATTTCACCGTCTATAGGACCGTGGGGCATCAGTGACCTTGTCCTATCCCACTTCTACTAGCCCCTGTTTATATAAGCTGCCGCAAACGAGCCTGCTATAACCGAATCAAGCCGACCCCCCGAAAGTACCAAAGTTTAAGAACAAACAACGTTTTCAAAGTCTATCCAACTATCTAAATTTTACAACTCGAGATAAGACCCTTTCTAGAGAAACATTGTTTTTATCTTAACGTGAATTAAAAAGAATGATTCTGTTTCCTCTCTTTTCGGTGGCACGCAGCATTGAAAATCTGGAGCCGGGTGCACTGGATAATTTGCACGCGGTGGAATGGCTCTACATACACTCGAACAAGCTGGATACGATCCAATACGAGACTCTGGGCAGCGTGCTAGACACGATACAAGTTCTGGACCTGCACGGTAAGTGCTTCATTTATAATACAAGAAGAGCCTCAGAAACACTCCGCGAGAGAATCTTCCTTTGATCACCGAGTTTATAAAAGGAAATTTCCTTTCTTTAGAAATGTCTTTTTTATCTCTCTCCCATTTAAAAAGTTCATCCATTTCAAAAGGGTAAACTTCAATTTCAATCGCCTTTTTTCACGGCCCCCATTTCTTTAAAGAAAGGCACTATTCTTATCTACATCACGAAAAATTTAAAAAGAGCTTTTATTCGAACGGTGATTGCGCCAAATATATATACCAAAGATCTCTAATGATAAATGAATCTCGTCTCTGGATTTGTCAGCGATGTACGATTTACTTTGGACACGTTTCACGGATTACAATAAGAGTTCACTGGTACATTTTTATGTCTGAAGTAAATGATGCGCCGTAAACTGCATCGTTTTTTTTCTAAGGGCCTTAAATTGCAGTCCAGTATACGCGCTAGTTTTTCAACTGTCACACCTACATCCTCCAAAAATGGCAGTTTTCCAGTGATTCCCATTGCATTTATCCGTTTGACTGTGCTAAGGAACCAAAATTTTACCAATAATTGGTTAAATAAGCACCAAAAATGGTTAAATAAACCACGTGTGTCAATCGAAGTTTTCGCAGTTGGGTTTTGAAATAGAAACGTTTTGTAAAATTTAAATTTATAACAATTTGTATTTGAGTGCTTGACATTATGTTATCTATCGAAGCAGCAGATACCCGTCTCGCCCAAACGGTTGAAGAAATATGTAATATACGGCAGGATTATTATTGAAACTTATGCATTTATGATTATCGACTGATTTAGTCGTAGTAGTTGTATTTTTCTAAGAATTACAATGTATTTTCTTAGACGGTTGAATCGCGAAATCCTAGAAATCCTTTGTGGATCGAGTGTGTTACGGATAAGAGTACCGAAACTTTCTATATGCATTCTATGGGTCTCTATGAGTAAACAATGTCTAATAAACATGGGTCCTAAAGTGCTTCGTTTCAGAGATATGGGCTCCCAAAAAACTACCCCAAAACCCGGACACAGCCTTAAATCTGGCAAACAATATTCTACCTTGAACCAAATTGTTTTCAGTAAACTATCAATTGTTTTTTATCCGTGAGGCGAGAAAATTTAATAACAAGTGGCACAAGTTCATTAATATTCTTTTAGAAGTAAAATGAGTTTGAAGACAAAGCCATTTTAATTTTATTGACACGGTTCCAAATAAAATAAAACATTTTGTCGTTACGAACGATTTTAATTATCAAAATTAAAGATAAAATGTCATAAGATTTCTAAAAGAATGCTTTTAAGTTTGTCTAATTCGTTCTGTGGTTAATATGGCACGTCCGAGAACGCTTTTTGGGTTAGAAGTTCAAAGATTCAATCGTTCGTATATTTGGTAAAACCAGTCGAAATATTATTTGTACCTCTCTCCAGGTTACATGCCAATCACAAAAAAAAAACAATGTTTAAACTTTGTGTCGATCTGACACCAGTCTTTTAGGAATCTACTGCTGGTTGAATCTTGGAGCTTCTAACCCATTTTTCTTGAGCCCGTCCGTGCAATAAACGTTCCTAGACCAATGTGCCATATTAGCTACAAAACGAATTAGACAATTTTAAAACCATTCCTTTGAATTTTTATGACATTTGTATCTTTAAATTTAATAATTAAAATCGTATCACTAAATTAAAATGGCTTTGTCTTCAAACTCATTTTACTTCTAAAAGGAAATTAATGAACTTTTGCCACTTGTTATTAAAGTTTCTCGCCTCACGGATAAAAAACAATTGATAGTTTAATGAAAACAATTTGGTTCAAGGAAGAATATTGTTTGCCAGATTTAAGGCTGTGTCCGGTTTTTTGGGGTAGTATTTTGGGAGTCCATATCTCTGAAACGAAGCACTTTAGGACGCATGTTTATTAGACATTTTTTACTCATAGAGACCCATAGAATGCATATAGAAAGTTTCGGTACTCTTATCCGTAACACCCTGTATAGAGGTCAGCGGAACGAATAAATTAACAGTCAAAATTTCGATTAACCATAAAAAGTTGGGTTAATTGTTTTTATGAACATTTTATACGAATAAACAACGATTTAACATGCAAAAATAATCGGTTTTTTCGTATGTTTTTTTTGGATAATTTGCGGTTATGAATAAAAATAAATAATTGGATAATTTCTTATTCAAACGCCGATCTCTATCTATGACAAACGCTTGTTCTGATTGGCTTAAGTGATTACTTATCACGCAAAAAAGCCCCACCCATCCTAGCCCCAGATGGTAAAAAGTTCTATAGTTCGATATCCATGGGTATTAGCCTAGATTATTATTATTATTATTACATTCATGCTAATACTAATTATATTGTTAAAAGACTCATCCTAATTTTTATCTTTACCACAAGTTAATTTACGTCTGTTCATACAAAAATGTCTAATACATTTTAGTTTACTTTTAAATGAAGGCAATGCAGTTCAAATAAACCCCCTAGTTTCAAAATTTCTTAAATAGGCCTTCTATAATATCGCCAAAAAATCAGTCAATATCTAGCAGATTTTTGGTTAGAAACGACTAACATTTGGAGAGAACGATACCGAAAAGAATAAATACAAAAGTCAGCTTCGAAAATAGCGTAAGCGGCGCCAAATGTAGCAAAGAGCTGTTAGGAGCGAAATTCCGATGGATGTAGTGTAGAGCGCGCAGTCTGATAGAGTGTCCCTGATAAGAGAAGGCCTTGGATATACGAGTGGAGGGAGAGAGAGAGAGAGAGAGAAAGTGGGCATCCACTTTTTCATGTAGAGCACGTTCAGTCATTTATGTTTCGGTCTAATACGTGCCCTATTCGGCCCAACTGTACCCCTTCGAATCTACCTTTAAAGTAGCGTAAAGGGCTCTCTCCTTCTAGCCAGCCTTTAGGTCAAATTAATCGATTGGAATAACAGACGCTATAGAAATGGCGGAAGCCAGATGAAAGAGAACGGACAACGACCACCGAGAGAAAGTGAGAGCACAGACCACCTATACCCAAGAGGGACATGTATCGCTGGTAGTCATTTCATTTGTTTTTTTATGTCTCGAATGTGATGTGACTTTTTTTTAAGAGCGCGCCATCTCAGGGCAAGTAGAGGCAGTTTTGAAGGTACAAAGACGAGCACGTGCGAGAAAAAAAATGAAATCGTGCACGACTTTTTATTTTAATTTCTTAAAATACAGAATTTCCACGAGCTATTTTCTGTTTGCTATAAAAAAAGCGGCATCCAATGAGGTAGGATAAATATAGATCCAAATCCGCCTTCCAGGACGTACCGTTTCGCGGGACAGTATTTATCGAGTTGGAGAGTTAGGCCTAGTAAATTAACTTAATCAAATCGTGTTAGCGCCATCTATCGTGTTGTTGGAAAACTAACCCTTAATATATTTTGCAAAGGTGTCTGCTTATAGATACAGATGGCGCCAACACGATTGGATAATGTTGAAACTTAAGCCTAATTCAACTACTCGTATAAAACGTGACCCGCGAATCCCAGATTTGCTTGGATCTCTATTTATTCTACCTCATTGGCCGCGTCACTTTTGAGACACCGTTTTTCGAGGTTGATGCGAATCCTTCTTGGGGTAGGTGGTTTGTGTTGGAAAAAGACGGCTTCTTATTTCTCCGAAACGTGGTCTTTCCAAATTGCGCCATTACGAAAGGGAACTAAGCTTCTGATTAATTTTTTAAAAGGTTTTTGGAAGAGGAATTTATGCCATTAAAACAGTTATTTTTATATTAAGGAATTCATTAGAATTTAATGGGGATTAACTGTTAATGTATTGTAAAAGGGATTTCAATAGCGATGGTTTTATATACAATACCTCGGGAATAAGTCAATCTCACGATCGATTGGTCAAAATATTCTCGTATATTTTTAAAATCTCATAGCTGACAAAATTTGGTATTTACACTATCGTCATCTGAAGCAACATATAGCAGGCGACAGTTTTCAAAATACAAATAGCTTTGATAATTACTAGTTCAGCAACGAATGTAGAAGTGTCGTCACGTTTTCATCTGTCATGACAGCGTGGAATCAGTTTATTGAAACACCTAAATTACCTTAAGGCGACTCCTAAGTTTCGTTAAAAGTTCTGAAACATTTTCTTGGTTTATGGTACCACACTAATTAAATTCCCCTTTCCATAAAAACTTGTAGAGGTTAACGGCAATAGTTAGTGTAGGGAGCTGTTGGCTCGCGTGGTATGAAGAGCTTGCCACTACCCTCCTACGCATTGTAACCCGGCCACCTGTTTAAAAGGCATTGTAAGTCGCTAGATGCCTTGGGCCTAGCTAGTTATTATTATTATTCACTTAAACCTCCTATTTACATACATACGCGTTGAAGTGACATCAGAACCATCTGCTATGTTTTATTAAACTTTGAGTTGATTAATTCAAGAGATGATAGTTTAGGCACAGCAGAGCACGTAGAATAAATCGATTACTTATAAATACATTTGTTAAATTTAATTAGTGACTTGAGAAAATTACCGATTAAAGGAAATATTTTACTCGATCCGGTAATTGTTTTGGGAGATGAGAAACTGACTTTTCGTCCACTGGCCATTTTAATATAATAAATGGACTCCAAATTTAATAGCCAAGCAGCTGTATGGGTTATAATGCTGCGTCTAGCGTTCAAAATTAATATACTCGAAGCGAATTTACCCGAGTTGAGAGGGATAACCCGAATTTCACAGTCAACGACCAATCAATAATTTTATTGAAACACGACAGCCCATCAAGAAAAGAGCTCACCAAATTTGGTTCTGGAGTCATTTGCAACGTGTATACCTCCTAAAAAAGGACATTATCACACTAAATTATTTTAAATTATATTAAAAATATTCGTCACTTTAAGATAGTGGATACATTTTGGTGGCGCCATCATTAGATCGTTAATTAATGTAAACTTTTAAGGTACCCTTTAAATTTAACTAATCACTATAATTCGGAAAATATTGATTATTTTATTGCAATATTAAGTAAGAAAATTCAAAACTTTTATTCGTGATAATTCGTTAAATATTTAATAATGTTTCTAATAATAATTTATTACGCAATTTCAAAGCTTATAGAACATGACAAAAGATTTCATTAAAAGAGGAAAATAAAAGTGTATATATTAACTGAAAAAATATTTTAGTTTGAATATGGTTTAGAATAAATTTTGTTGATCACAAATTCCTTTGCTATTTTTTAATTGCTTTAATATTTTGGTATCTTTTTACACGATTACACGCGCTTGTTAAATATTTTTTTAGGTTCTGGGCAGTTTTAACTTTCAGCACGACTAAGAAGTTAACTTAACATTATTTATATTAAAGAAGTTCAAGTTATGAACTGTTATAAAAAAAATAAAAATAAGACCAAAATAGTCATATACTTGATGTACATTTCGAATTTTTAGTTTTTCAAATATCTTTTTAAATGGAGCTAAATAATTTGCACGAGCTATCGATCTGTCAATTCTTATTCTACATTAGAAAAATTCGTCCCAAATTTAAATATGGCGGAGTGGTTAGCACTTTCGGCTCGCAGCAAGAGGAACCTGGTTCGATCCCGGCTTGCGGCTCTGGTTGAAAACTCGGAACCACTCCCTTTACGTTGAGCTTGCAAGCTTTCTCCCCACTGGTTAAAGGGGTTAAAACTTGTGGAGGTTGACAGTAATAGTGAGTGTAGGGATTTGTTGGCTCGCTGTCTCGAAGAGCTTACCACCACCCTCCTACGCATTGTAACCCGGCCACCGGGTATGAGAAAATGTATGTCAAATGGAATGGGAATGGATGGAAACGGGTGGTCATGGATTGAACAGAAACGAATTTTTGGACGGAAATGGGATGGTATATGAAACGTTTTCGACTCAACGGCAGCTACGAACAGCAAACACAGCACCCCACACAAGGAGAACGCAACCCGTCAAAAGTCGTGCATTTTCTTGCGTACAGTTTTCATTGGTTAGACTCTTTAGCGCCTGCTGCCGTCGGAAGGGGAAAATTCGGAAATTGTCTTCCCCCCGCCCGTAAAACGTGCCGCGTAAAGGTTCGTCCAATGAAATTTGTTCAACGCTGCCTTAGCGTGTTTATATGCTAGCTGCATTCTCCTGTTTGTTGCTCCTAGACCGCAGCTCTCTAGTTTGCAAAGTCAAAGGCTTTTTATATAAGTAGTAAAAGTTTGGATTAAATATAATATTTTGATACAATTCAATGTATCGAATTTTCGTAGCTCCGAAGGTTTTAATGAAATCTGTTCAATTTACAATTGGCAGATAACCCCTTCCATTGCGACTGCCGGATGACGTGGCTCCGCGACTGGATCAACGACCAGCAACATTCGGTGGTCAACATGCCCAAGGAAACGAGATGCTCGTCCCCGCAGCCTCTCTCCAACCACCCGATCTCGGACCTGGACGCCGGTCAGCTAGTCTGCAATTCGGCTCTCCGCCGCTCCGTCACTCCCTTCGCGCTGCCCCTACTTCTTCTCTTCCTACGAGTACTCGCGATCAACACCAAGAGCGACACCGTTTTCAGCGGCGACCGCCCGTCGTTGCCATCTACATACGGACAATGATCCGGCCAAGGACATCCGGCGTTTGGGCCGACAAAGAAAGCAGCGGGAGTCGGGATACAAAGGAGAGAAGGAAGGACACCGCGTACAGGTGTGTGTGCCGAGGTAAGGATTAACCGTTCCAACCCGCGAGCACCGAAAACTTTTACGAGATTGCGACACGGGCGAAAAAGGAAGCGACGCTTTAGCCGGAGTTTTAACTATTTTACCAAAGCGAGTATGTACATTTATTTAGACTTTAAAACGGAGAGGTCGCTATAAACCTTTTAGCGAAACTTTCGGGGGTGAAAATGGAAGAACGCTATCGAAAGAGGTAAACCTCGATCTAATCGAGACCGGAAGCTTAGCGAGATATCGTTTAAACTTTACTCTAGCGCCGCCTTTAAACGCGACGTCAACTAAGACTACGTAGCTTTACAATTTCTAGGAAAACGAGGCGCGCGAGCTTTCGGCTTAAAAGAAGGATTATTGCTGGAGAAGACGCTCTTCGGAGCGTCTCCACTTTTACGATTCAAACTTTTGAAAAGGAGTGCTTGAGGGGGGAAAGGCGCTTTAGAAGGCTTCCTAATGTTGTCGAGGCTTAAAAGCCTATATAATGGTATTTTCGGTATAAACAAGAAAACTAATTACACGGGTTGTTGAGAGGGGATATAACGTATCCAGACACACATAGACTCGGCCGTCCGAGGAAGCTTCGGAATAATAGCCGACCAACCGAGCCATTATATACCACCTTTTACGATCGCCGCCTATCTCACACTTGAACATGAGATTTCACCGCTGAGGGTATATATATACCCGATAGGGATAGATGGTATCTTTTATAAATCTTTTACACACCTTGACTTCATTGGGAGAGTTTTCGGAGAAATAGGTTGGACGCCTTAAGGCGTGGAGAGAGATAAGGGCCAGCTTATATTACTCTCCTAGGTGAAGTTGAAATTGCTCATTTGAGGAGGATTTTCGGATAAAAGTTCCTTCATTTGCTAAAAATTATAACGGATCTTGAGGTGATTTAGCTGTCTTCACTTAATTAAGTTCTTTTGTTTTGACGTTAGTAGGTAATAATGAATGAATTGATGAATATTTAATTACTCTTTGTAAAAGAACAAATCCCTTTTATAACAAGCAGGAAACCATAAATATGGTTTCACGAGAGACATACTTTAAAATATTTGGCATCGTCAAAAACATATTAGATCAGGAATCCATACCTCTACTTGGAATGCTTATCGCGGTAGATTTTCGTCTCGATGTGGCTGACGGTTTTTTTGACGTCACTATGTTAACTTAACAAACAACAACGTGAGAGTGGAGCGCGCGCGGAGGTTTTTTTTATCTCTCGTAGGCGGGGCCAAAGCCGTCAGAGTGATCTTACCATAAGCGATACGGCAGGATAAGCATTCCAAGTAGAGCTATGGATTCCTGATTATATACATTAATTTCGATAAAATAAGTTTGGAAAAAAAATTAAAGAAATATAGAAAAATAAAATAAAACAATATAATGGATTATGGATATAGCTAATATTACAGTTATTTACAATACGTACAGCTCAAATAGGAATGCATTTGCAAGAGGGAATAATGTTTTAAATTGGGCACTAACTAGAAAACATTTTAATTCATAATTGTCCCCAACGCCCCATTACATTATTCATTTCGTCACGACCAGATCTTGACGGTGTTCTGCGAGAAACGCGCTAATAGGGGCATACTAGAGAATTTTATAATTTAAAAACATTTATTTAGAAATATAGAGCAAAATTTTACATTAACCGAGACAGTAACGTAATAATATGAAGATTAAAATTATTTTATGTTAATTGCGTGGTATATGAAATGAAAATGAAATGAAAATCTTTATTTAGAGTGCTTTGCAACAGTTCATAAAGGACCAGCAAGGCAAAACACTGAAATTAGTTATATACATAAACAAGGTATAGAAAGAATCACTTGAAAAATATTTACAAATACAAAGTTAGAAAATGCAGCGATACATTAATTGAAATAGATGCGGTTTACAGGAGAAAAAATTACACAAGATTTAAAATCGATGAATATTTACATGAAAAGATGTCAAATTGAGTGGCATAAGAATTGCATGTCTGTTGCATACGCAAAATAGGGGAAATTGGTTTTGACTTTGTAAACGGAATTTGTTGACGGGTGCTATGAGATGGTATATGGAAGTTTAGGTGGGGGGTTAAGGTAATAACGTTAGAGTGTTTAATCAATTTCCAAAGGAAAATAATTTCGCGTTTGTGTAAGAATAACTGGATCGTTTCCAAGTTTAAGTGGTCTAGGAGGTAAGTGTAATGATACGGTTTGGTCTTGAAAAAGTGTGTATGGGCAAGTTCGATAAATTTGCGTTGCACGCCTTCGATCCTCTCAATCAAGTAGCTGGCACAACCACCCCAAGATAGAGCGTCAAATGTTAATTTCGTTCGCACTAGGCTAAGGTAGAGATTGCGGAAGCTTTTGGCGGAATGCAGTGCCCTCGCCAGGCGTAGGACTCCAAAAAGCAGGCGACGCGAGCGACCGACTGACCAGGAAATTTGTGCATGAAAATAAAGGCCCTGGTCAAAAAAAGTTCCAAGGTCCTTAAGTGTTTTAGTTCTCGGTACATGCTCATTGTTGACATGATAATTGGTCGCGATGGTATTGCATTTCCGTGTGAAAGATATGGCTAGGCTTTTGGAACCGTTGATTAGCAGGTTATTGTTTTCGCACCATTGGTGGATTCCTCTCAGGTCCGATTGTAGGGCTCTGCAGTCCGCAATACTGGTAATGGTTTTATAAATTTTGTTGTCATCAGCAAATTGCTTTACTGATGAGGACTTGACCACTGATGGAAGGTCATTGGCGTAAATATTATAAAAAAGGGGGCCCAATGAGCTGCCCTGGGGTACTCCGCAGGTAGTGGCATAGGACACGTCAGTCACACATCCGTTGCATTTTAGAATGTTTTTGCGCCCGGACAGGTAATCTTCCACCCATATCGCCGCTGAACCTGCCAGACCGTAGTGTGATAATTTCTTTAAAAGAAGCGGGTGCGAAACTCTGTCAAATGCTTTCGACAAGTCAAGTGACACGACATCAACTTGTCCTTGGCTCAGAACGGTTGGCATCACATCATTCAAGAAGGCAACGTGGTTAGTTTCCACGGAGCGTCCTTGTAAAAAACCGTGCTGACAATCGGTAAAGTTCTGTCGAAACCAATCATATATAGCGGCGTGCATCACAGCGTCAAAGACCTTTGCAAAGCAGCATAAGAGAGAAATCGGGCGATAATTTTTGACATCCCCGGCGTATCCAGATTTAAAGATAGGAGAGACCACCGTCTGCTTCCATAGCGAGGGGAACTTGCCGGTGGATAGTGATAGGTTAAAAATGTGTTTTAGGATAGGGACGAAGATAGCGGAGCATCCCTTTATTATGAATAACGGTATATTGTCAATGCCAGTGGAATTCGTGAGTTTGAGTTTTTTGATGGCTAGCAGTATGGAGGCCTCGCTGATTGAAAGTGTCGAAAGTTTATCGGCACACGGGGACAAATTTGAATACGGGTAATTGTTAAAATCGGTTAGGTTGTCAGAAGCGATGGTGCTGAAGACATTAGAGAACTCATACGCTAACGTCACAGGATCGGAGGTGATCGATGAATTTAAATTTAAAGATATTGTGGAAGTTTTTGGTTTGAGTCTCTCATTCACATAAGCCCACAGGTGCTTAGGGTTAGAGATCGATTTTTCGTAAACCGTGGACGCGTGATCTTTTTGGTCCCGTTTTAGAAGACGCTTGACGTCCTTACGAACCGTTTCGTATGTTAACCGGTCCGCTTGTTGTCCACACCGTTTGAATTTGCGATGGAAGATATTCTTCCTTTTCAAGGCAGTAATAAGTTCCGCAGAGTACCAATACGGATGTCGATATTTGGTTTTGGGCGACGCTTTCGGAACGTGACGATGCATAGCGTCATGAACCCGAACGGTGAGCATATCAACACACTTGTCAACGTCGCTAGATTCGTAGAGGAAAGACCAGTCAGCTCTGGACAGCTCAGAGTATAGGCTATGGTAGTCTCCCTTCTTGAAGTTGAGCTTCGCGTCGGACGGAGGAGCTGTGTTGTGTTGTATGTCACCGTGGTAGGTGACCAATAAGGGTGGGTGAAAGCGATCTACAGGGACAAGTGGTACATCAGGTGACATCGATGTGACCAGACAGTTGTTGGTCAAGATGAGATCCAAGATGTTGCCATGTGAATTTTGTACCGTATTGGATTGAGTCAGGTTACAGTCAGAGCATAAGTCAATTACGGCTTGGGCTTTTCCACGGACAT
The DNA here is from genome assembly GCF_980474605.1 of Leiobunum rupestre. Lineage (NCBI taxonomy): Eukaryota > Metazoa > Arthropoda > Arachnida > Opiliones > Sclerosomatidae > Leiobunum > Leiobunum rupestre. The sequence goes on from NC_143394.1 coordinate 44,320,991, forward strand.
TGGGATTACAATTGGTATTGGAAAGTGATGACCAATTAACGCCAGGTACATTAAAGTCACCAAGTAGAATTATGTCGCAATTTAAGCTGGAGAGGTGTGATGATAGGGTGGATAGGACGGTGGTAGCAGTCTCGAATTTAAGTTTAGGCGTTAGGTAGAGATTTCCAATTAATAGGGTGGTATCGGCAGTTTTTATTTGTACAAAAACACTGTCCTCTGAGGTTTCAAGGTCGGGACGGCGCAGAGAGGTAAAAGTGTTGTGTATGGCAATCAATACGCCACCACCGAGCGTAGTGCCGTCAGTTGAAGGCCTGTCAGAACGATAGACAGTATAGTTGTCCGGAAAAATGTCCTTGCTGAAGTGATTCGGCGTTAGCCAGGTCTCAGTCAAACAAATGATTGGATAGTTATTCAGGAGAATATTGGAATAAAGTTCATGTGTTTTGGTTCGTAGACCGCGCACATTTTGATAGAAAATATCGAATTTGAGAATGCGTTTACGACCCATTATTGTCATTCGTTGGTTCAATGGATGATGGTACTAGAGCAGGGCTCACGCCAGCAGAGGAAGAAGCAGTCTGAACTGTTTGCATACCAGGACCAGTTCCTGGAAGAACTTTCGTGGGTGACTGTTGGTGGGAGATCGAAGCTGCGGACTCTGATTCGTGCTTCCTCGTTTTGTGTAGTGGTCCCACGAATTCGTTCAGTAGACAATCGCTCGGCCAAGTATTGACATCTAACAGCGTGTCAAACTCAGATTCCTCGGTCGATACATGAAACGAGGAATAGGAAGGATAGCGAGTTTTAAGACGAGTGCAAATAAGGGTCGACAATGAGTTTTCGGACTCAAGGCAGGCCCTTAGGTCCAGAGCAGTAAGAAGCGGATGAAGGCGAGTGACAAAAACGGCTCGACGACGAGGTTTGACCACCTTTGGAACAGCCTTCAATGAGGTGTTTGTGTTAGAACCCTTTAATTTAAGAATGTATTTATCATTAGATTGACGTCGACGATCGACCTTCTTGACGCCTGTGCTCGAAATCTGGCCTCGTGGCTTAGTGTCGTTCATCTGGCTGCGCGAATTGCCAAAGGCAGCTTCGCTTGAGGCCTGGTGGACATCAGGAAGTGACGTGGCCCTGCCGTTCCTACGGGCAACGACAGCATATGGGTTATTTGGAGGAGCGTTGCCGTCGGAGGAAGCTTCTGAGCCTTTATTCTGCAAAAGCCGCTTCAGCTCAACGTTCTCCTGCTTTAAATACACTATGTCAGTTTGCATAGTTGCCAGGCGATTCAGAATTTCGACAACTGCATCTTGCAAAGCAGTCTGGGCCGACCCCTTGTCCCGTGTGAGGCTGTCAGCCTTGTGGAATTCGTTGAGAATTTCATAAAGAAGAGATGGAGTTAAATGGTCACCATTACCGGAAGAGCGGCTGGTATCGCACGTAGCAGAGGAATTGAGTTGGGACCGCGTACCAGGAGAGGACTGCTGGCTGGCACGGCGACAGCTAGCAAATTGTTTATTAGTCGATGAATTCTGTTACAATAGTGGGGTTGGGCTAAGTCTTACTAGACTTTTAAGCCCACACTTTACTGGTATAAAAAATAAATAGATTTGTTACATATAAAAACAGTTAATGGTAAAGATAAAGCTAGGGTTATGAAAAGTTTGTTACATATTCTTTCGCAATTTTTTTTAAAGCTGTACATGTTTTTACATCATCTAACTGTAGAGAATTAAAAAAATTTATACCTTTGTGAAAAACAGAGTTTAGTCTACGGGTAGTTTTCGATTTTGTCACTAGTAGTACATTTTTTTGACGAAATTCATAGATTGTGCTGTTATTTTGTTTAAATTCATTGTGAATTTCGTTATTGACTGATTTATATATCATATATATCATATGATGATAATGAACAAAATTTTACGAAGTGGAAAATTTAGTTTACCCAGAAGTATTGTAAGGAAATACAAAGTAATACAGATGGTAAATGTTAAACCGTTAGCGGTGTGTCCTTCCTTCTTTCGACGGGAAATTATCTTACAATGAAACCATATGTAACATAATAACTCATAAGTATGCCATAAAAGCATTTTCGTTAATGAAACCTTGTACACGTGATATGACGTAAATTACGTCACTTACAACTCCGTGACGAAATACGCGTCATCAACTTTACTGATGGGAAACGGAAGTTAGTGAGAATTCCTCGCGCGTTTCTGGCTTTGCCCGTGTCAAGTTTAGCTCGTGCCTCGCGATCACATGATTTCATTTCCATGGTAACTTTTTCAATAGCGCAAGGATTATAAGCATTTTTGCATTTTTGGGTCCGCTCAATGTATGTTCCGCGTGAAACAAGAGCCGCGTTCACACTTACCCCTTAAATCGCTTCGTTTAGATAACTAGTTTTCGAAACCAGCGTGAGAAATCGCTTCGTGTTGGAAGCAACTTGTCCGCTCGCTTAGAATCGCTTTCAAAACGACCAGGCGGGGAAGTAAAATTGCTCGTATTTTCCAAAATAATGGGAATAAAATTCTAAATAATGTCCAATAGTATTACTGTATGTATAGTAAACACGATTAACTAATTGTTTTGGGATACATTTTAGTATTTTCAAAATTCTAGTCATAATTTGAAATAACGTTAAGCCTTGGCTATTAGCGAACCGGGCTAAATAGATTTCGCACGTGTGAACCAAGAATTATCGTCGTCGGTCAAAACTGGCCTAAACTGGGTTTTAAGCTCTAGTGTGAACGTGGCTAAGGTCTCATTGAATTTTTTCAATGGAAATGTTATACAGAGGCATACTTATGAGTAATTATGTTACATATGATGAGACCTATCTCAATCCCGGGAAGGTGTAAAAGGATACTTCCCTCGTAATTTACTTTTGGTTTAACTGATAATTATTCCGGCAAACAGTAAAAGGAGCGACACTCCCGCGTTGAAGAGGGCGCGAATCTCATACCTGTTGAAATAAATTTAATCATTCGAGACACTTATTAGGTTGAGACTGCGCTTTCGTAGCGCCACCATTCGGGGCATCTTTTCCGCCCACTCCGATCCCCTTTCGCCGCCGCCCCGCTACAACCATCTCGAGCTGGAAAACACAACGCTCCAAATGGATTCTCTTTTATTTCCGAAAGGAGGGTCCTCTTTTGAAATCCAAAGCCAGAGACGAGAGAAAGTGGAAAAACGTCGAATTTAAAGGAGATAGGGCGCTGCCTTTCGCTCTATTGTATTCTCCGCTGGCCTTTCTGGCGTAATTAAAATTCTTGTCAAAAGCGTGTCGAGGGACGCGCCGAAAGACTAATAACTGGGTTAGAATTTAAATGAGCTTTGGGAAGTAGCAGTTCGCTTTAAATCCGGACCGCGTGCCCTCCACCTCCTCTAGAGCTACGTTCACACTTACCCCTAAATTCGCTTCGTTTAGATAACTGGTTAGTGTTGGTTCGGGAAGCAACTCGTCCAAGTCGGTTCGCTTAGAATCGCTTTCAAAACCACAAGGTGGGGAAGTAAAATTGCTCGTATTTTCCAAAAAAATGGGGATAAAATTCTAAATAATGTCAAATAATATTACTATATGAATAGTAAACATGATTAACTAATTGTTTTGGGATACATTTTAGTATTTTCAAAATTCTAGTCATAATTTGAAATAACGTTAAGCCTTGGCTATAAGCGAACCGGGCTAAATAGATTTCGCACGTGTGAACTAAGAATTATCGTCGGCGGTCAAAACTGGCAAACAAACCGACCTCAACTGGGTTTTAGGCTCTAGTGTGAACGTGGCTTAGCTCAACGGCAACGGCGTTTCGAAGTCGCGACAGGGTTGAAGCGTAAGCTTACCCGGGTAATGTTTCAAATACAACGTATAAAAGCCTAAGGCCAAACTTCTTTTTCAAATAAGTCGACGCGAATAAAGTGAAAAGCGACCTCTCTTAGGTTTCGGTCCGATTAGTATCGCTTCGAATATTTCGCAACGAATTTGCTAAATTAATCAAAAGGGATTTTCTCTGGCTGGCAAAACGCGTCGGCTTTCTGTATCTTAATACGTTCGGCGGCCATATTCCCAGTAGCCCTAATTATTAATTGGGTGGGACCCTCGAAGCTTTTCTTCGCGCGGAGAGTATAGGATTGTTCTGGACAGTCCAGATGGTTCCGGCCTCGTTGATATATTTGGCCCGGTTCGAATGGCGGGAGTATTTACGCCGCGTTACTCAACTATTTTCTTCAACCTCGATTAATTTTCGTATAAATGTTTACCTTCGACGAAAACCCATATTTTACTAGCGTAATGGGCTCGGCTTGTTTTAGAAAATAAACCCGCGGTTGCGGACGATTTGTCGCGGAGGTGTCCATCCAGACGACCATTAAAAGAATATTAGGGACCTGACTGAGCTTCTCTGTCGTACAGAGCTGCAACTAGAGTACACTACACTTTTCTTGTCCCATATTTAACACCTTAACAGGTTTATAAAGGATGTTATTCTACACCTTAAAAAGCAGTTTTCCTGCTAGGGTGTTTATTTACACTGTTTGGGGTGCGTATGTCCTCCGTTTTGGTTCCTTTGTTATACAGTTTGTGGTATAAAACTATTCCCTTCAGGGTTATTATCTACTCCCTCTAGGGTACAAGATCACTCCTTTTAGGGTACCAAATGATTCCCTTCAGGGTGTTATACTACCCCCTTCAGGGTTCTACAATACTCCCTTTTAAAGTTTTCAACTACTCCCTTTAAGGTTCTAAACTACTGCCGTAAAGGTGCTACAATACTCCCTTTAAACTGTTAAAATACTCCTTTTAGGGTACTAAACAACTGTCTTAAGGGAGCTACACCCTTACGAGGTGTTAAATCACTCAATTTACGGGTTAATATAACACTCTTTATACACCTTTTCAAGTTTTTAATTTGGGACAATAAAAATCCCTTTAGGGCGTTTAAATTAACATTAAAGAGCCATTTTGGTATTAAGGTGACTACTTCTATCAGAAAAGAGAAATGTTTAGTAACAAAAATTAATTTATTTACCTAAAACTATGGGATTGCGGAGATTCTAAACATGACCTTAGAATACTTTGTAGTGATAGTTCATTCGCTTTCGATTTGTCTTGACACTCTTTCACGGATACAATCGCCATCTATGTTTATGTTTTGTGATTAAAAACCTACTAATTCTTTTCTGCAAAACTTAAATCTGTTTGGAAAAAACTGCCGTAGATGGCGCCATTACAAATTCTGACGTACTTTATTACGTATTCCTTAGTATCTTCCTACGAGACTTCCTCCCGTTTCTACAAAACTTAAATAGCATCTGTTTTGGATAAACTGTCGTAGATGGCGCCATTACAAATTCTGAAGTACTATATTACGTATTCCTTAGTATCTTCCCACGAGACTTCCTCCCGTTTTTACAAAACTTAAATAGCATCTGTTTTGGAAAAAACTGCCGTAGATGGCGCCATTACAAATTCTGAAGTACTATATTACGTATTCCTTAGTATCTTCCTACGAAATTTCCTCCCGTTTCTGCAAAACGTAAATAGCATCTGTTTTGGATAAACTGTCGTAGATGGCGCCATTACAAATTCTGAAGTACTATATTACGTATTCCTTAGTATCTTCCCACGAGATTTCCTCCCGTTTTTACATAACTTAAATAGCATCTGTTTTGGAAAAAACTGCCGTAGATGGCGCCATTACAAATTCTGAAGTACTATATTACGTATTCCTTAGTATCTTCCCACGAGATTTCCTCCCGTTTTTACATAACTTAAATAGCATCTGTTTTGGAAAAAAACTGCCGTAAATGGCGCCATTACAAATTCTGAAGTACTATATTACGTATTCCTTAGTATCTTCCTACGAAATTTCCTCCCGTTTCTGCAAAACTTAAATAGCATCTGTTTTGGAAAAAACTGCCGTAGATGGCGCCATTAAAAATTAAATTAAATTAAAGCGTGGAAACACTCAACAGCATTATCGGATTGAAGGGCAAACCAATATCCAAAACTAATGTTTCCATTGTTACTATCAGAGCCGACCAAGAACAAATGATAATGGGTTCTATAACGAGGGGATATCAACGTCTTAATTAGGCTCCGAAAACACAGAAACTTTATGGTTTAAAAATGAAACCTGCACCATATCAGGCTCAAGGCTCAGTGGAAGTCATTTTCCACGAACCACGGAAGCATATACCGCATCACGCTTCAAAATTGACCACGTGTATTACTCCGCGTGAAAATGCAAAATATAAATAGTACTCTTTGGGGATATTAACCAATTTATAAACAATATTTTTTTAAGGAAATAGTATTAGAAAATCACAATAATAATTAATTATCACCATCCCCAAAAGAGCGTAAAATTATCAGTACGAAAGATGACTACTTATTTATATGAAGTAGTATGAACAGTTCCGTTTTAAGACCTTCGTAAGCCCTAGGCACTAACCTTGTAAGAACTTTGTAGACCCTATTCTAAAAAGAAATTTTTTAATTGAATTTTCTTATGCTCATAAGATTTCGTGGTAATCGGAAAAAATGTACAAAGGATAAAATGTCCACATTACTGGCAGATAGGTAAGAATGTATAGGGAAAAAATGTACACATACAAGGATAATATGTCAAAGAAATATATATTTTTTTTTATAGCTATTTACATATTTGGTTTACCAAACCTAATATTTTGGCTTACACCACGAAGAAATTGTCGGATTGTCTTTCGGCCCTCTAAAAAATCTTCAACTAAATTTTGGAGTCGCGTTTGTAGCTCACAATAAACCCTTTTTTGATGCGAACCCCTTTACCCTCATTTATAATTCTTGTATGAACACGTGATTCTTCTTGTTGAAGAACTTCTATCAAATCGAACAAATTTGGATGATCCTGTCCAACTAGGTGAGCGAAAGCATTATTCCAACTTTCCGATATATTGTTGGTCCTTGCTTGGTTCACAAGCGTGCTTCGTGACAATTCTCGAGGACAAGAAGATGGTGGGAACATTGGCTGTTGTCTTCGTAATCGCAAACCCAATTGGTGTTTTCTGGAGCGGCAATGTCTTAACTGCCCCGAGACGTAAGTATTAACCAAATACTCCAAGACCTCTTCCGCTAGTGGTGGCACACAGCTTTTTTAATATTTCATTCCTTCGCCTACGAGGTTGGTTGGTAATAAAAACCCACCAACACATAGTTTTTCACCGCCTTTATTACTGGTTATAACATGGATATCCATCGGGCTACTTTAGAGGAACTGATTAAAAATAGAAAAATACAAAGGTTTTTATAGTAAAATAAAAAATGTACATTTTTACCTACAACGTAGACATTTTTTCCTTGAAAAACATTTCCTATTAATAATAATAATAATCAGCTAATAAATAGCCATTTTTACCTCTCCGAGGGGACTTTGTACCCTAGGAGGGGTTATACAACCACCGTGTCTGTCTGTGGGTCTGTCTGTCAGGCCTGCGAACGCGTTCGCATTTTCGGGGCAAAGGGTAATCGCTGCGTACGCAGTTCCTTAAAATAAGAGAAAAGGTTTTTCCAAAACGGCCCGTTTTTTGTTGTCATTGGGTGTATTATAAATATTTTTCAAGTTGCGTTAGTACCGGGCGGGATTCGAACCCGAGCCCTCCTGCATGTCAGGTGAGCATTCTACCACAGAACCACGGATACATTGTATACCTCACTGAAAATTAAAAACTCTTCCGAGGAGAGGTATATTTTGGCTTGCCAACTTGTTCCCTTGTACATTTTCTCCTACAATCAGCTTTCGTGGGCCCCATCGGACCTTCGTAGGCCCCGGGCACAGTGCCATTGTGCCCATTGGATAAACCACCCTGATTAATTGTCTTGGGTATAACTATTCGCGAAGAATATGTAAAGCAAAGTTAATTTTAACGCGTCAACAAAGTAATAACGCGGAAAGAGTGAGAGGTCACGAGCCGAGGTCTCGATACCCAATATTTAAAAGTCCGAAAGTCCGCTCTCAAAAGACGGAAGAAAGAATTCCCTATTATTAATTCATTTTCCCATTTAGCGAAGTTGGGGGGCATAAATAATATCCGGGGTATAACGTCGGCGTCCAGCCTGGCTTTAGTTGACAGGCCGAGCGTCGTTTGCCAGGGTGTGGTGGCGGACTCGCTTCACTCGCGGGGCTCACCTAGCCGGACGTCATTCCGGAGTTTAGAGGCTCCGATTGTACAGTCACCTCAAACACGCCTTTTTCGCGACCGGATATATCACAATTACGTAATGGTGACTATGGAAATGGAAAAAGCTAAAAATTGGATGAAGCTAATCAAACGATTATTACTAAATTCGTCCGCAATCAGGCCGAACTTCGCCTGTCAGTGGAGGTGGCACCCGTCACGTAAATACGTTCAGCCTTCGTGGCGCCACTTCGAACAATTATAACCTTTTTCATTTCATTTAAGCTAATGGGAGTAAATCCTCCACTTGGGAAAACCAACCAAAATAACGGGGACTAATTATTTCGGTTAAATGTCCGTCATCGTATGAAAAAGAAATCGAAATGGGCTAGTTATTCATTCCCAGGTTTTCAACTAATACCGAGATTTTGAAATGTTTTGATTTTAAACAATGGGATTTGGAATTATTTCTAGTCTCACTACAAGATTTAGAGCTAATTTCTGGTCACAATTCACGATAAAGAACTTATATCTAGTCGCAAATAAAGATTTTGAACTTATATCTAGACGCAACTCAAGATTTTGAACTTATATCTAGTCGCAAATAAAGATTTTGAACTTATATCTAGACGCAACTCAAGATTTTGAACTTATATCTAGTCGCAAATAAAGATTTAGAACTTATATCTAGTAGCAACTCGATATTTAAAAATTATTTCTAGTATAATCCCGGGATTTTTAAATAATTTCTAGTGTCATTCCGAAATTTTTAAATAATTTCTAGTGTCATTCCGTGGTTTAGAAATAATTTCTAGTATTATCCCGAAATTTTGAAATAATTTCTAGTATCATTCCGAGATTTATAAATAATTTCTAGCGTCATTCCGAGGTTTAGAAATAATTTCTAGTATTATCCCGAAATTTTGAAATAATTTCTAGTATCATTCCGAGATTTATAAATAATTTCTAGCGTCATTCCGAGGTTTAGAAATAATTTCTAATATTATCCCGAAATTTTGAAATAATTTATAGTGTCATTCCGTGGTTTAGAAATAATTTCTAGTATTATCCCGAGATTTATAAATAATTTCTAGCGTCATTCCGAGGGTTAGAAATAATTTCTAATATTATCCCGAAATTTTGAAATATTTTCTAGTGTCATTCCGGGGTTTAGAAATAATTTCTAGTATTATAACGAAAATTTGAAATAATTTCTTGTATTATACCGAGATTTAGAAACAATTTTTAGCGTCATTCCGAGGTTTAGAAATAATTTCTAGTATTATCCCGAAATTTTGAAATAATTTCTAGTATCATTCCGAGATTTATAATAATTTCTAGTATTATAACGAAAATTTGAAATAATTTCTAGTATTATAACGAAAATTTGAAATAATTTCTAGTATTATACCGAGATTTAGAAATAATTTCTAGTGTCATTCCGTGGTTTAGAAATAATTTCTAGTATTATCCCGAAATTTTGAAATAATTTCTAGTGTCATTCCGTGGTTTAGAAATAATTTCTAGTATCATTCCGAGATTTATAAATAATTTCTAGTATTATAACGAGATTAAGAAATAATTTCTAGCGTCATTCCGAGGTTTAGAAATAATTTCTAGTATTATCCCGAAATTTTGAAATAATTTCTAGTATCATTCCGAGATTTATAAATAATTTCTAGCGTCATTCCGAGGGTTAGAAATAATTTCTAATATTATCCCGAAATTTTGAAATAATTTCTAGTGTCATTCCGTGGTTTAGAAATAATTTCTAGTATTATCCCGAAATTTTAAAATAATTTCTAGTATCATTCCGAGATTTATAAATAATTTCTAGCGTCATTCCGAGGTTTAGAAAAAATTTCTAATATTATCACGAAATTTTGAAATAATTTATAGTGTCATTCCGTGGTTTAGAAATAATTTCTAGTATTATCCCGAGATTTATAAATAATTTCTAGCGTCATTCCGAGGGTTAGAAATAATTTCTAATATTATCCCGAAATTTTGAAATATTTTCTAGTGTCATTCCGGGGTTTAGAAATAATTTCTGGTATTATCCCGAAATTTTGAAATAATTTCTAGTATCATTCCGAGATTTATAAATAATTTCTAGTATCATTCCGAGGTTTAGAAATAATTTCTAGTGTCATTCCGTGGTTTAGAAATAATTTCTAGTATTATCCCGAAATTTTGAAATAATTTCTAGTATCATTCCGAGATTTAGAAATAATTTCTAGTATTATACCGAGATTTAGAAATAATTTCTAGCGTCATTCCGAGGTTTAGAAATAATTTCTAGTATTATCCCGAAATTTTAAAATAATTTCTAGTGTCATTCCGTGGTTTAGAAATAATTTCTAGTATTATCCCGAAATTTTGAAATAATTTCTAGTATCATTCCGAGATTTATAAATAATTTCTAGCGTCATTCCGAGGTTTAGAAATAATTTCTAGTATTATCCCGAAATTTTGAAATAATTTCTAGTATCATTCCGAGATTTATAATAATTTCTAGTATTATAACGAAAATTTGAAATAATTTCTAGTATTATACCGAGATTTAGAAATAATTTCTAGTGTCATTCCGTGGTTTAGAAATAATTTCTAGTATTATCCCGAAATTTTGAAATAATTTCTAGCGTCATTCAGAGATTTAGAAATAATTTCTAGTATTATACCGAGATTAAGAAATAATTTCTAGCGTCATTCCGAGGTTTAGAAATAATTTCTAGTATTATCCCGAAATTTTGAAATAATTTCTAGTATCATTCCGAGATTTATAAATAATTTCTAGCGTCATTCCGAGGTTTAGAAATAATTTCTAATATTATCCCGAAATTTTGAAATAATTTATAGTGTCATTCCGTGGTTTAGAAATAATTTCTAGTATTATCCCGAGATTTATAAATAATTTCTAGTATCATTCCGAGATTTATAAATAATTTCTAGCGTCATTCCGAGGTTTAGAAATAATTTCTAGTGTCATTCCGTGGTTTAGAAATAATTTCTAGTATTATCCCGAAATTTTGAAATAATTTCTAGTGTCATTCCGTGGTTTAGAAATAATTTCTAGTATCATTCCGAGATTTATAAATAATTTCTAGTATTATAACGAAAATTTGAAATAATTTCTAGTATTATACCGAGATTTAGAAACAATTTTTAGCGTCATTCCGAGGTTTAGAAATAATTTCTAGTATTATCCCGAAATTTTGAAATAATTTCTAGTATCATTCCGAGATTTATAATAATTTCTAGTATTATAACGAAAATTTGAAATAATTTCTAGTATTATACCGAGATTTAGAAATAATTTCTAGTGTCATTCCGTGGTTTAGAAATAATTTCTAGTATTATCCCGAAATTTTGAAATAATTTCTAGTGTCATTCCGTGGTTTAGAAATAATTTCTAGTATCATTCCGAGATTTATAAATAATTTCTAGTATTATAACTAAAATTTGAAATAATTTCTAGTATTATACCGAGATTTAGAAACAATTTTTAGCGTCATTCCGAGGTTTAGAAATAATTTCTAGTATTATCCCGAAATTTTGAAATAATTTCTAGTATCATTCCGAGATTTATAATAATTTCTAGTATTATAACGAAAATTTGAAATAATTTCTAGTATTATACCGAGATTTAGAAATAATTTCTAGTGTCATTCCGTGGTTTAGAAATAATTTCTAGTATTATCCCGAAATTTTGAAATAATTTCTAGCGTCATTCAGAGATTTAGAAATAATTTCTAGTATTATACCGAGATTAAGAAATAATTTCTAGCGTCATTCCGAGGTTTAGAAATAATTTCTAGTATTATCCCGAAATTTTGAAATAATTTCTAGTATCATTCCGAGATTTATAAATAATTTCTAGCGTCATTCCGAGGTTTAGAAATAATTTCTAATATTATCCCGAAATTTTGAAATAATTTATAGTGTCATTCCGTGGTTTAGAAATAATTTCTAGTATTATCCCGAGATTTATAAATAATTTCTAGTATCATTCCGAGATTTATAAATAATTTCTAGCGTCATTCCGAGGTTTAGAAATAATTTCTAGTGTCATTCCGTGGTTTAGAAATAATTTCTAGTATTATCCCGAAATTTTGAAATAATTTCTAGTATCATTCCGAGATTTAGAAATAATTTCTATTATTATACCGAGATTTAGAAATAATTTCTAGCGTCATTCCGAGGTTTAGAAATAATTTCTAGTATTATCCCGAAATTTTGAAATAATTTCTAGTATCATTCCGAGATTTATAAATAATTTCTAGTATCATTCCGAGATTTATAAATAATTTCTAGCGTCATTCCGAGGTTTAGAAATAATTTCTAATATTATCCCGAAATTTTAAAATAATTTCTAGTGTCATTCCGTGGTTTAGAAATAATTTCTAGTATTATCCCGAAATTTTGAAATAATTTCTAGTATCATTCCGAGATTTATAAATAATTTTTAGTATTATAACGAAAATTTGAAATAATTTCTAGTATTATACCGAGATTTATAAATAATTTCTAGTATTATAACGAAAATTTTAAATAATTTATAGTATTATACCGAGATCTTGAAATAATTTCTAGTATTATACCGAGATTTTGAAATAATTTCTAGTATTATACCGAGATTTATAAATAATTTCTAGCGTCATTCCGAGGGTTAGAAATAATTTCTAATATTATCCCGAAATTTTGAAATAATTTCTAGTGTCATTCCGTGGTTTAGAAATAATTTCTAGTATTATCCCGAAATTTTAAAATAATTTCTAGTATCATTCCGAGATTTATAAATAATTTCTAGCGTCATTCCGAGGTTTAGAAAAAATTTCTAATATTATCCCGAAATTTTGAAATAATTTATAGTGTCATTCCGTGGTTTAGAAATAATTTCTAGTATTATCCCGAGATTTATAAATAATTTCTAGCGTCATTCCGAGGGTTAGAAATAATTTCTAATATTATCCCGAAATTTTGAAATATTTTCTAGTGTCATTCCGGGGTTTAGAAATAATTTCTGGTATTATCCCGAAATTTTGAAATAATTTCTAGTATCATTCCGAGATTTATAAATAATTTCTAGTATCATTCCGAGGTTTAGAAATAATTTCTAGTGTCATTCCGTGGTTTAGAAATAATTTCTAGTATTATCCCGAAATTTTGAAATAATTTCTAGTATCATTCCGAGATTTAGAAATAATTTCTAGTATTATACCGAGATTTAGAAATAATTTCTAGCGTCATTCCGAGGTTTAGAAATAATTTCTAGTATAATCCCGAAATTTTGAAATAATTTCTAGTATCATTCCGAGATTTATAAATAATTTCTAGCGTCATTCCGAGGTTTAGAAATAATTTCTAATATTATCCCGAAATTTTAAAATAATTTCTAGTGTCATTCCGTGGTTTAGAAATAATTTCTAGTATTATCCCGAAATTTTGAAATAATTTCTAGTATCATTCCGAGATTTATAAATAATTTCTAGCGTCATTCCGAGGTTTAGAAATAATTTCTAATATTATCCCGAAATTTTGAAATAATTTCTAGTGTCATTCCGTGGTTTAGAAATAATTTCTAGTATCATTCCGAGATTTATAAATAATTTCTAGTATTATAACGAAAATTTGAAATAATTTCGAGTATTATACCGAGATTTAGAAACAATTTTTAGCGTCATTCCGAGGTTTAGAAATAATTTCTAGTATTATCCCGAAATTTTGAAATAATTTCTAGTATCATTCCGAGATTTATAATAATTTCTAGTATTATAACGAAAATTTGAAATAATTTCTAGTATTATACCGAGATTTAGAAATAATTTCTAGTGTCATTCCGTGGTTTAGAAATAATTTCTAGTATTATCCCGAAATTTTGAAATAATTTCTAGTGTCATTCCGTGGTTTAGAAATAATTTCTAGTATCATTCCGAGATTTATAATAATTTCTAGTATTATAACGAAAATTTGAAATAATTTCTAGTATTATACCGAGATTTAGAAATAATTTCTAGTGTCATTCCGTGGTTTAGAAATAATTTCTAGTATTATACCGAGATTTAGAAATAATTTCTAGTGTCATTCCGTGGTTTAGAAATAATTTCTAGTATTATACCGAGATTTAGAAACAATTTTTAGCGTCATTCCGAGGTTTAGAAATAATTTCTAGTATTATCCCGAAATTTTGAAATAATTTCTAGTATCATTCCGAGATTTATAATAATTTCTAGTATTATAACGAAAATTTGAAATAATTTCTAGTATTATACCGAGATTTAGAAATAATTTCTAGTGTCATTCCGTGGTTTAGAAATAATTTCTAGTATTATCCCGAAATTTTGAAATAATTTCTAGCGTCATTCAGAGATTTAGAAATAATTTCTAGTATTATACCGAGATTAAGAAATAATTTCTAGCGTCATTCCGAGGTTTAGAAATAATTTCTAGTATTATCCCGAAATTTTGAAATAATTTCTAGTATCATTCCGAGATTTATAAATAATTTCTAGCGTCATTCCGAGGTTTAGAAATAATTTCTAATATTATCCCGAAATTTTGAAATAATTTATAGTGTCATTCCGTGGTTTAGAAATAATTTCTAGTATTATCCCGAGATTTATAAATAATTTCTAGTATCATTCCGAGATTTATAAATAATTTCTAGCGTCATTCCGAGGTTTAGAAATAATTTCTAGTGTCATTCCGTGGTTTAGAAATAATTTCTAGTATTATCCCGAAATTTTGAAATAATTTCTAGTATCATTCCGAGATTTAGAAATAATTTCTAGTATTATACCGAGATTTAGAAATAATTTCTAGCGTCATTCCGAGGTTTAGAAATAATTTCTAGTATTATCCCGAAATTTTGAAATAATTTCTAGTATCATTCCGAGATTTATAAATAATTTCTAGTATCATTCCGAGATTTATAAATAATTTCTAGCGTCATTCCGAGGTTTAGAAATAATTTCTAATATTATCCCGAAATTTTAAAATAATTTCTAGTGTCATTCCGTGGTTTAGAAATAATTTCTAGTATTATCCCGAAATTTTGAAATAATTTCTAGTATCATTCCGAGATTTATAAATAATTTTTAGTATTATAACGAAAATTTGAAATAATTTCTAGTATTATACCGAGATTTATAAATAATTTCTAGTATTATAACGAAAATTTTAAATAATTTATAGTATTATACCGAGATCTTGAAATAATTTCTAGTATTATACCGAGATTTTGAAATAATTTCTAGTATTATACCGAGATTTTGAAATAATTTCTAGTGTAATTCCGAGATTTAGAATTGAAGGGCTAGTTTGTATATAATTATATTTTGAAGTGAATCTACATCCACATCGAGCTTTAGCAAGCTTGAAGGGGGGGGGATGAGCGAGTTTCTAATTACAGCAGCTGGGGGGGCAGTGGGGGGGGGCAAATGATCGGATAATTCCGCGGTCTTTCAGTTTTAGCAGGTTCGCTTATGTAAGGGAGAATAATATGGTGGATTTTATTTACTGGAGCGAAACTTAGTTGGCTTTATCACGGTGAAAGTCAAATAATGCCAACGGGTTTTGCGCGGCTCTGTACTCGCCAAAATACTCGCCCATAATGGTACAATCATTAGCGATGAAACGAAAAATGTTTTCAGGGAATTAGAAAAACCGATTAGTTTTGCCCCATAAAACACGACTGGTTATTATATCCCGAAAGATATAGACATTTTATTACGAAGATATAATAAATCGCCATACTTAGCGGAGCCGAAACGACATTTGCTTGATAGGCCAATTCGTTGTATGTCGATTCGCACGCGGAAACTAACTTTCTACAGGTCTTGGCCAATAATATTTCATCAAATGTTGACCCACGTCGAATCGTACGTAGCGTATGGCCCCTGGTGGCGCTCTTCTCCCTGAACACCTTTTAACCTTTTTTTTATGTAATTATAAAATGTTTTGTAAATAGTGAAAAAAATTAAATATTGTTAGTGCAACTTCATTTCCGATTTAAAAATTTATATCGTTTTTTTGTTTTAAACTGCTCGCGGATTCAGAAATGGATTCCTCCCTGTTTTAAAAGGGATTTGTACAATACATTTAGGAGCTAATAAATATTCATTCATTCGTGCGACGGGGCTGGAATATTTCTACAGGCGTTGACCTATTTTTAACCAACTAATGTTAAAATATTGGAAAATGACCGGTATAATTATCGGACAAGTGATTCGTACATAATTTCAATACACGAATTTCCAACGAGTTAAAGTTGAAAAATTGCGATAATAATTTTGATAGGACAATTCGTTTCGGGGCGGGCGCTGCTAATCGAAAAAAGGGGCGAAAATCGAACAATCGTTGAGGGAAAGAGAGAAACAGCCAACTAGGGGGGGGGAGTAACGACGCTCGACCCAGCTTAGCAGCTTGAAGCGGCTTACATATTTGCGAGCCCTTCTCCGCCTACTTAGCGCCGGCATCTTGAACAGGGGTTATCGGGAATGCTTTTCCCCGCTATCCCTTATGAGATCTCCGATACCCGGAGAGAAAGAGAGGGGACGCAAAAACAGCCTCGTCTCTTCCAAAACCATTCCCCCCCCCCCAGCATCTTCCTTTTCCCTCCGACAGCTCCAAATAGAATCTTATTCTAGGTTCCATCTCCATCCCGCCATTTCTGCTCTAATACGAAGCGGTGACCCGAGGATTTCTGAATATCGAAAGAGTGGGAGACAGAAATATTTTCCTTCCTCCTGTCCTTCCTGTTATTTGTGGAGCGGCAGAAGCCGCTGAAATCCCGCGAGGCTCGGAGCGTTGATTCCCGAAAGCGCGACCGATTCACACCGGAGACTTTCAACGCTTTGTCGATAAAGATCCCTAGCTCTCTCTCTCTCTAATACCGGATTTCCCTTCATTTGCAAGCGCCTATTTTACAAGCGAATGAGGACTAAATATTATTCATTCACTTAAAGATGGATTTCTATAGAATTTAAAGGTCGATTTGAAAATTTCTCGAGCGTCGATAATTGGGGGATGGAATATAATTACAAAATATTATTCGTTGCCAAGTAATAGGGTACGTGGCTAAATTATTAATTAAACGATTACGTGAGGGTTAAATAATTTATTTTATGTTGGGATAAAATTATTTATGTTACATAGGGTTGAAATTACTTATGTTACCTAGGGTTGAAATTACTTACCTTACCTATGGTTGAAATTACTTATGTTACCTACGGTTGAAATTAGCTATGTTACCTAGGGTTGAAATTACTTATGTTACCAAGAATGTATTTATTTATATTTAGGAAGAATGATTATGTTGCGACAATCGCCGGGCACGTTGAACGCCTTTCCCCCGTCTCGCGCGGGGGGAAAGACAAAACGTCACCGGCGTTTGATTTCCATCGCGTTAGGTGACGTAAATTTTAAGCAGCCAATGAAATACCGGGACTATTCGTTTTATTTTAAGCGGAGGAGCGTACTGGGGGGACCAACGCGTGGATTGAGAGAATGGCTAAAAACCGTCTCGACATAGACATTCTCCCTAGGTATAAATAAATACATTCTTGATGTTACCAAGGGTTGAAAATACTTATGTTATGTAGTGATTAAATAATTTATGTTATGTAAGGTAGAAATTGCTTATGTTATGTAAGGTTGAAATTACTTATGTTAGGTAGAGGTTAAATAATTTATGTTAGGTAGAGGTTAAAATTACTTATATTATGTAAAGTTAAAATTAACTCATATCATGTAAGGTTAAAATGAACTTATATTATGTAAGGTTAAAATTACTATTGTTATGTAGAAGTTAATAATAATAATCAGCTAGGCTAATACCTTTGGCCTAAGTCATCAAGCGACTTTTGAAGCCTTTAATTCAGGTGGCCGGGTTACAATCCGTAAGAGGGTGGTGGCAAGCCCTGCATGCCACGCGATCGAGCCAACAGCTCCCTACACTAACGTTTGGCGTTAACCTTAACAAGTTTTTATGTTACGTAGAAGTTAAATTATTTATGTTATGTAGATTATTATTATTATTTCTTTGATTAACATTCCATATTTTCAACCCATTTTTAATTTAAATTATTTTTTTATTTTAGTTTTTGAAAATACGCCTAGTTAAAATTTACATTCGCGATGCCAAGAATCTAAATCTGCCCACCATTTTATTATTAAACATTTTTAATTTAAATCTAAGTAGCGGAAATGTTTCCACGTAGCTATGGCAGTTAATAATTAAATAGTATCTACGAAAATGGCACAAATAGAAGGTTGAAGCTGGTCCGCGGTGGAGAGTAATTGCCGGTGACTGAAGTGTCAATACAACGACGGAATGCTACGCCACCACCTTAATCGATGGGTACCCACGGAACCCGCAGCGCCGTCACACATCAACAGAGATATATGTGACGATGTTGGCGTAATTTCCCCCGTCCAAGTATATAACTGTACACGTACAGGGTGGGAGCCTCAACCGTGGTCCATCCTCGGTACTTCTCCTAGTACACCCGAGTGCTGCGGGTGGAACACTTCTACAGGCGCTGGTAGGCCAAAAATAGACCAATGGGAGAATTGGATGCCTCAGTCGTGGTCCAGCCTCGGTACTTTTCGTAGTCTAAAAATAGAGCAATGGGAGAATTAGAAACGCATCCTCCAAATGCTTTTTCGGGCGATTGGACAAAGATGCGCTTCTAATTATGCCATTGGTCTATTTGTGGAATACCAGCGCCTGTAGAAGTATTCGACCCGCAGCACTCTGGTGTACTAGGAGAAGTACCGAGGCTGGACCACGGCTGAGGCTTCCACCCTGTATATAAAGATGTGTTTTCCGGAGGATGCATTTGCTAAACAAATTTGTGAGAATGAGCTCGATTCTTCATCGGTGACGAAACAATGTCCTTCGATCGGAAATGGAAAAGCTGCCAAATTCCGAGTTCGGCGAAACGGAAAGTAATTTCGGTTATTAAATACGCGTTTAGGATATTCATCTATTCGTCATAATTAAATCGATTATATTACGTTGTATATATTTCGGCCACTTGACGAAAATTAAATTAAACCGAACGTAGTATCCAATATGGTTTAGTGAAGGGTAATCATAATGGCGGACATTTTTTCTGACGAAGGGAAAGTTTAATTATTTTATCAATATTTCATTATTTCAATTAAGTCCAACCAGATAATGTATCTCTTGAGGGACAAGTATCAATCTAGGCAGGCTCGACGTGTATTTCAATGGCCGCTAATTGACGCCAAATAGATAATTTGTAATAGAGTTCGACGCCGCCGTTCAAGCCGCCACGCCACCCTTTTGCCTCGTTTTCGGCGCGCCGCCGACGATAGGTCAATTTTACGCCGTGCTCTTTCCAATTTCTTCCCGAAAAACCAAAAAATATCAAAGCCAGACAATACTAGTATTCCAAAGCTTATTATTTCAGGTGACATTTATTTCTAGTATTGTTTTTTGTAGTATTTCTTTTAAATAATGAATGCGTGTTTCAGTTCCTACTTCCTAGCCCGTGTTAACTTATAATTAGCATTTCAATTTTTTATATTCTTTGATGAATTTTTAAGGCTTACGCCACCAAACTGAAATAAGCGCACGCCGCCGCTGAATGCTCTGAAAATGAGTAACGCTGTCACCGACAATTTTACATCGGCGTTGGACTCTAATGTGTACACCGTATCAAGGCTCAAAATCTACGTCGTACTTAATTATAAACAATAGCTGATTAAGTGACCTTGCCTCAGACTCATCTCCGACACCCTGCCTTTTGGCATCAAGTTGGGGAACCATCTTCAACCCACTACCCTTACCAAAATGTGAGTCTTACTTTAGTCGCTAATTAGTCTCAATGAAGGATCAAGGATTTTTAAGTATTATGTAAGCATAAAAAACTGAGATCCGAATTTTGGGTCCTAAATAAAATATATTTTAGTCTCACTAAAAGAGTTTTATTAATATATATTTAGATGAAACTCATTATAGTCTCATTTTGGAAGACCCAATTCTGGAGACTTGAGAGAAGCTTAATTGAGAGTTGATTGTGGGTTACAATATTAGATTAGAATAAGAGTTATTTAAGACTTCACTTTAGTCTCATATGGGGAGACCCATTTTTAAGGACTTGAAAGAGACTTAATTGAGAGTTGCTTAGAGGTTACAATATTAGATTAGAATAAGGGTTATTTGAGACTTCGTTTAGTCTCATATTGGGAGACTAAATTTTGGAGACTTGAAAAAGGCTTAAATGAGAGTAGATAATGGGTTACAATATTAGATTAGAATAAGGGTTTTTTAAGATTACACTTTAGTCTCATATGGGGAGATTCATTTCTGGGGACTTGAAAGAGACTTAATTGAGAGTTGCTTAGAGGTTAAATATTAGATTAGAATAAGGGTTATTTAAGACTTCACTTTAGTCTCATATTGGGAGACTCAATTTTGGGGACTTGAAAAAGGCTTAAATGAGAGTTGATTATGGGTTACAATATTTGATTAGAATAAGGGTTATTTAAACTTCACTTTAGTCTCATATTGGGATACTCAATTTTGAGGACTTGAAAAAGGCTTAAATGAGAGTTGATTATGGGTTACAATTTTAGATTAGAATAAGGGTTATTTAAGACTTCACTTTAGTCTCATATTGGGAGACTCAATTTTGGGGACTTGAAAAAGGCTTAAATGAGAGTTGATTATGGGTTACAATATTTGATTAGAATAAGGGTTATTTAAACTTCACTTTAGTCTCATATTGGGATACTCAATTTTGAGGACTTGAAAAAGGCTTAAATGAGAGTTGATTATGGGTTACAATTTTAGATTAAAATAAGAGTCACTTAAGACTTCACTTTAGTCTCATATGGGGAGATTCATTTCTGGGGACTTGAAAGTTGCTTAGAGGTTACAATTTGAAGTTAAAATAAAAGTAATCGTAAATATAATGGCCACTTAAGTTTGATATTAAACAGCTTATTGTTCAACTGCCATGATGGATTGCAACTTGAATCTTGGTTACAAAATGGTCATAAGGGATGGGCTGGCTAATTTTGGTTAAGCTCAACCCACTTGAAACCCTAAAATTTTTGTAATAAAATAACCGTTTAAAATTTTTAAGTATACTAAATAATATAAATATATATACATTTTTAAACTAGGATATTTCCTTTCAAGTAAAATTTATTCCGTATGAGTGTGTAAATAAACTGAGCTGAGTTAAAAGTAGCCAGCATCTAGAGCCAGCCATGAAGTCTGGAGATTTTAGAACTTGCAATCCAGCATGGCAGCTGAACATAGTGGTCATTTTTGATTCAGTGTTTAATAATTATTTTAACGTTGGATTTGAACGGACGCCCGACCGTGAAAGTGGTCTGCTGTATAGCGACCGCCATGCAATAACTGGTGAAGAATTTAACTATAAATCACAGTGGACTGCTCACATATAGGGCACCCTGATTGTACTCATATCGGCAGATTTACCAGTATATCCAGAGTTTAGATCGAGTCTCCTAAAAATCGCATTAAAAACGTCTTAGTAAAGTCTCCTACAAATAGTAAAACGCAGGTATAAATAGAGTCTCCTACAAATAGTAAAACGCAGGTATAAATAGAGTCTCCTACAAATAGTAAAACGCAGGTATAAATAGAGTCTCCTACAAATAGTAAAATACAGGTCTTAATTGAGGCTCCTACAGAAAGCGAATTTTAATGCAGTGTCTTTCAAATCGGAAAAATCATGTCTAAATTGAGTTTCCTAAAAATTAAAAAATATGGGTTTAAACCGAATCTCCTAGAAATCACGGAAATAGTGTTTAAGTCAAGTCTCAAACAAATCGCAAAAAAACAAGTTTAAATTAAGTCCCCCACAAATAGTAAAACGCGGGACTAAATTGGGTCCCTACAAATAAAAAATCTGGGTTTAAATCAAATCTCCCAGAAATCACGGAAAAAGGGGTTTAAATCAAGTCTCAAACAAATCGCAAAAAACAAATCTAAATTAGGTCTCATAGCAAGATCTTAAATAGAGCTAAAAACGAGTCTTCTTTAAGGCTAGCTTAAAGAAACGTAAATAAAACTTGATTGTATCTCGATTTAAGTATATTTTTAGTCTGAGTTTTGGACTGTGGGAGACTTATTCATGATTTATTATGGGCTTTGAATAAGTCTTTTTTAAGGTTTTATTTTCGAAACATAATTTTGGTAAGGGTAAGCCTATTTGTTTATTCGCCTCGCAGTGGGGAAAAATTAATGCATTTTTGGCCAAAATTATTTTAATATTTTTTATGTTCTATCATTTTAAAAAAAAAACATACAGAATAAATATATTTTTTAAATTTTTATGCTCTTTATAATTAAGCCTTATACAAATTTCCAACATAACGTATTTTATAGGGAAACGTCGGAATCATTTAAGGTGTTTTTAATAAAGGGGCAAATATGTGCAAATTTTTATTTTTGAATTCTACGAATTTAAGTAATTAAGATTATTTTAAAGTGAGAACCACAAACATGTTTAGGCGTAATATCAACTATAATCTAAATTGAAATTTTAACGTATCAATACTTTCATTTTTAATAAATACTGTAAAACACTATGGCTCACAAAAAAATCTTAAAAAGTGGACTATCCTCTTGGTAAATGCTTCATTTTTATATATTTTCAGAAAATATAGCCAAAGTCGCAGTGGTTAATTAATTTAATTCTACATGTTTAGACTTGTAGCTTTCTTTTAAAAGGAAAATTAAATTTAAATGGACATTTTTTTGTTTTGAGTTTTGTCCAACGTTAATGGCCTTGGGTTCTACTGTGCGCTTTTGTTAATGAACCATATTTTGCCGAATTTACATATCATGTATTTTTTCCTACGAAATGTTTTTTGGAGTGAATAACAACTGCTGTATAGGGAGGTTAATACTTCTTTGGAGGCAATGTTTGTGTTCCTTTTAAGGAAAACATTTTTAAGCTGATCAATGTATCCTCTTTATTTAGAACATTTTCAATGGTTGTTGGGAAAAGGCAACGTTTTCGATTTTATGATCAGTCACCCATTTATTTAAATTAGAAATCATTTAATTTTTTTCCATAAGTTTAGACTATTTCCCTTTCCAAGACTGTTAAAGTATACTACGAAACTATGTGAAATTTTTAGAATGTACTCAATCGGGGAAGATCGTTGTTATTCGTAAATTTCAGCAAAATCGTGACATTTTTCACGGTTTTGGAATTTGGATTTTTTTAACGCTAGGTGGTAGACGGAAACTGTCAATGAACAAGTTGTAGAGCATACTCGGAAACCTTCAATGCAATTGATTTGGTCGGAATAGGTCAATTTGTCACCGAGATATTAGGTCATGAAAAATAAAAAGTTGGTAGTAGGTGGTCTTTTTCACAACTTATTTTAAAAGAAACCTATCTAAATTGTAATGTTTGTATGACTGCTAAAAATGAACGTTTTTTAAACTAATTTCTTTTATTGGTAATTAATTTGGATAGAAAACATAATCTCCGAAAGTGTTATATATGATGGTTTAAAAGAAGTGCAGACGGTTTGAGACAAAGCTTATAGGAGCCGAGTCTAGCTTAGGACGTCGCGAGCGAAATCTCCGCTGATGTAAACTACCCCCGTTTCTATATGAATCATTAGGGCTACCACAGTATTCCCTAGACATTCCCAGTTTATGCGTATATAATACCTACTATAGCCTGCTAACTAAACCCCGCATGCAGTCACGTTTATAATCCAACTAAATAATCCAATTTTGAGTAGAATAGACCAATCTACAAAATCCGAGCTAAACCCTTGGCAAAGAGCTCAAAGCTATTGCTGTTGGACTGGCAACTTTCATTATTCTTTGGTTTTAAGAGTTTGGCTTATGTTCCGTCCTGATTCGGGCTAGACATATTAAATTTATTTCGTTATATTCTATATCGACCAGCGAACCAGTGTTGCATGTTTGCGAGATCACGGCCGGTTTTGACCATTCCCATTCGTTGAAGTTTCTATGTTAACAAAAATATCTCTCGGCTCTGAGCGCCCCTAGCGGATAATTATTTTTAGAATAGTTTTTGCATTGAAGCCAATATAAAAACGAGCGTGGTGCTGAACGCCGATAGTTTATAACGGGAAAATCCTTGTTCGTGGAATTTCGGCGAATGGGTTTGCCGCTATTGCGCGAGTTTCAAAGTTGGCCGTGATCAGATAAACGATAATAATGAGCCACCCTGGTTCATGAAAATCAGACCAGACCTTCAGACTCTCTATACACAAAAGTAAATAATCAACAAAAATAGTATTTTATAGAATGGTCTATAGACGCATTCACATATTGCCTACAGGGAAATATGCAAAAAGGGGCGAAATCCACCCGAGGTACCTTTCTATTTAATAATGTTTGAGGTAGATGGCTACACTATAAAAACTATGAAAAATAAACTTTTTTAAAAAGTTATTTATTTATTACTAAATTATAGTACTTTAAATTCTTATTAAAAATATATAAGTTTTGTAATTTAAATTAACAATTAATTTTAACAGAAGTTAACAGAAAATGGCACTATAATGCGATTTTAAACTATCCAATCAGGGAAGATAATTTTGTATTTTAAATCTCGACAAAACCGTTCCCCACTAAAAACTTAAAACCAATCGTTGAAAATCAAAATTATGACGTTATGCTGCTATCAGAGCGCCATTTACTAACAAATAACGCCCTCACCACGTTACCTCGGATGAATATTACCCTTTTAAATTCGTCTTTGCCCCTTAAAAATTGTAAATCGATCTATTACAAAGATATTTTTAAGATAATAAAAACACCGCAATAGTTCTTTTTATAAAATAACCTAGGCCATCTTGTTGAAATGTTGGCTCCCCGCTTCAGTTATGGATCCGTTTTCTCTCTCACTAAAGAGCTTATGAACTCATTCTTATTCATTGGCTGAACTATTCCAGGGCAACATTTCAACAAGTTGGGCAAGCGTAAAGACATTTTATAAAATCAACTATTGGAAACCACAATGGATAATTTAAAAAAATGTACATTTTGGCTTGCCAACTTGTTCTCTCCTCGGAAGCATTGTCCCTAGTGGTATTAATTTCTCGAGATGACCCTCTAAGTTATATCTCCCCAATTCAGAGTTATTTACTAATAACGTAATCCCGGTTCAATCCCGCCCGGTATAAAATTTTAATTTAATTAAAATAATTGAAACGAAACAACCGAGATTAATTTGTTCAGAATATTATAAATTAAGTAGTTACAACAGTGAGTTAGACGAACTAGAACAACGCACAATTGAATTTAACCCTATTTACAGAATAATTTTATCAGTTAAATGTAATACGAAGCAAACTTTAATAAAAGAAATATCTACAGAGGGTATTTGTATTTTTATCGCTTACGATATAACAACACAGAAAACCTTCTTTAAACCACTTCACACGAAAAAATGATAATTAAAGCCAACAACACCGCCCAAAAGCTCAACACAATCAAAATTAAAATACAACTAGCGGTATTAATTTCTCGAGATGACCCTCAAAGTTATATCTCCCCAATTCAGAGTTATTTACTAATAACGTAATCCCGGTTCAATCCCGCCCGGTATAAAATTTTAATTTGAATTAAAATAATTGAGACGAAACAACCGAGATTAATTTATTCAGAATATTATAAATTAAGTAGTTACAACAGTGAGTTAGACGTACTAAAACAATGCACAATTGACTTTAGCCCTATTTACGGTACAAGTTTAGCAGTTAAATATAATACGAAGCCAATTAATACGTAGATATCTGGTAGTGGACGACTCGTAGACTGTCGGAACCATCCTGTTGACGTTGTGACACATACCGCATGAAAAAGACCAAAACCGTCCAATTTCCAATATCATATAATGACTCGCACACCCAGGATATCAATGACTGCATTAGGAATCTTAGATATCCAAATATCCACACCACCAAAAAACTTATTAACAAGAAGCGAAAAACTTACAATTCACAAAGCACAGAAAGCCACTTGACTAAACGTATATCAATAAATGACCGTAGAGGGAATAGTTAGGGTTCTTTATAAATAAACACAAACGAACCCAATTGATGAACTGCATTAAACATCTTAATCAGCCGAGAAAACGTTTAAAATAAATTACGACCGAGTTGAAAACCAGACCAACTCGATATGTTGTTAATAAATGAATTATTAAGCTTGAAAACCAATACGCTAAACCTAATAGATAAGAATATACGACTGAAAAAACTAAATAAATTACAAAAAACTAACGGGTTCTACCCTTTATCTTATCTGCTGACTGCGCTAAAACAAGGTTTGACCATTAAACTTTTTGAAAATGCGACGTATACACTTTGAAGGTTCCGTCAAAAATTATCCTTTCCCAAACGTAAAGGTTCTCAAAACATTAATACACAAAAAATAAGTAAAAAGGTTCCTCCAAAAAATGAACCATTTTGCGGAAGAAGTAAATAATTTTAAAAGAATAAAAGATAAAACAAATATACAACCGCAAAAATAAAACGTCAAATAATAGAAGAAAAAAATCTTTAACTCCATTCATTAAAAAAACCCTAAACAAAAGTACCAAATTGAAATAAAGCAACTTATTATATTAAACAAGATTAAGTCTTTATAATTTTTTCGTAAAAAAACCACATTAGGCCTTCACAATTTCATTCGTAAAAAAATTCAAGACTTTGTTAACTATTATGCTTACAATGAGTGTCTTATTTGCAGTATAGCTTGAAGTTATCGTTGGTTCTGTGGTAGAGCGCTCGACTGCCTAACTGAACGGCCCGGGTTCGAAAGCTGGGTGACGCATTTGTTTTTAATCAAATGAGAAATCGCTAAATTAGAATTTCTTCGATGCAATAATTTCAATCTTCCACGAAATCTTGCTCTATTTCAACTAAACCAAAATTTCATACTCTATTAAATACGCTTTCGATAAAGCTGAAGGTCTAATTTTCAATGAAACGTAATAAGTGTCGGTGGTTCTGTGGTAGAACGTCCGACTGTCAAACAGGCGGTCTCGGGTTCGAAACCCGCCCGATGCGATCGCAAATTGATACTAAGACGAATACCGTGAACAATTGGTGGAAACCCTGCCAGTAGATGTTGAGAGGTAGCATTACACTCAGCACTCGGTCCGTCCCAAAAGTCAATAAGAAAGAGTTGGAGAGATACCACCCGTACATACACACCACAAACTCAACACCCACAAACGTCATAACAATAACACAACATTACCACCCTACACATAAACATTACAATAGCGAAATATCCAAACCACTGAATTAAACCTGTCGTGACGGCGAGCGTTGACGAAAAAAAACCACCAAACCAACCCCGACGGCAAATTAATCCGTTAACGCTCACCGTCCCACGGTGGTTTTGCAAACACGGTTTTTCGACTTTGTTCCCTAATTACTAGCAACTGCGAACGCAGAGATCTCGAGAAACTGCGTACGCAGTGATTACACTTTGCACCGAAAATGCGAACGCGTTCGCAGGCCTGACAGACCCACAGACCCACAGACAGACAGACCCACAGACAGACACGGTCGTTGTATAACCCCTCCTAGGGGACTTTGTCCCCTCGGAGAGGTAAAAAGGACAGAGAAATTATTTAAAATCAGTAGTATCCAAAAATAAAATGTCAATCATATCACGTTCGCGTACGGCGAGGGGAGGAAATACAAAGCCCGCGACTACCCAAAACCTTCCGTTTTGAATTTTAAATGAGGTATCAAAGGCGCTTCCAAAACGGATCAGCTCGGCGCGCGGGCCGGGGCCACAGCCCATCGCGGGCCAGTTTCGCAGCTGACGCCAAAGGTTTATTTCTCACATCGATTGCGCTCCCGTCGAGGCCCCTATTTCCCGCTTATCCCGAGCGCACTTAGAGCGCCACGAAATGACCTCCTAGAACGTCTTCGGCCATAGAAATGGTAATAGGCGGCGCTGCCTCGTCCATTCGCGCCGTTTAATAGTAACGAGATGGTTTGATGTGGGTCAAACTGAACCCGCGTATAGATTCACCATTCAACGGCGTCTTTGCTTAATTGTTAAGGTATCTATCTGGGATTTTTCACGTTTGCACGTTCGTATTCGGTCCAGATAACGGTTTATTCCCAGAGTATTTGTATTCAGTGTGACGAGACAAATTACAGATTTAATCCGGAATGCGTAATACGCGGAAATTAATTAAATGGAATATCTTACGCTTAGCGGATCTTCGAAATCCAACAGGCAGTTGTTGTAATTTTCATTCACGGTATGCTTGTGATGTCACTTGTTATTAGCTAGAAGGCTGGTGGCCCTGTTCTATATCGAGATGATTTTCAATTGGGAGAAAAGGTTTATAGATTAAAATTAATTTTAGTGTTTGATTGTTTTTTATTTATTTGGTCGATCCAGAAAAAGGCAGTTTTTCTGGCGTGGGAAACATTCTACTTCTGGCTGGCAATAGTTGTTTGCAGGAATCCATACTTCTACTTGGAATGCTTATCGCGGCAGATTTTCTTCTCGATATGGCTGACGGCTTTTTTTGACGTCACTATGTTAACTTAACAAACAACAACGTGAGAGTGAAGCGCGCTTAAAGGGGATTTTTATCTCCTAGACGGGGCCAAAGCTTTCAGAGTTATATAGGATAAGCTTTCCAAGTAGAGGTATGGATTCCTGTTGTTTGTTAATGTCTTCAACATTTTGGTCAAAGGAATCGTTGAAAGTTTTTAATTAGCTCAAGGCAATCTTATGTCAGATATCTACATATAGCCTACTTACGGCTGGAAATAGTTGATTGTCATTTTCTAAAAAGAAAATGCTCAAACCATTTTAAATAGCCCTTTTCAATATTAGAGCAGATAATATAAAGAATGTGTAGAGATGCACTGCACTTTATGACACTAAATATCTATCTATTCGAAAACTATCACAACGCCCCCTATGGCTCGCCATTGAAAGCTCGATAGGTAGCGTGTAGTTTTTCCTCATCGTTATTCGTAAATTTGACTTTATAAATAATGATACTCGCATTTTAATATAAATTTTTCATAGTTTGCTTATATTTTGATAAGTTTATTTCTTATGAATTTTTAAATTGTCTGTAGCAGACGCTAGATCATAGGCGCCACCTAGACTCCTTTCGGTCGCGAATATCTATAATGAATGACATTTAATATACAGGGTTGGAGCCTCAGCCGTGGTCCAGCTTCGGTAGTTCTTCTAGTACACCAGAGTGCTGCGGGTGGAACACTTCTACAGGCGCTGCTTCGGCCATTTAATCCGTTATTTAATTATCGGTTAACTAATTTTGGTAAAAACAAAGTTACGCACTTGATTTCCGCGAGAGCAGACGACGATTTAAAACTGAAAATGAAAATAAAGACCTAGTAACATCCAGCTAGAATTTGTAGAAATTCTAGCTGGATAATTAATAACTAATTAAATAGCGGGGCAGCGCCTGTAGAAGTGTTAATAATAAAAATTAATAATAATAATCAGCTAGGCTAATACCCAGGGCACCACCCTAGGCCTAAGTCATCGAGCGACTTTTAAAGCCTTTAATTCAGATGGCCGGGTTACAATGCGTAGGAGGGTGGTGGCAAGCCCTGCAAGCCACGCGAGCCAACAGATCCCTACAATAACTATTACCGTTAACCTCAACAAACTTTTATGGAAGGGGAAACCGAACATCTCGGGGGAAAACCCCTTAAACCAGTGGGGAGAGAACTTGCAAACTCAACGCGGAAGGAGTTGTTCCAAGCTTTCACCCAGTGCCACAAGTTGGGATCGAACCCGGCTCCTCTTGCTGCGAGGCGAAAGTGCTAACCACTCTGCCACCCCGCAGAACCCTGGTATACTAGGAGAAGTACCGAGGCTGGAGCATAGCTGAAGCTCCCAGCCTGTACATTTTGAAGTCGATTGAAGCTATAGCCTACCTCTGGCACCACACCTGGCTAAGGGCACACTGAAACCACTAAATTTAGATCAATTTAAAAGCTTCAATTACGAAACTTGAAATATAAACTGCGTGGGTTCACTCAACATCAAAATCCCATTTAATAGCAAGATTCTACAGAAGCTCTCCCACTAACGTTACACGATCTTCTATAGAGACTTCAGCAGCCCTTAATCGAAATGATAGTTCCCTTAAACAGGCAACATCACTTCCGCCCATCCATTCAGAATCTAACCTTTTCAAAAATAAAATAAAATTAGCGGAAAATAAATGTTCCTTTCAATTACAATTGTAGCCATTCGTATTTTTTTGGTAACCTAGTTAGAAAACTCGTTACTTCAACTAAAAGAAAAAAGAAAACATACAAAGTCCCCCCACCTCCAAAAATAAAGGTATATATATATATCTATATATATATATAGATAGATATATAAAGAGGGGCAGCCTTAAGCCTCGGCACCACATAATCGCTATAAAAAGACACTGGCCAAGAAAAACAGTCAAAGAGAGTTTGAGGCCGAAGCAGAAAGATCCGACTGAGATAGAAAAAGAAAGCGATCCGGCTGCAAAAAGAAAGCTTGCACTAAAGGTGGTTAAAATGGCAATAAAGGGGGGCAGTTCGCCTTAGGTCCAAATACTATAACAACCTTCACAAAGGAACTTTCTAGCTCGTCTACAAGTACTTATACCTTACTACGGCCCCCTATAACTTATATATCGTATATAATAGTACTAGTACTAGTAGTACGACTGGTATATCGCCTCTTCCGTAAAAAGCAATCAAAGATTTTTCGGTTGCGATCACGTGCAGCAAGAACGGTCGGATTTGGCGCCAACTCCGGCAAAACTTCGCTGCGAAAGCGAGATAAAGCAATGGCAGGAACATCCCCCCCCCCCAGTCCATTTCCATCCTATCCCAGTTTTCTTTCACCTTTACAGCGACCGAAGAATCTAGATATAGCTAAGCGTATATTGATCGCCGGGATATACCTAGGCCCAACTTTACGTTCATTCTTATATAAGGTCCTGGCGAAGAAAATTACATTCTATATACTGAGCCCGAAGAAGATTTTCTCCCTTTTTTCTCGTCTTTTATATAGATATATATATATATATATATATATATATATATATATAGAAAAAAGCCCCGTTTTTGGCTGTGACGAAGACGCGGAGAGAAACGAGAATTTAAATGTTTATATTTCGGCTGGATGCATAATAGAGCTTTCGTCGGAGGCGGCAGGGGGACTAAAGCCCTTCATTAGAATATAGCAGTTCTTTTCCAAGAAGTACGTCTTTTGTGCGGAATATCAGAATTGGAAACGAAAAGGGTTCAGAGAAGGGGAGATTTCACTTTTTGCCTTTGTGAATCGTTATTAAATAAATATTAAAAGGGAGGGGTATTTCGGATTAAGAAGATGGAAATAGCTTTTTCACTCTCGCTTTTTGTAGTATGTTGTGATTGGAGAGTAAGCCGATATCGGATTATATTCACTTCCGGGTTGCGCTGGGTTAATTACGCAAATGATAAAAGCTCTTTATTTCCAATCGAGGGGCAGGTCACTTCCATTTTGGGTGCGTCTTAATCATAGTAAAATTATTAAATCAGGGTAATCAAGATTAGAAAATATAATCACGATTTAAACGAGATTTAATCATTCTAATCATGATCTAATCTTTTTAATCATAATTTAATCATTGTAATCAGATTTAATCATTGTAATCAGATTTAATCATTGTAATCAGATTTAATAATTTTAATCACGATTTAATCATTTTAATCACGATTTAATCATTTTAATCACGATTTAATCATTTTAATCACGATTTAATCATTATAATCACGATTTAATCATTTTAATCACGATTTAATCATTTTAATCACGATTTAATCATTATAATCACGATTTAATCATTTTAATCACGATTTAATCATTATAATCACGATTTAATCATTTTAATCACGATTTAATCAATAAAATCGGTTGAATCGAGATTTTATAATTAACATCAAAACTAAAGTTCCGTAATTTTATGTTAATGATCAATATTGATGGTTCTATCGCAATTGTGTTTGATTCTCGTTCTAATTTCTAATCGTGATTTAATTAAACTAATCACGATTTAATCGTTTCAATCAGGATTTAATCATTTTAAATCGTTTCAATCAACATTTAATCATTTTAAATCGTTTCAATCAACATTTAATCATTTTAAATCGTTTCAATCAACATTTAATCATTTTAAATCGTTTCAATCAACATTTAATCATTTTAAATCGTTTCAATCAACATTTAATCATTTTAAATCGTTTCAATCAACATTTAATCATTTTAAATCGTTTCAATCAACATTTAATCATTTTAAATCGTTTCAATCATGATTTAATCATTTTAAATCGTTTCAATCAGGATTTAATAATTTTAAATCGTTTCAATCAGGATTTAATAATTTTAAATCGTTTCAATCAGGATTTAATCATTTTAAATCGTTTCAATCAGGATTTAATCATTTTAAATCGTTTCAATCAGGATTTAATCATTTTAAATCGTTTCAATCAGGATTTAATCATGATTAAATCAGATTTAAACATTCTTATCATGATTAAATCACATTTAAACATTCTAATCATGATTAAATCAGATTTAAACATTCTAATCATGATTAAACGTGATTTAATCAATATAATCGTGATTAAATTGAATTTAATCAAAATAATCACGATTAAATTGGATTTAATCTTTCGAGGGGTGCGTCGTTAATCAAGGAAGTGACCTGCCCCTCGTTTCCAATATAGATAGGGATTAAATTCAAAATTGATTTTTCTGATTGCTTTGAGTTTGAACTTGAAAGCAAAATAGGTTTTGTTTTCGTTAATGGTTCAACTGTACCGACTTCGTAGTCCATTATTTTAGAATTTCAAGATTCATAATTCTGTTGAGCTTATGTTACATTTCGTAACTGAATGAATAGCGTGATTTCTCCTAAGCTGTTCTTTTCGTAGCGTCATGAATGACAAATGTTGTGTTTTCTATTTGACTGCTCTCGAGCGCTCTAGATCGCTCTAATCAACATATTATGTTCCATTTCCTGCTCTCGGGTGCTCCAGAACCAATCTGCCTATTTCGACAGATCAACGGATCGAAATTGAGATCGGAGGAAATTTTGGCGTGTTCCTTTTAGATTTTTTGGCAAAATGGCAGACCAAGACGCGAAAATAAAAAATTACTAGCAGACGAAAATCAACGTAGGGCGGGAATATTTTCATGTAATGTTCCATTTTCAGTTTTACTCAAGTCAATCGGGGTGAGATCTATGACGTCAGAGACAGATTCGGAAAGAATCTCGAGCAATCAAATGGAAAACGCTAACAAAAAGCGTGCGATGTGGTCCGAATTCAATCGAAAACGGTACGGTTTTAAGATGAGAAGACATTTTGATAAACACGGATACACGAAGATTAAAATTTTACCTTAGACAATGTTCATAATTTGCGTGTCGTGGACACTGGTTCAGCGAACAATTTCAGTTTCTTTTAGCCTTGGAAATGAAAGCAATTTAATATTTATATTATCTAACCGTATACTCAAGTCGTAATTTATTTTAAAAATGGCCCAGCAAAATATTGCGTTGAGTTGTCCTTCTATCCTGACCACTCTTTCATATTTTGCAGTCCAGTCACGAGCGCTACTAACATAAAAATGTTTATTTATAGTCTCCTTTATCGTTTACATTTATTGGTCGCGTTACGAGCCCTACCGCGTCGAAATGGTCAAATCTTTATTTAGCCATTGCCGATCATTTTCTAAGATAACGTTGACAACCCGACGCGAAGAAAATAACGATTACTAGCGAGGCTACTAGATAAAACAATAACCAATATCAAGCGCTAAAAAAATTCGTTCTCAACAACAAAACGGCAAAACAGGATATACCTAAGTGAGACAAATTGATTTTGAGCGTCAAATATTGATACTTTGTCCGCTGTTATCGGAAATCGGTCATACTAAATAAGATACTTAACAAGAAGGAACTACGAATAAAAGGAATCTTATAGAATAGATACAAGACGGCCCAAAATAAAAAAAAACAAAGCTAAAAACAATGAAGGAGTGTCGGAAAAGCCAGCCATCTCAGTTACCACCTAACAAGGGGGGGGGGGGCCTTAACCTGAAAAGAATTTTCAGTCACCAAAATCTAATTAACAACTCCTCTTCGGCGGTTTTTTCTGTCCTATCCAAGCGAATAAAGTCGCGAAATAGGAAGGTCTTAAGGTGAGACCTTAAACAGTCATGACACCCAACAATGGCAGCCCGCAAAAAAAGGAGAAGCTTGTGAAAGAATGGAACGGAACAAGGAGAAGAAAAGGGGGAAATTACTTTTAAGGCGCGGAGATTCTTTGGGAGCAATTGGAATCGCTTTTTATCGTGACTTTATTCGAGTCTGCCCCGTTTTTTTGCTCCGTCTTTTATAGTTCCGACGTATAGCGTAGGGAAGAAAACCCAGAAATAATTCCAGCTCAAAGAATAAGGCTAAAAAACGTTTCTGATGAATGCCTTTTCTGCAAATTCGCCTCCGCCTGCCACTTCTCAATACGAGTACCAACCTTAGCGCAGAATCAATCTTGATTTCTTTTCCGACACGTTTGTTTTGCGAATCCTTCCGAAAGTGTAGTCAAGGTTTTCGGGATTCGCCAGAGGCGTGCTTGGGCTGCAGGGTCAACAAAAAAACTGCTAGTTTCGCGCATTCTAGCTTTCTATTGTTTATACGGAGTCTAGGCTATGCCAATAAAGGTGGTCACCCGCAGTCAAAATACCCGGTAACCCGTAAAATCCACCCATCCGCGTGTGGGTGTTGGTGGGTGGGGAAAAAATGTTTTGGGTATTTTTGGTTTTGTCCAATTTGTAGTACGGGTTGGATAGATACTTCGGGTACACGTTGAAAACCAATATTTGGACTACTCTATGCTTAGCATAATTTGTTTTCATATTTCTGAGCCACAGAGAGATGTAAGGTCAATAAGTTCATCCATATGTAACGTAATTACTCATAAGTGAGCCAGAAATAAATTTTCCTCATTGAGACCTTGTTGCGAGGATATGACGTAACTGACGTCACTTCCCAGTCGATGACGGTTTTAACATCATCAAAACTAGTTCTGGCGGGGAGGGAAGGAAGCTAAAACCAGTTTTGCACGACCTTAGTCTGTATTTTTTTGATGGCTGTGAAAAAAGTCTAATTTCAATTTTTAATACAGAGATGTTAAACAGAGGCACACTTATGAGTAATTGTGTTACATATGGTTACACATTTCATATGTTCTTTGCTCGAACGAATTGAAATACAGAAATCGATAATTAAATACATTCATCCTGATACCGCTCTGTCACACCGAAGAGGCAAAATGTGGAGAGGTATTATTAAATGCCAATTTATCGGTATAGGTGGCGGTAAGCGAAAATAATGAACCAGTTGACAGAAGTTTAATTTTAAACCGAAATTATTTCGCATCACAATTTTTGTTATTTGACCCTTAACGAAACTAGAAATAAGTAAATTTATTCTTATAAATTCTGACAGTTTTGTATCTTCAAATGGAGATCACTAATTTAATTTATTTAACAAACTGATATAAATTCGAGCTTCAAAAATTTTGTATTTTAAAAAGTATGTCCAATTTTAAAAACAATTTCGTCAATCGAAGAAGAGTAAAAGCTTTTTGATAAACAGTGATTCGTAGAAGCGAGTGCACTTTAGTTAAATTAGGAAAATGGCAGAGGAAATAACAAGAGCCCATTTCATCAGCGAAACGTATTCGCCTCGTAAAATATCCATTGAAATAAAACAAAAAATAACAATAAAACGGAAAACCGCGGCTCGGACAATTTAGAGACTATAAACGAGCGCGCAGTAAAGCCCCCGAGAAAGATAGCCGTGTATACCATTATAGCAACGATAAATAAACCATCACGATATCAAACGGCCATCTCTCCGAATGCACCCCTTTGAATATGTGGATCAAAATGGCGTCAAGCTTCGTTTCGCTATCTCAGAGCGAAAATGTTCTAACTTGGAAATTATACATTTTGAGAAACTTTGGCTTACGGGTAATTCCTGATGAGATTTCTACCATCCGTGATACCGTATCCAGAGGAGGACTGCCCAGGTGGGAAGGTGGGTAAATTCCCACCAAATTTTGCTTTGGAGGACGTAGAATTTGAACTTTGACCCCTAATTTGGCCCACAGTGTATATCTCGAACGCACTGACCCTTGTCTTTCAATTTCAATTATCTAAAAACTCACGATGTTAAAAGTTTTAGATAACAAGAAACTAAAGAATTGGTGGAAAGTTTCAAAAATAATAATAATAATAATTTTATTAGTCAGGAAAAGAAAGTTAAATACACTTATTGAGCCCTGAAACACGAAATATACAAACAAAAGAAAACAATATGAACAAAAGTGATATACAATATGGGTATACAGCAGATAGAAAATTATATAGATATATATATATATATATATATATATGCATTTTTTTATATAACCGATTGTTTTACTTTAAACAGCATTTTATGAGGGTTTTAGCAAAAACATCTATGTTGTTATTCCTTAAATCCTGTACTATATGATTACAGGATTATATGAAGATAAAACCTGCAGCGTTAAATGAAAATCGCAATTTATTTTTTTAACTAATGTTGTTAATTTTGCGGAAATATAAAATGCAGAAAAATGTTCCGCAAATCGGAAAAATAAAACATTAAAACATAATTTACTTTTTAGGCGTTTTCAATGTTTTTAACTTTTTATCGATATAAAATGTCTAATATCAGTAAACATACTACAAAACATTAATAGTGTTACATTGTTAATCAGATTAAAATAGTCTATAGGTTAAGTTTTACTTTCAGATACGAAAAAATTAGGCGAAAACGCCGCTTTATTTAAATTTGCAAACCATATTAAACTAATCATGGAATTAAAAAAATTATTATTTTTTTCGGAAAAATACGGAATATTTTTAACGCAAAAATGTGGTACCTCAATATTACAATAATTTTGGATTGACACTTTAAAACCAAGGCAGTTTTATATGAAAACTCTCTAATATTGTTAAAACCAGACTTACAATATCTTGGCAATAAGGTAGCGATCTTCCATTCACCCATATACACTCTTCAAAATGATGGTCAATACCGTGAAAATCGGGACGATTGTTGCCCAAAGCACCCTATAAGTTCGAAACGACTTCGTAACATCTCATTTCAAATTTCCAAGGGTATACATGCAGCCCAATAGGGAGTGGGTTTAGGGGGATGAAAGCCAAGCTTCTACCCGTTACGAAGTTGCGCCTTGGAAGTAACATAACGCCTAAAATAACGTTTACTTTCTTTACAGAAAAGAAGAAAAGTCGACGGAATAAAAGTTCCAGCAATTTTTCAAACACGCGAAATCCCTCCGCCACCCGCGTTATCTCCGCCAAAAAAAGTAGTTCCAAGACCCCCTTCCCGGAAAAAAACGCGTCGTATGAAGAAAAATAAGGAATATAGGAAAATAAGTATGTATGACCGGAAACGAATGTGAAAAGAAATATTTCGGGGGTGAAATACTGACGAATATGTGACAAAAAACTGTAGAAACTAAACTATATTCCCCTTCCTTTTCATACGTAGCCTCGTAAAGCCAAAGACTGGACAAAGCTGTGAATTATTCATGAACTTATTGGCATCACTTTTACAGGCATGGAAAAGACCGGGATCTCCCCCACGCGCTATGACGGTAATCGGTAAAGAAAACTCGTGTACCGTGATTCGACGCAAAAAAAATTCGTTTCTCATACGCTGACCGGTACCTGTACGAGTCAAACTATTTGCTGGCTTTTTGAGCCGTCTTATGACCACCGAATACGTGATTTCATGGTTCTTTAGGGCGCCGAACGACTGTGCGTGATTCGAATGCGAGCTATATATAGAGACTATTTACGCTATACGCGTCGCTACACGACCATAACGTATTCATTTCAGGGATGCCATTGTTTCGTTATCCAGCCAAATTGGGCGGTTTTTCCGCATAAGTTGGTGCTGGTCGGGAAATTTTGTTATTTTGTAGTGACATATTAGTCCCACAGTTTGAAATAAACATTTGTTAATGTATTTTGCATATTTAATTTTTAGCTGGTAGAATTGAAGGTTTTATATAAATATTGATTTGTGGTCGAAATTGGTTTTTAAAAAGATTATTTTGGTTTTATTACGATGTAACTACACCAAATTATTTCAAAAAAGTGGAATCAAAATATGATAATATATTTTCATGAATTAATTTAATTTTAGCCTATTTAATTTTTATGTATTAGACTTGGATTTTTGATTTAGTTTTAAAACTGAACTTTTGATGGAAAATCGGTGGTTTTATAATATTTATTCAGTAAAAAATACCAATAAATAAATAAATAAATACTAATTTCTAAGAAAAAATCTAAAAAATTATATGTTTTGCTAACTTAATTTGGACGTGAAAATTTTAATTTATTGATATATACTGTGGCTGAAGTGATACAAATTCAAAGGCCCGCGTTACAAAGTTGCAATGAAATGGATTATAGCACACTGAAAAACATTTAAAAAATTCGGCGACCGACCCCACGACATGGCCAAGAAGAAAATGAAGCGGACATTTCTAAATATCGGGTGAATCAAAAAAGCTGTTTGTATAATTGAAAATGAATAATAATAATATACGATTATGTAATATATCATATATAATAATATTGCATGTATGAAAACAATTAAAAAAACTATGTATTATAGTGATTACATTCCAATATTTGATCGTTTCCATGTAAATATTGTTACTAGAATATAGAGATGAAAAAAATTACGAATGCTATTAAAATTGTTCTGTTTTTTTACTCGCATTGAGTTTTATTTTTCTTCACATATAGAAGTAACAGGAAGTACAAAATATCGCAGACATCATTGTTATTATATTTATAACATTAAATTTAAGAGCATCCGGATATGGCAAACTTACGTCTAAGGAAAGGGAACCGTAAAAACTTTTTAAATACGAAATTTCGAAGAAGCGTTCTGAGAAGAGAGAAGGAAAAAAAAGACTGGAAAGTATCCTCCATTCAGGGTGCACTTAAGGACCAGGGTTCTACTTCATATTTTCTACATTGAAAAAAAAGAAAAAAATAATTTCATTTCTTTACTCCTCTATATTCCTTCACTTTTTGCCTTTTCCTCCACTGCTCTTCGTTTCAGAAACGCATTATCTCCAAAAATGGCATTTTGAGATAAATAGATTTTGGTCATTCTTATTAAATATAACAATACTAACCCGGCCACCTGAATTAATGGCTTTAAAAGTCGCTTGATGACTTAGGCCGAAGGTGGTGCCTTGGGTATTAGCCTAGCTGATTATTATTATAATTATTATTATTATAATTATTATTATTATTACAGTATTTAGATAACTGAAAACTAGTTGTTAGGGAATCTTTTAGTATACGCAATCTAAATATGACAACGACTATCGCCAAAATTAAGTAAATCTCAGAATAATTTGACGTAATGCGTTTTGTACGTTTATATTTGGCTAAAACTCTTGGCAGAAACGCATTATGTGGTCTAATAATACTAAGTAACGGCAATTGTGACTGTTACCCTGGAAATGCAGCTGAAGAAATTTGAGCAGATGCAATTATACGAAATGAAGACTTATTGGTTAATACCGACATAATGCGTTTCTGCAAATTTTCGACTGTCGTTAATGCGTTTCTGCGGAGTATTTTCGAAACTTTTAGATTTTAATGCGTTTTTACATTTTCACATCTCGAAAACTATACCAGATTATCCAGATAGAAGAAAACGGACTTGAAATTTAGAATCAGCGCCCTAAAATTAGTACGAGGAGCATTCAAACTCAAAAAGTCAAAAATGGTCGATAACGCGTTTCTGAAGAGAAAACGGATTTTTGCAGGACGACCAAATTCCCCATCTATAAATTCACCTGTATTTTATAGCTGCGGGACCGGCTCATTTTCGTACGATATTTCCACTAAAGCTATAACGAGGGTAAAGTTTGTATGGTCTTCTGAAAGTAAAATTTTCAACTCACATTAGCAACTTTCCCTTCGCTCTTCTTAAAAATCGGACTCAACTCGACGCCGTTCCAAATGAAGTTGGGGAAAAAATCGTTCATATTTTCCGTAAAAAAGAATGAACTGAAGTTCATAAAAAAGAGGGTGGTGTAATACGATTATACGATAATATAAAATAGTCAGGGGCGCTCAAATTTAAGGCTTCTAAAATCCGTCTTACTGAGAAATAAGCGGCCAGACCCGCGTCTTCGAAAATATTAAAAACTCTTTCCTGGGCCGCCGCGCCCTCACGCGCCTAACGTCCGTACTAAAAATCGGTGCTACAGTCGTTCAGTGGCGCGGAAAAATCGAGATGACTAAGGAAAAGTTACTGTTGGGCTGGTTTCGATCTAACACTCCCTCGCGAGCCCAGGGAAAATAGCCAAAAAGAACCTACATCACCTAGTCGTTTAAAACTGATTTATAAAAAGAAAAGTCTACCTTGTTCGTAGTTTTTTTTCTAAAAAACCTTACTCAGCGAAATTCCGCCAAAGCTAGGCCAGATTTAGACTGGCAACAACGGGTGTACCGCGGTAAGCTAGAAGAAAGAATGCAAAAGTTATTATATCGCGTTTCAGACGCCGAGGATCAGCGAGAAATAGGACCCAACTCTCGCAGGGTACAGAGTTAATTTATCAGTCAACTTTAGTATCGTATCTTTCTGCCCATGTCGTTTAGTATAAGGCCCGTTGAGCGTAGAGAGTATACCTATGCGGGTTTCCGAGCAAGACCGTTTTATTTTCATTAATTCTTTATACAATACAGGGTGTTTCAAAAGGTTATTCAAAAATATTAAGGAGTTGTAGGGGGCGAGTTGAAAAATATTCCTGATTTTTTTCCCCATTTTCCTACGATGAGTTAAAAGAGCGCCAGAGAGATTCAAAATGTGGCCTACTAGCCCCTGGAAATTGGCTGCAATGAGCGCAAAACCAAGCAGCAGGGACTTTAAATACTGTTTAATTTCAGTTTTTGGTTACCTCGATTAGTTTACAAAGTCCCTTTTTACCTATCACACGAACCCAAACCTTAATGTTCGCATTTCCCTGCTGCTTGGTTTTGCGCTGGTTGCAGCCTACTTCCAGGGGCTAGTAGGCCACACTTTGAATCTCTCTGGCTCTCTTTTAACTCATCGTAGGAAAATGGGAAAAAAACAGGCATATTTCTCAACTCACCCCCTACAACTCCTTCAAATTTTTGCATAACCCTTTGAAACACCCTGTATACGTGTCAGCGACTTCAACCGTTATTGGTATAACGGGGCGAAATTCATCCGTTATGGTGCCTGGAGAAATACATTTCTTTATTCGTTCCGGTTCCGAGCAACACCAGAGTCCCCGGAGTAGATCAAGAGACCTTCCTTATAAGCGTTCTTTCATCCCTATTCCCCGACCCCAACCAAAGAGACAAAGAGAAATGCAGGACTTGGACGGCAATCTATTACCAGAAACGGACGAAATGGAAAATGCCAGTCTCGTCATGACCTCTCGCTTGGAATTTCTCCAAAAAAAACCGAGGTTGTCCTACGGGATTGTCCGACGTATACGACTATATAGAGATGACTCTCTCAACAACCGCGGAACGTATAAGACCTATCCTTCGCTACAACTATTAGAAGGCGTAAAATTCTCGGGTTTCGAAGTAGTAACGAACCTTCTTTTCTCAGGCGTTAAAGAAATTCCGAGCACACAGAACTTTCAAGTCGCGTGAAATGAGTTATTACGGCCGAAAGAAGCCCTCCTAAAAGACTCAAAAGCCACTCCAATGGAAAAAATTGATATAGCTGTTTCCCCACGAAGGGAAAAAGGTACGGAATAACTTTCTCCAGACGTCGACCGCTTCTTAATAGAGGGGTTAAGCTTCCCAGGCTTAAACGGGAACGCCGTACCTTCCACTATACATCGCCCACGGTTCGGCAGTATAACTAGGCATTGGTGACAAAGCATTCCAGAGTTCCCGTTTAAACGTCTAGACGACTGCTTATAATTTCTAATAGCGTAT
Source organism: Leiobunum rupestre (assembly GCF_980474605.1). Lineage (NCBI taxonomy): Eukaryota > Metazoa > Arthropoda > Arachnida > Opiliones > Sclerosomatidae > Leiobunum > Leiobunum rupestre. The sequence goes on from NC_143394.1 coordinate 44,363,274, forward strand.
ACGGGAATGATCCGCGATGTATTAGATTTGCAGGCGTGCCAGAATCGCGATAAACGACGGTATCAACGGCGGGACACGTAGTGTTGCGCTAGCTTTAGTGAAATGTACGCGTTTGGGGTTTTGGTATCGCGAATAATAGCTCGCTTTTTATACGGTACCGATGCAATCAAGAAAACACAAAATCCCCTCGCGGCAGTCTCTGATAAAGAAAACGATCCGTAGATTGGTAACGGACGAAATAAATATAACTGTTTTCTAAATGGTTTTTATATAGCTTCCGGATACGAAATATAAACGGCTCTGGGAACTTGCCGGATCGTATTTGCCACTTGGGAAAATCTACCGCCCGTCCTCACTAACAAAGGAAATGGAATAAAAGTTGTCCGTTTTAATGAAGAATCTTAAAATATTTGATTAATATCGATTCTTTGTCCTTCCACGCGATGTCGTTCAATCTAAGTCATGAAGGAAAATCAATTTCCACCTTCAGCATAAGCGCAATTTCGACAACTTTATTGTTTTAGAATGTTAATTTTCCGCTATATATTTATATTTTTGGAGTTATATCTACAAACCATTATTTTAAAGTTTACTTTTTAGGAGCGAACGGCTGTAATGATTTGTAACGTCTAAGCTTACGCTTAATATTTTATGTCTAATACAAACAAAAGGAACAATTTAATCTTCTCTACTGGAGGTCTCCAGCATGCACGACCATCGCGTCCCTATAGATTTCCCCGCACCACAAGTTGACGCTGATAGCGACAGAAGTCTCTCCACTCTTTTGAGTACCTCTTCAGCGTAAGCCGGGAAACATTTTACCGCTAAGTGGTACGGCCGGATAAATGATCTGGCCACTAGGGAAGGGTTAATGGAACCCTTTAGAATGAAAATAATAAACTTATGATGACACTGAGAAGAAAGGAAAACAAAACGTCCTGCAGACCTATCTTGTAAGGCCGTTTTGTTGTTTCAAACAAGAACAGTCTGGAAAACAGGATTACAGAAAGTAAGGGACATTCGTATTTTCTAACTGGGGAAATATCAAAATATATTATGTCGGTTAGAAGGGCCGTTCAGAATAAATTCTTTTGAGTTGAATAAATTTGCCTATTTATAGCTATCACCGAATAATTTAAAACTGGTTTTCACAAGAGCAAAATCGCGTCAAACTTTGAAATTTCCTTGGTATATAATACAATTTTGCCCAATCCTATCAAAATATCATAAATGGGATTAGATTCAAAGAGATGAGCTACTGAGAGGAGATGAAATGAGATGACACTGGATGAGATCAGTGTGGTGATATAAGACCATAAGTATTTATCTCTCAGAGAGGAGCGTTCTAATGGTATTCCCTTGAAACATGAACCTGCGCAGGCTTTCACCATTTTTTCAAAACATTTCGGAAAGAAAAATAGTGCAAGACGAAATACCAAATTTTTTCTAAAACTTTAAATTTGTTTTATAAATCAGTTAATATCTCTAAAAAAGGAGTTTAAAAACCAAAAACATGCAGCCAGCCCAACCTTACCTGTTGCGGACTATGCCATAGTATTTTGATGGTCGTTTTCAAAAGTTAAATAAAATATTTTTGTACTCATATATGTATCAATTTATTTGGTCTTCTCAGTTGTGGTCCTATTTTTAAACTTTGCCCATTTTTAGGTGTACTATTTATTAAATCGTCAAAAATTTAGATCAAGCAATTAGTTTTTATTACAGGGAGAAGTAAATTTGGGTGAATTGGGATTGAAAACGAGAAATATTATTTTGTTTTTAGGGACCACTTGCGCTAAGACTCGCTTTAATATAAAACCTCTAATTTCTTATATTGAATCTTTTGAAATACTAAATTACTCCGCAATAAAAGTTGCGATTATATTACCTAACTCTATACAAACCAAACATAAATGAAACGTAATAATTTAGGCACGAAAAACATATTTATACGGAATTAATAACAAAAACCACGGATAATAATCGTTAACGGCCAAACTTCAGCGAGAATAGAAAAGCTAAATATATAAGTTGTTTACTTAATTACTATAGCGTGATTTTTGGTCGTTGAGCGTCGTCGACGGCTAGAAATCTGCTTCCTACATAATACATAAAGGCCATTTCATATTGCGAATAGCTAGAAACGACCCCAAATCGCGTGCATACAAAATTAACTTTAATGTCGCTGTTTGGGCAATTAGTCAAGAGCCACAAAATAACAGCTACGTGGCGTACTCAGTCAGCCTTTAACAATCAGGCCTCTAAATAAGGCAAAGGCTACGCTAAATACTTAATGAAAGTAGAAAATCCAGAGCCACACCGAGAGTAGAAAGCGTAGCGGGTAATCTTCCAAGCCTATCAAATTTGTTTAGTAAAGCGGAACCACCAAATGAAGGGAACGGCCGATATTGAGATATACAAATATCAGGGCGCGGGAGGAATTGAATTGTGCATGGCTAAATAAACGATGAATAATAAGGCCTAACAAAAATCCTCCGAAATGTGAACTGCTCAGAGGGCTTATACGGATTTTAATTAAACGTCGGCGGTGACGGAGTTCCGGTGGATAAACACTCGACGTGAAATATTACTCAAAACCTCGACGACATTTTTGAAATGGATTTATGGTAGAAACGTCGTCGATTCAATCGCTTTTATTTCAAATTTGCATTTACATTTTCAACTGGCCCGATAATCAAACGCGCGGAAAAATGGAAGATAAATCGAATTCAATAATAAAGTTCACAAAATTTGTCGCCAAAATGATTCGACTTTTATAAAATGTCGATTCAAATTGAATTACTTCGAATTAAAACTTTTTGGCGTTGGAAACCGAATACCGTAAGTAACGTAACAACAAATAAGAATGACACTAACTATTGGTTTAATGTCAGTTTTTGGATGTAATCTTGTTTCGACACTGATACTCTGGCCAAAGTTCAACTTGGACCCGCAACTGAACTAAGTATAATATTATCATCCTTGGTAGTAGAATATTTTGTTTTGGACATATTTTGACCATAGAGGGATCTGTGTTGCACTAAACCTTGACAGCGCAACAACTCTGAAACTCAATTCGTAGATAAGTTTTGATAATTATCATACTAATTATTATTATAACGTCAATAACTGACGTTATAATATCAGCTAGGCTAATCAGCTAGGCTAATACCCAAGGCACCACCTTAGGCCCAAGTCATCTAGTGAATTTTAAAGCCAATAATTTAGGTGGCCCGGTTACAATGCGTAAGAGGGTGGTGGCAAGCCAAAAGCTCCCTACACTAACTATTACCGTTAACCTCGACAAGTTTTTATGGAAAGGGGAAACCATAGAACTCTGAGGAAAACCCCTTTAACCAGTGGGGAAAGAACTTGCAAACTCAACGCGGAAGGAGTTGTTCCGAGTTTTCACCCAGTGCCACAAGTTGGGATCGAACCCGGCTCCTCTTGATAGTTATCAAAACTTATCAACGAAATTTAAAAATGTTGATAATTTTTTTTTATTGGGTCGAGCAACTTTCGGAGTTACCAGTTAGCCTGACAAGAAAGGGGGGTAGCCGGTACAAATTACCGGGGCCCGTACACGCTTTGGGGCCCCCGTTTGAGCCCTTCTACGGTAATTCTCCCGCGAAACAATGTTGTTAATTAGAAAAATAAGTTAGCTCTTGGGGCTCGAAAGTATTGTTTTGCCAGGGCCCGGGCCCGCTCTCGGCGGCCCTGGTTACCAATTTCGCATATCCCTTTTAATAATAAAGCGATGACCTTGGTAATCCATCCGCCAAAGGAAAACAGAAACGGCAGATGGTATCTTCCCCGCAAAGAGGGAAACCTAATCAAGAGTTTATTACGTTTTGCGGAGTTTTGGGGGGAGCGGAAAGCTTTCTTCCCCCGGGGCGCCGCCTTCCAGCGCGTCCGCGGGAATTTTTCGAAAGATAGATAATTCGGAATCGGGCTGGACGTTGTCCTTTTAATTTTCGTCGAGGACGGAATGGGATTCATCAACGCGCAATTTGGTGAAAAATAGGCCGCCAGTCGTCGCGTTTAGACGATAAAAGGAAACGGGAGAAAAAACACGCGAGAACAGAAGAGGCTGACCCGAAAGAACTCGGAATTACGAATCGGTGGTCGCGTGTGGAGAGCTTTTCTTCCGTCGAAAAGAGGAGAGGCTTTTCCGCGCCGCAATTTCCGCTTCGAGAAGTATAGCGGCCCCGATTATGTAGAATTCGAACCCCGAAATATTTCTCTCTCGGCGGGATAGAAGCTCGGGAAATTGTGTCGGAAATATTTTACTTCATACATTCGAATCGAATGACACCATCGGAAGGAAAAACTTCTTGCCGGTAATGACGCGACCGAAATCTATTTCGTTGGAAACGACTATATTTAGCCGTGAAATAGGAATGCCACGTCATATAGTTGAAGTTCGTGCATGCTAACTTCGGATTCGCGCGATACAATTAGAGCCTATAACGCCGCCGATCGAATGCCACCATCGCCGATATTTTCAATGGCGCCGAACCACCGCTTCCGATAAATTTTGTTCCCGCCGCCAAGCACGTATATAAGAGGGGGGGTTAAGGGGTTCAAACCCCTCCCCCCTTAGGAGTCGATTCATTAAATGTATTAAAAAAACTTCGTTTGATACACGTTCGGAAATGTCATTGTCACTCGTCCCGAGTCTAGCCAGTACTTTAAATATGCGTTATTGCTAACGAAAAATTTAGCGCTCGCGATTTAATCTGGTTGTCTTATAACCCGTCCCCCCCTTAGACTTTCTATATCTACGTGCTTGCCCGCCGCCAAACTTTTTTGAGTTTTCCTATGTAACCTTTTTTGAGTTTTCTTATGTAACTTTTTTGAGTTTTCCTATGTAACTTTTTTGAGTTTTCCTATGTAACTTTTTTGAGTTTTCCTATGTAACTTTTTTGAGTTTTCCTATGTAACTTTTTTGAATTTTCCTATGTAACTTTTTTGAATTTTCCTATGTAACTTTTTTTTTTCAAAAACAGAATTTTTTGGGTGCTTCTTTGCCTAACGCCACCAAAGAGTGGTAATGCCAACTCATCTCACCCGGTGTTTTATCTTTAATGAAATAGGAACTCAGACATTTTACAAAGGGGTGTAATCTTAATTCGTAGTTTTAGATTAAGGGGACTTCATACCTTTGGTAGTTAATTCATAGTTAATAAAAGAAGGGAATTACCGTTTACCTCTTGCTGGCGCCTATGCTAGCGCCCATGCTGGCATGCGTAAATAAATAATAATAATAATCAGCTAGGCTAATACCCAAGGCACCACCTTAGGCGACTTTTAAAAGCTATTAATTCAGGTGGTCGGAATACGACGCGTATTAGAGTGGTGGCCAGCCCTTCAAGCCACGCGAGCCAACAGCTCCCTACACTAACTATTAACGTTAACCTCAAGGGGCGGATAATGAAATATCAAACTATCGATTGTGTAGGTTCAATTTTAAGTAGTGGCAGTATGTTACGCTTTATCCGGTATTTTAGCAAAATTATAAACTAAATGTTTAAGCGGACGTAAAATACCTGTTTATTTTTGGTGCCCAAGACTTAAATTGGCACTATCGACCGTATGTCGAAACATATCATTAAAATCATTGACGTCAGCATTACAGACCACCAGGATTTTGAATTCGACCAATACTATCGATGGTTTGATATTTCGATAGCAGCCTCTTCCGCACACGCGCATTGTCATTTTTGACGGATCAGGATTTTTTTGTCATTTTTGAATTTTACACAATAGCCTCCCAGATTACAAAATAAAACCCTGATTAAGAAAACAAAATTGTTTTAAAATGGATTAATTTAAAATACTGATTTAAATTAATTTCAACTAATTGTAGCTAAATTATATAAAATATATTATTTAAAAAAGTACCGAAATTCTGTGCATAGATTTAACTAAAGAAATTTAAGTTTTGTTTTCAAAAATATTAAGTTTTCATTTTCTGTTTGGCTTAAGCCACTATATAGCTTAAACCAGCCAATCCCGCCGCTATTAATCAGTCCTTTTTCTTAGAGCTAATTCTTTAGTCATTGCCGCCAAAAAAATGTTACAAGTATTTAACATAGATGGTAAATTTCCCAGAAAAGTGGTTATTATAAAAATCTTGTCTCTATATGATAAAGCTTTGACCGTCCAGCTAAAATAAATTAATTAAAATTAATTAAATGAATAGTAAATCACGTGAAAAATGCCACTAATTCTGATAACTTAAACGCATTTACTTCTGATTTTACATTTCTTATATTTTTCTTTAGATATATATTCATTTTCAAGGCCTTTAGACAACTTTAGATTTCTCAAAGAATTTCTCAAGAGTGGATGAAATAATTCTGCTTTATAGAAAACGTCTTCGAACAAAGAAGTTCTGGCGCAGTCCTTGCCACAATTACAATCCACTTAGAAGGCGTTAATTACTCGGAAGAATCCTTTCAAATTGCAAAACGCGGCAGCAGCGGCGGCCAATAATCTCAAATTGCTAAAGAGCGGAAACTCAGAAAAGAAATTTCTTCCGTCGAATTTCACCGCTTCGAAACCAATCGGCCATTTCGCTTAAAAGGGAAGTTCCCGCGTATATATTCATTGAGAACCGATAATAGCACTTATTGCTTCTTACACTTCAACGGATAATTCTTAAACGCGAATTCCTACATCTGATACTTTACGTATCCGATGGATTTTTGTTACCGACAGACCCGTACGCCCTACGTTTCAGAAACGCATTATCGACCATTTTTCACTTTTGAGTTTAAATGCTCATCGTACTAATTTTAGGGCCCTGATTCTAAATTTCAAGTCCGTTTTCTTCTTCTGGTATAGTTTCCGAGTTGTGAAAATGCAATAACGCGTTAAAATAGAAAAGTTTCGAAAATACTCCGTAGAAACGCATTAACGACCGTCGGACATTGCTGGGCATTTTCGTCAAAGAGCCGCTAGCTCAGCTCAATCACCTCTCGCATTCGCTAGCATAATATCCGCTCACGCTCACGCATTTTTGAGTGGTAAAATAAGCGCTCCTCTCTTTCCACTCTTTTTTGAGCGATTAAATAAGCGTTCCTCTCTTTTCTCTCTTTTTTGAGCGGTAAAATAAGCGCTCCTCTCTTTACGCTCTTTTTTGAGCGGTAAAATAAGCGCTCCTCTCTTTTCTCTCTTTTTTGAGCGGTAAAATAAGTGTTCCTCTCTTTCCACTCTTTTCTGAGCGGTAAAATAAGCGCTCCTCTCTTTTCACTCATTTTTGAGTGGTCAAATAAGCGTTCATCTCTTTTCGCTCTTTTTTGAGCGGTAAAATAAATGATCATCTCTTTTCGCTCTTTTTTTACCAGTAAAATAAGCGCTCCTCTCTTTTCGCTCTTTTTTGAGCGGTAAAATAAGCGCTCCTCTCTTTTCGCTCTTTTTTGAGCGGTAAAATAAGCGCTCCTCTCTTTTCACTCTTTTTTGAGCGGTAAAATAAGCGCTGCTCTCTTTTCGCTCTTTTTTGAGCGGTAAAATAAATGATCATCTCTTTTCGCTCTTTTTTTACCAGTAAAATAAGCGCTCCTCTCTTTTCGCTCTTTTTTGAGCAGTAAAATAAGCGCTTCTCTCCTTCCACTCTTTTATGAGCGGTAAAATAAGCGCTCCTCTCTTTTCACTCTTTTTTGAGCGGTAAAATAAGCGCTGCTCTCTTTTCGCTCTTTTTTGAGCGGTAAAATAAGCGCTCCTCTCTTTTCGCTCTTTTTTTACCAGTAAAATAAGCGCTCCTCTCTTTTCGCTCTTTTTTGAGCAGTAAAATAAGCGCTTCTCTCCTTCCACTCTTTTATGAGCGCTGAAATTGGCGCTCCTTTCATTTTCGTTTCGCGCTCTTTTAAAAAACATTTTATCGCCCAATTTTGTCATTTATAACAAAAGCGCTCACAATGAGAGAAGCGGTGCCCATCACTGCCGTCGGAAATTTGCAGAAACGCATTATGTCGTTATTAACCAATAAGAGTCTTCATTTCGTATAATTTCATCTGCTCGAATTTCTTCAGTGTCATTTCCAGGGTAACAGTCGCAATGGCCGTTACTTAGTATTATTATACCACATAATGCGTTTCTACCAAGAGTTTTAGCCAAATATAAACGTACAAAACGCATTACGTCAAATTATTCAGAGATTTACTTAATTTTGGCGATATTCGTTGTCATATTTAGATTGCGTATACTAAAAGATTCCCTAACAACTAGTTTTCAGTTATCTAAATACTGTAATAATAATAATAATAATAATAATTATAATGAATGAATGAATGAACGTGGGGTCTATTGTGTAACAAAACAATCCTGGGTACAAGATCAGCTAGTTGATACACATTTTATCAAATGAGAAAAATATACAATGGTGAAAATAATGACATAAATGCATTTTTATGAAAATGTACAGCAATAGATAAATAGTATGGAAGTAAAAGTTATAAATTTTTTATGTCTGACAATTTACAGCTAAATAGGTCTAGTTTGTACATATAGTTATTTGCAGTTTTTTGTAGACGGTTTAGTGGGTTAAGGCTAGTATACAGTGTGTTGAATATTTGCTTATTTCTTAGCTTGTAGTTTGGTACAGATATGTTTAGATTAGAAACAATATTTTCACTGGCCACTTTATTATTTTAATTCAGTTTTATCTCGAAATTGTGCTAAGGTATTAATACTAAGGTCAGTAAGATTTTTTCCATAATTATAATTGTGGGATTTTAAAAAGTTGGTGTGAAGATATTCAACAAATTTCTTTTGTATATTTTCTACGCCATGCAAAAGGTATGGGCTGCACCCACCCCAAGCTAGTGAACCGTACATGGCCCTAGATCTAACTAAACTCTTGTATAAGAGAACAAAGATTTAGATTGCGTATACTAAAATATTCCATAACAACTAGTTTTCAGTTATCTAAATACAATAATAATAATTATAATAATAATCAGCTAGGCTAATACCCAAGGCACCACCTTCGGCCTAAGTCATCAAGCGACTTTTAAAGCCATTAATTCAGGTGGCCGGGTTAGTATTGTTATATTTCATAAGAATTACAAAAATCGATTTATCTCGAAATGCCATTTTTGGAGATAATGCGTTTCTGAAACGTAGGGCAGCACGGTATAAAGCGTTTAATTTGTTCGGAAAACGTCGAAGTAGTGATTATCAAACGATAGTTACGCGATACGAAGTTGCTAGATTACGTATAACGAAATTAAGCTGCTTTCGGAGGCGAAAGAAAAATGAATTAAAGAAAGAAAGGTGGATCGAACTCTGTTATTAGGTTTTTGCCGCTCTAACGACCTTAGTCCTGCGCGGCGCAATTACCGACGTAATGGATTTTCAGCTATTAGGCCCAATAAAAGATGTCCTCCTCCTCGTTCTCGCACAAAGCGCTGAAGAGACGGGTACGAGTTCCATTCATAAAGGCAAACCAGTTTCGCGAATATTTAGAATGGGATCTTTCCAACAATCGTTCTACAAATATTGTTTCCTGGAAAACGTCGAACCGCGACTGTTGCTTTAAAATTGCTTAAGTCAAATACGATCGGTAAACATTAGTTTCATACGCGATAATAATGATGATCCAAGATGCGTTGAATTTGGAACAAATAAAGCCATTTGGAGAAGGTAAACAAATTTGGAATTCAGAAACGTATTAGCGGTGTTTTGCCAAGTTTGGCATGCATTTTGTAGTGTGGCGCTACCATTCCACCACATTTTGGAGAAACGATCAACGATTTTTGGACAAGTTTGATTAATTTAACAAGAAGATTACCCCCCAAAATTGATACCAGACTTTTTTACGCGGAAAAAATTACATATATAAATAGTGTTGTTAATTTTACGGAAAAATAAAATGCGGAAAAATTTAAAAAAAAATTCCGCAAATCGGAAAAATCAAAAATTCTAACATAAATTACTTTTTAAGGGTTTTTAATGTTTTAAACTTTTTATCGATATAAAATGTCAAATATCAGTAAACATACTTCAAAACATGAATAGTGTTACATTGTTAATCAGTTTAAACTAGTCTAGAGGTTTAGTTTTACTTTCAGATTCGAAAAAATGAGGCGAAAATGCCGCTTTATTTAAATTTGCAAACAATATATTAGACTAATCATGGAATGAAAACTTTTTTTTATTTTTTCCGACTTACAACACTAGATATAAATTAAATTTTGGAGATAATTAATTAAAATCAAAGCCTTGAAGATGTTTTCAGAGAGAACCTGTGAAAATATTATTCAACAAAATAACAGTATATACTTCTGATACATTTAGTTTTTACCAAGTTTTACGTGACGGAACGATCCGTATAGCGGAAGCTTAACAAATGGGATTATTAATGCACGAATACGATAAATATTTTGGTCGATCACCATATATTCTTACACTAAGTCGCCATCGCCAGTTTCCCGGTATCAATCATTGAGAACGTGGATCGTTTGACTTGGCTTTGAGGACATGAGGAGGACGCTCGTCACTTTCCAGCACGCCGTCATCAATCTAGAGGAAGAAATTCCGGCAGGAACGAGTGTTTAAATCCGAATGGGGAATCGCGAGACCTTTGATTCGCGAAAGTGGAATCCGCTCCGGGTTCGGAGTGTGATGACGAGAGAGGCTCGAGAGGACGACGGAGGAGGTCTGAAACCATCCTCTTCTGCAGTTTGGCTCGTCACTTTAACGACTCTTTCGCGTCACTTTAACGGCTATCGATAATGCGTCTCATTTGAGTCGAAACCCTTCTCTTTCGCCCCCCCCCCCCCCCACTAGTTTTGAAAGCCCAGGTATAAAAGGTTAAGCGCGCGGGGTCCACCGTGAAGGGTCCCGAATTAAGGTGCTTCACGAGGGTCGCTCCAGTTAAAAGATAAATGGGCCCATTTGCGACCACCTTGAGAGCGGCCTTGTTTATTAAGGCCACGTTATACTTAAGTGCCTCCCGAGAACACGGATGGGTAAACAACAGTATATTAAACCCAAGCTAAATTCTCAATCGCTTTAAAGTTTACAAAATTGTAGGTCTTAGAATACCAAATGGACTTACAGAATCCAATAATGACGTTGTTTTCGATTAAGCTGCAAATATACTCACATTTATAGCAAGAAAGTAAAAGAGTAAGCCCGTACGAAGAAACCTTAAGCGAGGAACACCTACGACTTTTAAACTCTGTGTGTTCTAAGGCTAAAAGCGCTTCTACACGTTCTACCATAAGTCTATAATATTATTCCATAAGTTTGTCACTTTTGGGGAAATTTTACCGACAAGGAGGCCGACTACCCGAGGTGTTACACACCGATTTTGTTCAAACTCGAAGGATTGGTAGACCTACATGTAACTTGAAAAATCCTAAAGGGATTTTATTCAATGGGCAACGAAAAATGTTTTTGACAACAACTTAAAATAACATGGGATTTTGACCGATTTCCCTGTGAAAAAATAATTAAAAAATTGTTCAAAATGTGACAATTTTTTATTTTTTTCGTCAATTTTTATCAATTTTTTTTATAATTTTGGTACTTTACTTTTTTTCAATTTTGTAAAATGTTTCACAGGGGGACCCTGGGAATCGGTCAAAATCCCATGTTATTTTCAATGGGAAAATTTCCATTTTATGTTGTCAAAAACATTTTTCGTTGCCATGGCAAAACCGTTGCCCATTGAATAAAATCCCTTTAGGATTTTTCCAGTTACATGAAGGTCTACCAATCCCCCGAGTTTGAACAAAATCGGTGTGTAACACCTCGGGACGTCTCCTTGTGAGAGCTAGTAACGGAGTGACGTCATCACCAGAAGGAAATCTCCCCCTAGCGAGGCGCTGTCAAAGGCTACGTGTGGCGCGTTAGCAAGATGACGCAAAACGGTGAGGAAGCCCGTATTGCAGTTTGTCTTGTGAATAGCTCTCAGTAAAACTTTTGAATGTGAAGAATAAGAAGTGTCACAGTTATATAACAATATTATACACTTATGGCTCTACTTACACGTTTTCTGTCCCATGACAAAACCAAGTAAACGCCATTTTTTAAATTGGATTAATATTATTTCTTGTTTTAACGTAAGTCGTAATTACTGGCTTAACTCAGAATGGAAACTTGAAATTATTCTAGTAGGTGTACCGTTCGCGTGTATTGTAATTTACTACCTACTAGAAATATTCCAAATTGGCGTTTACTAGGTTTAGCCATTAAACAGCCGAACTGAATTCTAGCTTTAAATACATTAAATACCTTTTGAAACTAAAAATGGCAAAGCTAATAAATGAACAACAATTTTTCCAAGGAATTTTATATTTTCAAATAGCATACAACTCGTAGGGAATCATTAGATGATTCAAAACTCAATGACCTTAAACCATGTCATCAAGGTCATTCAAAATGTATCTCGTGAACCGTTGGGAAAAGAGATTCAGTTCCCATTAGAAAGGTGTGTGCCATCGCATTTTATGTCCAAGGGGTTCTGAAGTAAATTTGGCGAATGGGAAGCCAAGAAAACCAACACCAAAAACAAGAAGGTCATAATAAAAATTTTCAAAGACTAATTATCAAATTAAAAATGTATTTCAATTAAGCTCGGATAATACATATCTTATAAGAGAAGTATAAATCTCCTAGTACTTGAAATATGTAGCAGCATAAGTTTATCTCCCTATAAGTTAGAATCGTACATAGGCCGTGCGTTAAGAGCGATTTATCCCAAGACGTCGAAGTCGCCATCTGATGGCGAAAAATCGAAATATAAGCTTGCCAGTGAAATCAGGTTTCAACGACTGGATCGAAGTTTGGTAGGCCTAACGCGAGTTGTCGCGAAGAGATAAGCTTTAAACTTCGAATATTTTACGACAATGCCTGTTCATATTGAAATGAATAAAATATTCTTCCAAAATGTTGACACAATAGTTGTTTCGTTTAAATTTCCTCAAATCAAGGATTTCGCCAGCCAACAAACCGATCACATTTATAAAAAAAAACGACGTTAGGGCTAGTTCCGCTATACGTGCTATCTTCGCGTGCTTCTGTTCGTCTTGTATCCATGGAGATATCCGTTTCCGCTATCGACGGAAGTTGAAGAAGCTAAAAAGATAGGGCAAAAAATCGCCGCAGGGAGTCATGTTTATCGGTTCTGATTTTCTTATGCGAGAAATCGCTGTTAATTTTAGATCTATGGCGGACTCTAACTTATAGGGAGCTAGTATATTATAAACTTATGGTACCAGGCAACCGTTGTTTTTTCAAAAACATGGTGGGGGTTGAAGTACATCATTTTGTAATTTTCTAAAACTGTTACTATTACTATTTATAAATAATGAAATACATTTTAATAGATTGTAACATAGAAAAAAAATTTTATTCGTGACGAAAGTTGGTGCATTTTGAAGACTGCTTCGATCCGGCGAATATACGTGTTTCATTATAATGATGTAAATTAATACTTATCTCAAATATGAACAAAGTCCCTAAACCCTTCTGGGGTTTCTCTACAAATTCAAATTGCCCTCCACTAAATACGTATTTAAATATAAATTGAACCAAAAATGTATTCGTGTTAACAGAGAATACGCATCCGCAACTACAGCAGTTCTGTTTCCATGATGATATACTCCGCCTACAAGAAGAGAGAGAACCGGCGATCTTATCTTATCATAAAGGGTGAAAGATGACCAAAAGAAAGGTGGCGGGGCGTGGTTTATCTTCCGGGAATCACGAATCAAACCGGGTGGAGGGGCGTGGTTTATCTTCCTTGAATCACGAATCGAACCGGGCGGAGGGGCATGGTTTATCTTCCGGGAATAACGAATTGAACTGGACGGACCGGCGTGATTTATTTTCCGGGATTCAAGAATCGAACCGGGTGGAGGGGCGTGGTTTATCTTCAGGTAATCTCGAATCGAACTGGGTGGAGGGCTGTGATTTATCTCCCGGTAATCTCTAATCGAACAGGGCGGAGGGCGTGGTTTATCTTCCGGGAATCACGGATTGAACCGGGTGGAGGGGCGTGGTTTATTTTCCGGGAATCACGAATCGAACCGGGTGGAGGGGCGTGGTTTATCTTGCGGGAATCACGAATCGAACCGGGTGGAGGGGCGTGGTTTATCTTCCGGGAATCACGAATAGAACCGGGTGGAGGGGCGTGGTTTATCTTCCGGGAATCACGAATAGAACCAGGTGGAGGGGCGTGGTTTATCTTCCGGGAATCACGAATCAAACCGGGTGGAGGGGCGTGGTTTATCTTCCGGGAATCACGAATAGAACCGGGTGGAGGAGCGTGGTTTATCTTCCGCGAATCAAGAATCGAGCCAGGTGGAGGGGCGTGGTTTATCTTCCGGGAATCTCGAATCGAACAGGGCGGAGGGACGTGGTTTATTTTCCGGGAATCACGAATCGAACAGGGCGGAGGGGCGTGGTTTATTTTCCGGGAATCACGAATCGAACAGGGCGGAGGGGCGTGGTTTATTTTCCGGGAATCACGAATCGAACCGGGCGGAGGGGCATGGTTTATCTTCCGGGAATAACGAATTGAACTGGACGGACCGGCGTGATTTATTTTCCGGGATTCACGAATCGAACCGGGTGGAGGGGCGTGGTTTATCTTCAGGTAATCTCGAATCGAACTGGGTGGAGGGCTGTGATTTATCTCCCGGTAATCTCTAATCGAACAGGGCGGAGGGCGTGGTTTATCTTCCGGGAATCACGGATTGAACCGGGTGGAGGGGCGTGGTTTATTTTCCGGGAATCACGAATCGAACCGGGCGGAGGGGCATGGTTTATCTTCCGGGAATCACGAATCGAACCGGGTGGAGGGGCGTGGTTTATCTTGCGGGAATCACGAATCGAACCGGGTGGAGGGGCGTGGTTTATCTTCCGGGAATCACGAATAGAACCGGGTGGAGGGGCATGGTTTATCTTCCGGGAATCACGAATAGAACCAGGTGGAGGGGCGTGGTTTATCTTCCTTGAATCACGAATCGAACCGGGCGGAGGGGCATGGTTTATCTTCCGGGAATAACGAATTGAACTGGACGGACCGGCGTGATTTATTTTCCGGGATTCACGAATCGAACCGGGTGGAGGGGCGTGGTTTATCTTCAGGTAATCTCGAATCGAACTGGGTGGAGGGCTGTGATTTATCTCCCGGTAATCTCTAATCAAACAGGGCGGAGGGCGTGGTTTATCTTCCGGGAATCACGGATTGAACCGGGTGGAGGGGCGTGGTTTATCTTCCGGGAATCACGAATAGAACCGGGTGGAGGGGCGTGGTTTATCTTGCGGGAATCTCGAATCGAACAGGGCGGAGGGACGTGGTTTATCTTCCGGGAATCACGAATAGAACCGGGTGGAGGGGCGTGGTTTATCTTCCGGGAATCACGAATAGAACCAGGTGGAGGGGCGTGGTTTATCTTCCGGGAATCTCGAATCGAACAGGGCGGAGGGACGTGGTTTATTTTCCGTGAATCAAGAATCGAACCGGGTGGAGGGGCGTGGTTTATTTTCCGGGAATCACGAATCGAACCGGGTGGAGGGGCGTGGTTTATCTTGCGGGAATCACGAATCGAACCGGGTGGAGGGGCGTGGTTTATCTTCCGGGAATCACGAATAGAACCGGGTGGAGGGGCGTGGTTTATCTTCCGGGAATCACGAATAGAACCAGGTGGAGGGGCGTGGTTTATCTTCCGGGAATCACGAATCAAACCGGGTGGAGGGGCGTGGTTTATCTTCCGGGAATCACGAATAGAACCGGGTGGAGG
This sequence comes from Leiobunum rupestre, assembly GCF_980474605.1. Lineage (NCBI taxonomy): Eukaryota > Metazoa > Arthropoda > Arachnida > Opiliones > Sclerosomatidae > Leiobunum > Leiobunum rupestre. The sequence goes on from NC_143394.1 coordinate 44,379,035, forward strand.
AGCGTGGTTTATCTTCCGCGAATCAAGAATCGAGCCAGGTGGAGGGGCGTGGTTTATCTTCCGGGAATCTCGAATCGAACAGGGCGGAGGGACGTGGTTTATTTTCCGGGAATCACGAATCGAACAGGGCGGAGGGGCGTGGTTTATTTTCCGGGAATCACGAATCGAACAGGGCGGAGGGGCGTGGTTTATTTTCCGCGAATCACGAATCGAACCGGGCGGAGGGGCATGGTTTATCTTCCGGGAATAACGAATTGAACTGGACGGACCGGCGTGATTTATTTTCCGGGATTCACGAATCGAACCGGGTGGAGGGGCGTGGTTTATCTTCAGGTAATCTCGAATCGAACTGGGTGGAGGGCTGTGATTTATCTCCCGGTAATCTCTAATCGAACAGGGCGGAGGGCGTGGTTTATCTTCCGGGAATCACGGATTGAACCGGGTGGAGGGGCGTGGTTTATTTTCCGGGAATCACGAATCGAACCGGGCGGAGGGGCATGGTTTATCTTCCGGGAATCACGAATCGAACCGGGTGGAGGGGCGTGGTTTATCTTGCGGGAATCACGAATCGAACCGGGTGGAGGGGCGTGGTTTATCTTCCGGGAATCACGAATAGAACCGGGTGGAGGGGCATGGTTTATCTTCCGGGAATCACGAATAGAACCAGGTGGAGGGGCGTGGTTTATCTTCCTTGAATCACGAATCGAACCGGGCGGAGGGGCATGGTTTATCTTCCGGGAATAACGAATTGAACTGGACGGACCGGCGTGATTTATTTTCCGGGATTCACGAATCGAACCGGGTGGAGGGGCGTGGTTTATCTTCAGGTAATCTCGAATCGAACTGGGTGGAGGGCTGTGATTTATCTCCCGGTAATCTCTAATCAAACAGGGCGGAGGGCGTGGTTTATCTTCCGGGAATCACGGATTGAACCGGGTGGAGGGGCGTGGTTTATCTTCCGGGAATCACGAATAGAACCGGGTGGAGGGGCGTGGTTTATCTTGCGGGAATCTCGAATCGAACAGGGCGGAGGGACGTGGTTTATCTTCCGGGAATCACGAATAGAACCGGGTGGAGGGGCGTGGTTTATCTTCCGGGAATCACGAATAGAACCAGGTGGAGGGGCGTGGTTTATCTTCCGGGAATCTCGAATCGAACAGGGCGGAGGGACGTGGTTTATTTTCCGTGAATCAAGAATCGAACCGGGTGGAGGGGCGTGGTTTATCTTCCGGTAATCTCGAATCGAACCGGGCGGAGGGGCGTGGTTTATTTTCCGGGAATCACGAATCGAACCGGGTGGAGGGGCGTGGTTTATCTTCCGGTAATCTCGAATCGAACAGGGCGGAGGGGCGTGGTTTATTTTCGGCGAATCACGAATCAAACCGGGTGGAGGGGCGTGGTTTATCTTCCGGGAATCACGAATAGAACCGGGTGGAGGAGCGTGGTTTATCTTCCGCGAATCAAGAATCGAGCCAGGTGGAGGGGCGTGGTTTATCTTCCGGGAATCTCGAATCGAACAGGGCGGAGGGACGTGGTTCATTTTCCGTGAATCAAGAATCGAACCGGGTGGAGGGGCGTGGTTTATCTTCCGGTAATCTCGAATCGAACAGGGCGGAGGGGCGTGGTTTATTTTCCGGGAATCACGAATCGAACCGGGTGGAGGGGCGTGGTTTATCTTCCGGTAATCTCGAATCGAACAGGGAGGAGGTCTGTGATTTATCTTCCGGTAATCTCTAATCGAACAGGGCGGAGGGCGTGGTTTATTTTCCGGGAATCACGAATCAAACTGGGTGGAGGGGCGTGGTCGATCTTCCGGGAATCACGAATTGAACCGGGTGGAGGGGCGTGGTTTATTTTCCGGGAATCAGTAATCGAACCGGGTGGATGGTCGTGGTTTATCTTTCGGGAATCACGAATAGAACCGGGTGAAGGGGCGTGGTTTATCTTCCGGGAATCACGAATCGAACTGGGTGGAAGGCTGTGGTTTATTTTCCGGGAATCACGAATCGAACAAGGCGGAGAGACGTGGTTTATCTTCCGGGAATGATGAATCGAACCGGGTGGAGGGGCGTGGTTTATCTTCTGGCAATCTCGAATCGAATAGGGCGGAGGGCGTGGTTTATCTTCTGGCAATCTCGAATCGAATAGGGCGGATGGCGTGGTTTATCTTCCGTTAGAAACGAATCCCGTACGTTCTCCGTTATCCCGAACACATTTTTGATTGTACATATCACGGTGGGATATTTGAGTTAGGCACGCGTGAAGGAATGACGATCAACTATTCGCGAGCTTATTATAAAATGTAATCGATGCCACGCGGCGAACATAAAAGATTTTAGCCCCGATTAAATTTTAAAACTGGCCTCCGCTTCCACGATTGTGTGGGGCTCTCTTTAAAAATTAAACGGAGACCCGATAGAGAAAGCCGGCGACGCGGGGGCAGGGGGGCAGGTGGCCTCTCTTTCAACCCGCTAGAAAGAGGGGGAGGGGGAGCGACTGAGTGGGTCGACATTTTCATGAATATTGAATGCGCTAATAAAGGGGTGGGCAGGGAAGAGTGTGCGGGTGACATTTATCACGGAATGGCCCGGGGTGGCCGCGACCGAGGAAGGGGTGACGCCGAAATGGGAATGAAGGCGTGGGAGAAGGCGAATTTCGAGGGGAGGCGGGAAGCAGCGGCATCCGTCGGCGGTCGGAACATAACTTATACTACGGCAACCGGCGCTTATGGATCTTTCCAAAAGTCAAAAGGCACCACTCTTTCGAAGGCAGGCTGCGAAAAAATAAAGATGACCATACATATGGAGGACTGCAAAAGCAAAAGGAGATGAATCGCTTTGAGTGGGGGGGGCACTTTGAGAATGGGAAAGGGGTGAGGGAATCTTACAAATACAAACAAATGGTCGATTAGAAAAGGCACGTCACGAATGAAATATCGATTTGGAGTGTTTCCGACGCGAAAGAGACCGAATTTTCATCGAATATTTTTATCCCGGGCTGCCTTTCAAAAATGAGCAATATTTTTCACACTTATTTGGTCGAAATGGTAATAAAAATGGGGCCGATTTAAGACGTTATTAAACGGAAAATAAAGTTTAAAAAAACCAATCGTAACGCGTGTTACCAGACGACTTTCCGGCGTAGAATATACACTCCCTTAAAATAATAATATACAACTAAATAACAAACCGTAGATTTAACTCCCCAACTTTATAGTCAAATGGTTTAAAAACACCAAACAAACTAGGTTGCGTTAAGATTTCGATCGACTTTAAAAGCATCAGAAAGCGCAGAAAAGTTGAAGGACTAAAAATAACGACCAACTGACTGACTGAGTGGGGTTGCTGGGTGGTCTAGGGGTGGTCTCGGAGTGGCCGCGGTTTATTTTTGGAGAGGGAGAGAGGAAAGCGACCATCAGACAATTGAAGTAGGCAGGTAGATTAAAAAAGAACCTTAGAGAGGGATAGAAAATGGACCAAGATAACGACGGATAATTCGACCACATAGACGAAAACCAGCAGCCAAAATTTACTGTAACTTTATTTTTTTCCTCCTGCGTCTCGTGCGGCATTGGTAAAACGTATCACTAACAAACAATAAAGTTGGAAACTTATAACTTCCGAGTTAAAATGTTGTAAAGATGTCAGATGTCATGGTGACTGAAATTTACCTCATGTTGAGACCATAGATGCCCCCAGATGGTCTTAACATTTACCCTAAGTAAAAACATATTGTTCCATAAGTTTGTCACTTTGGGGATTATTTTACTGAGAGCTAGTAACGGAGTGACGTCATGACAAGAAGAAAATCTCCCCCTAGCGAGGCGCTGTCAAAAGCTACGTGTGACGCGGGAGCGAGCGGACGCAAAACGGTGACGAAGCCCGTAATGCAGTCTGTAAAACTTTTGCTTGTGAAGAATAAGAAATGTCACACTTATGTAACAATATTATACATTTATGCTACAAATAAATACAAAATCGGGAAAAACAAGGTCGAAATATAATAGAGAAATCCAATTTACCTTAAATTAAAAGCTTACACGCGTAAGGGTCGTGTTAGCCTTCGATAGAAGTAGCGATTAAGGTTTACTCGTAAAGAAATCGTATGGGCCTCTTTTCCGCGAGACAGCGGACATATCCCAAAAAGACGGAAGAGAAACGGCCCCGCTGTGGGTCATAAAGGGTGGAAAATATTACGTCGGAAATTTCGTTCAAAGTTTCGGAGCCAAAAAACAGAAGCTGAAAGTTAGAAAACACTTAGATGGACGTCATCAACTATTACGCGCGGAAAATGGTATTTCTGAGAGCGGAGCTTGTCGGCGATGAGTAGCAGAGCGTCCAAAAGCAAAAGCGAGATAAGGAAGAAATGAGACGCGGGAGGGGAGCCTACAATCTAAGTAGCTGTCGAGGGGCGTTGAGAGAGAAATTGAAAATCTACCGCTGGCACTTCTCACCTAAATTTGACGCGGAACAATAAAATTGGGACGAGCGTTATCAAGAGTCTCGCCTTCGCCTACAGCCGCGCGCGCCTTCGCCTCAATTCGTCATCGCGAAACGGCGTAGCCCGTCACTTACGACTACCACGAAGGCTCGTAAACTTCACCTCAGCCTCGCCCGTGACAGCGCCGTCAAAAGAGACAATTCCGGACTCGACCCAATTCCAGTTGGAAAAATTACGGATTTTATTTGTGGAGGGAACGCTTGGCTGCAGTTTAAAATCAGCTGTTTAATAAGTCAATGTCAGAAGCCGCTCAGATATTTCCTAATCCCATCTCTCAGTCGTCCACTGGCACGATACCGCGAGCAAAAAGGAGAAGTCCCGACAGTGACGCTGATTTATTGGGGAAGTCGCCGTTGTCCGCGAATAAAAGAAATTCGGCCCTTTCCGGCGGAGAGGACTCGTCGAGAGTGAATTTACGCGAAATTAAAAGTCGAGAGTTCTATCCAATTTTGAAAAAGTACAAAAACGATTTTTCTTTCGACATAATAGAGTACTTATAATTAACTGACTAAATTTCATTAATTCCAATTTTACTTTTTACCTCTCCGAGGGGACAAAGTCCCCTAGGAGGGGTTATACAACGACCGTGTCTGTCTGTGGGTGGGTCTGTGGGTGGGTCTGTGGGTGGGTCTGTGGGTGGGTCTGTGGGTGGGTCTGTGGGTGGGTCTGTGGGTGGGTCTGTGGGTGTGTCTGTCTGTCAGGACTGCGAACGCGTTCGCATTTTCGGTGCAAAGTGTAATCACTGCGTACGCAGTTTCTCAAAGGGTTGGCAAAACCACCGTGTGACGGTGAGCGTTAACGGATGCATTTGCGGTTTGGTTTGGATGGTGTTTTTTCGCTCACCGTCGTGACGGTTTGGTGTATTACGTTTTTGTAAGGTTTCACGTAGGTTGTGAGTGTTGAATTTGTTGTGTTTGTGTTCTGATGGATGTGCATGTTGAGTCTGTTGTGTTTATATGGGCGTTTTCTCTCCAACTTCTTCTTAATGACTTTGGGACGGACCGAGTGCTGAGTGTAATGCTACCTCTCAACGTCCAATGGCAGGGTTTCCACCAGTTGTACACGGTATTCGTCTTAGTATCAATTTGCGATCGCATCGGGCGGGATTTGAACCCGAGACCTCCTGATTGACAGGCGGACGTTCTACCACAGAACCACCGACACTTGTTACGCCTTTTTGAAAATTAGACCTTCAGCTTTATCGGAAGCGTATTTAATAGAGTACGAAATTTTGGTTTAATTGAAATAGAATTGAAATTGAAATTATTGCATCGAAGAAATTCTACTTTAGCGTTTCTCTATTGATTAAAAATAAATGCGCCACCCAGGTTTCGAACCCAGACCATTCGGCTTGGCAGTCGAGCGCTCTACCACAGAACCACCGATAGCTCCTTAGATTCACTGAAATTAAGACAGGCATCGTAAGCATAATAGGTAATAAAGTCTTTTTTTATTAATGAATTTATGAAGGCCTAATCTGGTATTTTTTAAAGGTTAAATCTTGTTTTAGCGCAGTCAGCCGAGATTAGAGGGTTAAAGGGTAGACCCTGTGGGTGGTCCACTTTTTTAACGACCTATATATAGTTCTGTTAATTCAAAGGAGATAATTTAACGTTAATTGCTTTAAGAGCTGGCGGTTCGTCAAGTGGCTCTCTGTGCTTTGTTGATGGTAAGGTTTTTGCTTCTTGTAAATACATTTGGTGTGGATATTTGGATATCTACGATTTCTAACGCAGTCAATGATTTCTTGGGTGTGCGAGTCATTATATGATATTGGAAATTGGACGGCATTGGTCTTTTTCATGTGGTATGCGTCACAACGTCAACAGGAAGTGAACGAGTCGTCCACTACCAGATATCTACGGTATCTTCATCAAGGGCGAGTGTTGAAATAAAATGAGCGTTAAAGATGCGGCAAGTATTTCGTAAGAGAGTAATTCCAAAAAGCCTCTGTAGATATTTCTTTCATTAAAATTTGCTTCGTATTATATTTAACTGATAAACTTGTTCTGTAAAAGGGTTTAATTCAATTGTGCATTGTTATAGTACGTCTAACTTACTGTTGTAACTACTTAACTTATGATATTCTGAATAAATTAAAATTGGTCGTTTCGTCTCAATTATTTTAATTATAATTAAAATTTTATACCGGGCGGGATAGAAATGGATTAATATTTTTAACAAATAACTCTAAATTGCGGAGATATATCTTTAAGGGTTATCTCGAGAAATTAATACCACTAGGGACAATTCTACCGAGGAGAGGTATATTTTGGCTTGCCAACTTGTTTGTTTTTACCACGCCATCTGGATTTGGAGTGACAGACTAATTAATTTTGAATCAAACCTATAAATTTAATATAAATAATAATTATTAAAAGTTCTTTTTATAAAATAACCTTGGCCATCTTGTTGAAATGTTGCCTCCCCGCTTCAGCTGTGGATCAGTTTTCTCTCCCACTAAAGAGCTTATGAACTCATTCTTAGGCATTGGCTGAACTATTCCAGGGCAACATTTCAACAAGTTGGGCAAGCGTAACGACATTTTATAAATAAACTATTGTCATACATTAAAACCTAGGAGCAACAAACACAAGGAGAACGCAGCTAGCCTTTAAACACGTTAACGCAGTGTTGTGCACAAATTTCATTGGACGAGCCTTTACGCTGAACGTTTTACGGAAAGGGGAAGACAATTTCCTAATTTTCCCCTTCCGACGGCAGCAGGCGCTAAATTGTCTAACCAATGAAAATTGTACGCAAGAAAATGCACGACTTTTGACGGGTTGCGTTCTCCTTGTGTGGGGTGCTGTGTTTTTTGCTCCTAGATTAAAACAAATTAAAAAAGATATTTTCAAAATAGAGCGTTTTTATCACTATTAACAAATTACTGGTCAAATTAAATCCAAAAATATTTGTAAAATTGTAAAAGTTTTAATTACTATTTTAAATTATTAAAATATTATATAAATTAAAAATAAATGAGTTTCTAAATTATAACACGTTAAAAGGATTGGTCAAAATAGAGCATTTTTAATCACTATATTTCGATTAAATTTAGTACCTCAAATTTACGCTAAAATTAAATAAGTAAATTTACTTTATGGAGGGTCGAAAATTCTGGCTTTAATAATCTGGCCGAGAATTAGGGTCGCAAATACAATGGACGCGTTAAGCACGTTCTGGAAAACGTGTAATTAGGAGCGTGTAGAAGAGTATACTTAGTTTTATAGGGCGCGGAATCGTACACGTTTTCTAGAGCAGATCTTAACCCGTCTATTATCTAGAGCTGGAAATTCGTAAAATAATAATAATAAATTAGGATGGTCGGGTATTTCGTCGCGGTCGAGGATATTAAAACCGGGAGAATTTACCGCAAATCGTAAAATTCTGACCATCTTTACCACCTGTACTTCGAAGATGGTCTGGTGGAATATATCTCAAATTTCCTAAGCTTCGGTGTATTTTGTCGTCTGGCAAAACAAGGTTGGATATAACTTCCACAGGGGCCTCTTTCGAAAACTCCTTCCACTTGGCGGAAAGCGCGTCTTATATTCCAAACTCAGAAAGAGACTCGAAATAAAATCAAATTACTCGCGGATAATAAAGAGGTTAAGTTCAGGAAACCTTTAAACGTCACCGACCATAGCCATCCCCCGTGGTTTCGCGATGTTTTTCGTCGAGTTAACTTGGCAACGACGTCGAAGTATTCGCGCAAGAGTCGACGAGACTTTGGTCAACCTCGCTACTGTCGGAGGTAGGATTGGAAAGGAAAGAAGCTGATCCCTATTGCTCGGGTTAAATTTACCCCGACGGAACATTTTAGCGCGGTTCCGTATTTGTCGAAAGTTTTCCAACAAACTGTAGGATTTTAGGGATTTCCGTTTCCAACGCTATAAATAAATAAATAACGACCCAAGAATAGCCGAAGAAGAAACCGAAATCGGGGGAATGCAATCTGGCCAATATTCCGGGTGTTGCCTTATTTATACAGGGTGTTTCTATTGCGAATGATCAAACCCGGAAATTAATTTTCGTTGGTCATGAAAATAATTTGTTTTTGAGTTTTTTTAATTTTTCTGGCTAAAGGTGGTTATTAACGGGTGAGGTGGTTAAGTGGTTAACGTTGTCACCCCGTAGCAAGGAGGCCGCGTCGGTTCTATCCCAGCTTGTGGCACTGCTTGAAAACTCGGAAGCCCTCCTTCCGCGAGCTGATCGCTTTCCCCTTTCCGTAAAAACTTCATGAGGTTAGCGGTAATAGTAAATATAGAGAACTTTTACTCCGCTGAAGGGCTTGCCACTACCCTTGTGAGGTTCCTGGGCTAATAATCAGCTAGGCTAATACCCAAGGTACCACCTTAGGCCCAAGTCATCTAGCGACTTTTAATGCCAATAATTCAGGTGGCCCGGTTACAATGCGTAAGAGGGTGGTGGCCAGCCCTTCATGCCACGCGATCCAACAGCTCCCTACACCAACTATTACCGTTAACCTCAACAAGCTTTTATGGAAGGGGAAACCGAAGAACTCGGGTTAAAACCCCTTAAACCAGTGAGGAGAGAACTTGCAAACTCAACGCGGAAGGAGTTGTTCCGAGTTTTCACCCAGTGCCACAAGTTGGAATCGAACCCGGCTCCTATTGCTCCACCACCCCACTAGCTTAGCTGATTGTTATTATTTCGACACACTTATGGAACGTAATTATAGAGTTATGGTAAAGTCATATTGAAAGGCATCCATTTTGGAATCTAAGCATCACTCTGTATATATTCCAATACCAATGTTTCTCGGTACTATTGGCGAAAATGTGAAAGCTTTTATATCTCTCAGAGGCAAAGTGGAGTTCTTCTGCGTTTGTTGAGCTAGGAGTAAATGGGAATGCAGAAGTCGTTCTTCCGTAACGTCCTTTTCGCCGCGACAGTGAGAGATAAGTATACGCGTTATTTGGTTAAAAATGGGAAGGAACATTTTTGCAAAAACAGACTATACAGATGGAATGGAAAAAGGACTAAATCTTCGTATTCCCGAGAGGACACTCTAAACGAGCTGGAGAGTAAACTAAACCATTCCTTTTTCCAAAAATAACCAAATAGATTCCTTAAAGGAAAAGTCCAGGTTGGGTAAAACTTGGGTCTATTTGAAAGATCATGTTTAAATATACTCAAAAATATCAGTCGTAAAATTGTATCTTTTTTTAATGACGAGAAATTAATTTTTAAACGAGCGAAATTTACCGCCAAGCGAGCTGCCATTTTCTTTCACCTTCCCTCCGCAGACCGCACGCGGAGCAAGCGCGCGCGGGGAACAGAGCGCTGTTAAAGCCTGTTATAGCGCGAACAGCGCGTGATTAAAGTCCTAAAACGTCACCCCGAAACAAAAAATGGCAGATCGCTTGTCGGTAAATTTGGCTCGTTTAAAAATTAATTTCTCGTCATTAAAAAAAGATACAATTTTACGACTGATATTTTTGAGTATATTTAAACATGATCTTTCAAATAGACCCAAGTTTTACCCAACCTGGACTTTTCCTTTAAATGTAAAATACTAGTGTTGTAAGATGGAAAAGTTTTCCAGGAAATGACCGAGGTCTTTTTTCCGGAAAATTTTCCGTATTTTCCGGGAAAAAAAGTTTGAAAATCCATGATTAGTCTAATATATTGTTTGCAAATTTAAATAAAGCAGCATTCGAATCTGAAAGTAAAACTTAACCTCTAGACTATAGCTTTAAACTGATTAACAATGTAATACTATTAATGTTTTGTAGGATGTTTACTGATATTAGACATTTTATATCGATAAAAAGTTAAAAACATTAAAAATCCTTAAAAAGTAATTTATTTTTAACATTTTTAATTTTCCGATTTGCGGAAAATTATCAGCATTTCATTTTTCCGGAAAATTAACAACACTAAATTAAAACGTACTCTAATAATAAACATTCTACGAAATCCACAGTGAAACAAGATTTAATTAAATTAAAAACTATCGAATTAATATACTTCAAAAATGGAGCTTTTAATAATCGTAACTAAATGAGAAGAGATATGATTTAATAAAATGTAATAAACAAATTAAAACACTTAAGAACGGACGTAAGCCTTTGTAGATTGAAATAAATAGTAATTGCGAATAACAAATTCATCGGATGCAAATTAGTTTCGAGTCACGGACGATTAAACGTAATGACGATTTAAGATCTCCGCAAATATTGAGAGCAACGATTCGGCGATGCATCATCAGCGTAGAGGTCAGGCGAAGGGGAAGGCTTGGAAACGTAAACCTAATTAACGACATACCAACAAGATAATACCCGTAAATAGTAACCGGGCCGAAGCCAGCCGACCAGACGAAGCGCAACGTTTCAATTAGCTCTACTCCGCGGACAACGTACAAATAGATTAAAGAGATTACTTAGTTTTAGGCATTTTCGGTTTCCTTAACGGCGAAAATTTTCACAAAGAGACCACGGAGGATTGTCAAATTCCATCTCCGCGTTTTGATCGTTAATTCCTAATTAATTACGACCGTTGTCCGATCCGTCGCCGTAAACGCGAAATATCCGCGGCTTAAACAACTTTAGATTCCCCGACACACCGCGCGGTTATTAGACAAAGTTAAGACGACCAGACGTTTGAACGAGAAAGTCGATACGCCAAGCTAAGGCTTTCGTCAATCGAAAAATTATGAAGTTCCCGCGAAAACTAGCGCCAAGGCTTTGTTAATCACTTTAACTTCATTTGCGCGAAACTAGGCTACGACGAACGTCTTAGAAAATGATTCCGTAGAGGATTAAGATACACTAGCTCGACGAGGAGAGTGAAATTTGGAGCAAAGGAGAGACTATGAGGAACAGGTAAAACAAGGATCAAAGGGAAGCCGCCTTCAACCGAGTGCGTATTATTCCAACGAGGCTGTATAGAAAGTTTTCCGTCTTTACAGTTGTCCTCACCGGATAGCGGCTCTTAAAGCGGGAGATTAGGACCTCGCCGTAGCGTTAGGGTGGTGGGTTATCCTAGCGCCCGCTGTAACAACCTTCTTTTGGGAATTAATTAATTTTCTAAGTATATAGAGAAATATCACCGCGTAGGCGCGACAAACGACAAAACCCACGCCAAACTTTTACGGGACAATATTCGCGTAACAATACGTACGCCCCAACGTTCAACTTTGACCCGCAGCTTTGCTTAATAATAATTATGGAATGATCATTAATTTCTAACGCCTGGTGTTCGCGTCCAATCAAAATATCTTCATCCTAGATACGAATTTAGGTCTAGATGCAAAATTGTGGTAACTGATAAATATTGGGTATTCAATATAATTACTGTAATGTTATAGTAAAGTTCCGGGTAAGCATTTTTTTAATTAAAGTGTAAAATTTACAAAATTTTAACTTTTAATCCAACTTAATTATTAATTAATTTATTAATTTATTAATTTATTAATTTATTAGTTAATTTATTAATTAATTAATTTATTAGTTAATTAATTAATTATAATTTATTAGTTAATTTAATAATTAATTAATTTATTTATTAATTTATTAATTAATTTATTAATTTATTAGTTTATTTATTTATTTATTAGTTTATTAATTTATTAATTAATTTATTAATTAATTTATTAATTAATTTATTAATTAATTTATTAATTAATTAATTTATTAATTTGTTTATTAGTTTACCAATTTATTAATTTATTTATTAGTTTACTAATTTATTAATTTATTAATTTATTAATTAACTAATTTATTTATTAGTTAACTAATTTATTAATTAATTTTTTAGTAAATGTTTTTCAAGAGTTACTATATTTTCAAATTAAAATTATCACGAGGTAAAATGGTTTTCTATAAACAAAACATAGGGTAAATTACAATAATATTGTAATACACTATAAAAACATTAATTTTTATGAAAAATATAAAATACAATCAAATAAATGTGATTTTTCTTTACAATTTTCTGCACTTTTATGCAGTATATACTATATTGAATATAATTTATTTAATATTATTTATGGGGTGTATACGGGATTTTACTAAGAGGTTTTAATTTTATTAATACAATTTTGCACACCCTAATTAACTAATATTTTACTTTTTAAAATAAATTTGTTCATTAATAAAATTAATATTGAGTCGCATGCTGAAAAATAAGAACAATATCGTTCATCCTAATTTCGCAACATCTGAGTTGCAATATTTTTGCGCTCTGAGAGAGTGAGAAGGTGATGAAAGGGGTGTATTTCCAATGTTGGGGCCGTGGGGGATACGGAGGAAATGAAGGGGACTCGGGCCCACCGGGGATTACCCTAACGAGGTGGGCTCTAATTGAGAACCGGAAAGAGCACTCCTGGACCGTTAGAGCGAGTTACAAATTAAAAGACATCCTTCAGAGCGAGCAGTCCGCGAAAATATCACCATCCCCCGCGTGCCGCTGAACTTCACTTTTATTTTAGCGAGTTCGGAGATTTTTAATACCGCCATAGTTTCATACGCTAGGCGCAGGAGGGAATTAAGGCATAAAACTTTTAACGATATTTTCGAGGGAAATAAAATTAAACCTACAAATATTCAGTATGAAATTTCCCATAGAAGATGGAACTGTTTTAATTACAAATTGTAAAAGAGCGAAGGATCATTTTTCAATTACATTTTTGGGAGTAAAATTTAACAATCGGGATTACCAATGAAATTCGGTATTCCGGAAGTATTGGAATATTCTTAATGAAATATATGACACGGTGGAAATTATTTTCAACTCGTACCCCTCTCATTTTGAACTATTTAATACAGTCAAACGTAGAGGTGAAAGTTTAAAGTATACTTTAAACTTTTAAACTCTTATCAACAATCACTCGGACTTTTGAACTCTCTCAACATTCACTCCGACATTTCAAACTCTTTTCCACATTAAATTCGACATTTTGAACGCTTTCAACATTCACTCCGACATTTTGAGCCCATTTCAACATTCAACCCGACATTTTGAGCTCTTTCAACATTCACTCCGACATTTTGAACTCTTTCAACATTCATTCTGACATTTTGAACTCTTTCAACATTCACCTCTACATTTTGAACTCTTTCAACATTCATTCTGACATTTTGAACTCTTTCAACATTCACCTCTACATTTTGAACTCTTTCAACATTCATTCTGACATTTTGAACTCTTTCAACATTCATTCTGACATTTTGAACTCTTTCAACATTCACCTCTACATTTTGAACTCTTTCAACATTCATTCTGACATTTTGAACTCTTTCAACATTCACCTCTATATTTTGAACTCTTTTCAACATCCACTCGGACGTTTCGTACTATACTTTCAACATTCACTCTGGTATTTTAAACTCCTTTTAACATTTACCCCGACATTTTTCACTACTTTAAACTTTCACCTCGAGAATTTAACTAACCCCCACTTTTTCGTACAAAACAATAATTTTCTTGTCAAGATGAACTAGGCAAAGTTAGTTGTAGAGAGCTAAAAGCCTTTATTTGTAAGCGAGACGCGATGCGCGTATCGCGGTACGGCATGTCAGTCGGAGACTCGGAGCGGAAAATTAACTCGGCTAAATGGGCGCCATCCTCCAAGTGTAATTGGTAAACATTTTGGGCGCTTTGGCGTCGTCTCGTTTTAAGCGGACAAGCTCCTTCGCTCGAGACGAGTTTCCGAAGCCACGGGAGATGGGGATTGAGCCCGCGCGCAACTTGACTAAAGCAGAACGCCCTGGGAAGTCGAATTAATGCACCACCGTAATCGATAGATAATGAGCCCGCGGATATGACAAACTATTAATAGGCTAAACGTGTAAATGTCATTTCAAACACCGACGGAGAACTATCAGCGCGCGTTGATGCTCCCCTTCGATCCACGCCCGCCAAAAGGAGATTCACAATAATTAGTTCTCAGTCCTTGTTACAAGGTCTAGCCAAAATTAGAAATCGATACGCCAGAAGAAGACGTTCGCGACATCAAAGATTTATACTAAAAATAGAGACCATCGGAAATATTGAAATTAAGTTCAACGATGGCTACTAATTTGCAATCTGAAGTGTATTTTAGTCTAAGCGAATAATGTAACGAATTGTTCGAAATAAATTGAAGCTATAACCTAATTAATAAGCGAGACAGTGTAAGGCTTAATAGTTGATGGTTAGGAGTTTAAATTCAAGTATGACCATGCATTTAGAGATGTACATTATTCCAACTCTCAAAGCTCAATTCATAAACTGAGAAGAATAAGGTCGTATCTACGTTCCAAACATTTTCTATGAAAAATGAGCCGATGTATCCCACAATTCGTAAGATTTCAACATCCGCATCAGATGAAAAGAAAAACATTTTCCTTTATTTTTCATAACGATGAAAACGAAAATAAAATTCAAATACAACGCAATTTAACTTTTTAGTAAACTTAATATCTCGAAATTGTAACGTATTAACAGCTTTTGGTTAGATACGGTATACAGGGTGTTTCAAGTTGAGAAGTATGCCTATTTTCCTCATTTTCCTACGATGAGTTAAAAGAGCGCCAGAAGCTTCAAAGGGTGGCCTACTAGCCCCTGGAAGTAGGCAACAAAACCAAGCAGCAGGGACTTTAAATACTGTTTAAGTGTACTTTTTAACGCCGGTTACCTCGATTGGTTTACAAAATCCATTTTACCTATCACACGAACCCAAACCTTAAAGTTCGCATTTCCCTGCTGCTTGGTTTTGCAGCCATACTTCTCAACTCACCCCCTACAACTCCTTACAATTTTTGCATAACCTTTCGAAACACCCTGTATTTTGTCGAAGCGAAAGCTAACGTATCTCGTCAAAATTCCAGCAACCTGATGGAGAGAGATCAGAATCATGTTGTTGCGGAGGTCGTATATATACAATTTAATCGCTTCGGGTCACGGTGAACGCTCGTGTATTTCCGCCATGTTAGTTGATGTGTAAATCACTCAATCCGCGTTCCGTGTATTCGGGGTGAAGCTCTTTCCATATTGGCCCTTCACTGGCTTGGATCGAGCGCGCCAACCGACGCGCTCTAATTAAATATGACTGAATTGTTAAGCCGATCTAACTGCTCAAACAACCTGCTCCCGAAGCCGTTATAAATTATCCCCCCGAAACATCAAACTTCCGCCATCACTACGAAGGGCATTCTACCACCAAATACAGCGTAGACGTTTCCAAATTTATCTCCTATTCACTGGAAGAGTAACCAACTGGCTTATAAGTTCTAAAACTAGGGTGCCCTATGAGAGAGTGATAGAAATTACTGGGGCCGTCACTAAGGTCTCTGCATGGGGACCGCGCGGGAAATTGGTTTAAAGACCCCTTCTTGTTTTACCAGTTTTTTTGTAATATTTTGGGGACCCTTTTTCGTAATACTTTGGGGCCCATTATTACCATGGGGAGCATTTTTGTAATATTTTGGGGTCTCTTCTTAACGTGGGGACCATTTTTGTAATATTTTGGGGCCTCTTCTTACCATGGGGAGCATTTTTGTAATATTTTGGGGTCTCTTCTTAACGTGGGGACCATTTTTGTAATATTTTGGGGCCTCTTCTTACCATGGGGACCATTTTAGGTAATATTTTGGGGCCCCTTTTCATTGTTAATATTTTTGGAACATCTTCCTAACATGGGGACCATTTTTGGTATTATATAGGAGGCCTCTTCTTACCATGTAAGCCATTTATGTTAATATTTTTGGAGCATATTCCTAACATGGAGACCATTGTTGGTAATATTTTTGGAGCATCTTCCTAATATGGAGACTATTTTTGGTATTTAGAGGTCGGGGATGGTTAACTTTTATTCAATAGATTAAGCTCTCAAAATTATTCGTAAAACGTTTTGATCAAGTAATTTATATTTCTGTATTATACGATTAATTTTTTGATAAATCTGTAAAATTAATCGGAAAAACGACGTTTTTTTCGATAAAAAGCTCAAATTTTTCGAATAATACATGTTTTTTAATCATTTTCGGAAATATTAACCGGTAAATTTCTTTGTTGACATTTTTTTCCGGAAAAAATCAATTTAAACATGGAATCCATTTTTGTTCATATTTTTGGGTCCTCTTCTAACCAAGGGGACCCCATTTTTGATTATATTTTGAGCCTCTTCTTACCATGGAAACCTTTTTTGATTGCATTTTGAGCCTCTTCTTACCATGAAAACCATTTTTGATTATATTTTGAGCCTCTTCTTACCATGGAAACCTTTTTTGATTGCATTTTGAGCCTCTTCTTACCATGGAAACCATTTTTCATTATATTTTGAGCCTCTTCTTACCATGGAAACCTTTTTTGATTGCATTTTGAGCCTCTTCTTACCATGGAAACCTTTTTTGATTGCATTTTGAGCCTCTTCTTACCATGGAAACCTTTTTTGATTTTATTTTGAGCCTCTTCTTACCATGGAAACCTTTTTTGATTTTATTTTGAGCCTCTTCTTACCATGGAAACCTTTTTTGATTGCATTTTGAGCCTCTTCTTACCATGGAAACCATTTTTGGTAATATTTCGGGGCCCTTATGTTTCGAGGAATTTACTAAACTGAGGCCCGTTTAGCCTTCAGAGCCCCGATTGGAACCATTCTCGGAAGATTATCCTTGGAAACCTATAGCTCTCTAGGTTACAGCCCTGAGAAGGTTGGTCTAATTTCAATTAACTAAAGTCCATTTTCCAAGATTCCTAGAGTCACATCAACATTCAAGATTTGAAAGGCGTGCAATACATAGAGATGAAAAGAAAGCTAACATCCAAATCGTACAAAAGGAACAGCGGCGAGATCTGTCGACGTTCGTTTTCCGACGGTGGAGGGTTTCACTAATGTTCCGGCGTCTTGAGAGAGAAGGAACCACGTTTGGAATTTGCCCGTCGTATCGACTCAAAAGCCCGAAAAAAAAAGTCCGAAAAACGTGCCGCGAGAACGAAATCCAAAGATTCGGTCGGATTTATACCAGAAAGGTCCGCTAGAGGGCAATTTGTGGAAAGAAAAGTGATGGAAACCGAGGCATTAGAGATTACGAACGTGTAAAAGGCATTATCAACATGGCTGATCCTCGTTATATTATACACACTCTATAGACGACATTTTGCGCCTGTAAAAATCGGGCAAAAAATGAAGCTCAGATGGGCTACTTAACAACGCTTTTACAACGGTCAAGAGCAATTAAGGGCGCCGCGCCGACGAAAAATAAACGATCGTTGGAGACGCATCTACTCTACTTAGTCGCGTCAGTCATCTACCTTGTTAAAGCCGATACGAGGTCGACCGTATAACAACGCATTCTCCGGGGATTGCGCGGGAATTTGAATCGACTATAGGACCTAGCTATGCGAGCCACGTAGGACTCGTTCAATTTTATAACTCCGAGATAGGCCTAACAACCTATTTAAGAGCGAAGAGCGTGAAGCGGCCATGAGGGGAGGAAAGCTTTGGCCAGACGCGTACCCGCAGTTTTTGGGGAAAGGGATGATCTATCAGTATATATTGGAGAAAAGAGAGACCCGGAAGAGCTAATTAAAGTAGATGTTTAATCCCCAGCCTATTTACGAGTTTTTCGTGGAAAAGAAAATGGACTTTTCTTATTCTATTATTAAAAGTTTTCCCGCAAAAGAGCCTGGTTAAATCGGCCGAACCCTTCGCAAAGTTTATAATAACAGTCTCATTTATGACTATTCTTCACTTTTAATTCGGTTAATGTTAATTAAATATTGTGGTTTTTTTAATTAAAGCTACCGACCAAAGATCGATGTTTGTACAGTGCTAAGGTTCCCTACGCGGATAATCATGATTTTGTTTGAAAATTATTAAACTTTCGCTACAATATATATGCCACTATGTTTGCGGGCTTTTCAGATACGTATTAAACTTTCGCTACAATATATATGCCACTATGTTTGCGGGCTTTTCAGATACGTATTAAACTTTCGCTACAATATATATGCCACTATGTTTGCGGGCTTTTCAGATACGTATTAAACTTTCGCTACAATATATATGCCACTAGGTTTGCGGGCTTTTCAGATACGTATTAAACTTTCGCTACAATATATATTCCACTATGTTTGCGGGCTTTTCAGATACGTATTAAACTTTCGCTACAATATATATGCCACTAGGTTTGCGGGCTTTTCAGATACGTATTAAACTTTCGCTACAATATATATTCCACTATGTTTGCGGGCTTTTCAGATACGTATTAAACTTTCGCTACAATATATATGCCACTATGTTTGCGGGCTTTTCAGATACGTATTAAACTTTCGCTACAATATATATGCCACTATGTTTGCGGGCTTTTCAGATACGTATTAAACTTTCGCTACAATATATATGCCACTAGGTTTGCGGGCTTTTCAGATACGTATTAAACTTTCGCTACAATATATATTCCACTATGTTTGCGGGCTTTTCAGATACGTATTAAACTTTCGCTACAATATATATGCCACTATGTTTGCGGGCTTTTCAGATACGTATTAAACTTTCGCTACAATATATATGCCACTAGGTTTGCGGGCTTTTCAGATACGTATTAAACTTTCGCTACAATATATATTCCACTATGTTTGCGGGCTTTTCAGATACGTATTAAACTTTCGCTACAATATATATGCCACTATGTTTGCGGTCTTTTCAGATACGTATTAAACTTTCGCTACAATATATATGCCACTATGTTTTCGGGCTTTTCAGATACGTATTAAACTTTCGCTACAATATATATGCCACTATGTTTGCGGGTTTTCAGATACTTATTAAACTTTCGCTACAATATATATGCCACTATGTTTGCGGGCTTTTCAGATACGTATTAAACTTTCGCTACAATATATATGCCACTATGTTTGCGGGCTTTTCAGATACGTATTAAACTTTCGCTACAATATATATGCCACTATGTTTGCGGGCTTTTCAGATACGTATTAAACTTTCGCTACAATATATATGCCACTAGGTTTGCGGGCTTTTCAGATACGTATTAAACTTTCGCTACAATATATATTCCACTATGTTTGCGGGCTTTTCAGATACGTATTAAACTTTCGCTACAATATATATGCCACTATGTTTGCGGGCTTTTCAGATATACGTATTAAACTTTCGCTAAAATATCTATGCCACTATGTTTGCAGGCTTTTCAGATATACGTATTAAACTTTCGCTACAATATATTTGCCACTATGTTTGCGGGCTTTTCAGATACGTATTAAACTTTCGCTACAATATATATGCCACTATGTTTGCGGGCTTTTCAGATACTTATTAAACTTTCGCTACAATATATATGCCACTATGTTTGCGGGCTTTTCATATACGTATTAAACTTTCGCTACAATATATATGCCACTATGTTTGCGGGCTTTTCAGATACGTATTAAACTTTCGCTACAATATATATGCCACTATGTTTGCGGGATTTTCAGATACGTATTAAACTTTCGCTACAATATATATGCCACTATGTTTGCGGGCTTTTCAGATACTTATTAAACTTTCGCTACAATATATATGCCACTATGTTTGCGGGCTTTTCAGATACGTATTAAACTTTCGCTACAATATATATGCCACTATGTTTGCGGGCTTTTCAGATACTTATTAAACTTTCGCTACAATATATATGCCACTATGTTTGCGGGCTTTTCAGATACGTATTAAACTTTCGCTACAATATATATGCCACTATGTTTGCGGGCTTTTCAGATACGTATTAAACTTTCGCTACAATATATATGCTACTATGTTTGCGGGCTTTTCAGATACGTATTAAACTTTCGCTACAATATATATGCCACTATGTTTGCGGGCTTTTCAGATACTTATTAAACTTTCGCTACAATATATATGCCACTATGTTTGCGGGCTTTTCAGATACGTATTAAACTTTCGCTACAATATATATGCCACTATGTTTGCGGGCTTTTCAGATACGTATTAAACTTTCGCTACAATATATATGCCACTATGTTTGCGGGCTTTTCAGATATACGTATTAAACTTTCGCTACAATATATATGCCACTATGTTTGCGGGCTTTTCAGATACGTATTAAACTTTCGCTACAATATATATGCCACTATGTTTGCGGGCTTTTCAGATACTTTATAACTTTCGCTACAATATATATGCCACTTTGTTTGCGGGCTTTTCAGATACGTATTAAACTTTCGCTACAATATATATGCCACTATGTTTGCGGGCTTTTCAGATACTTATTAAACTTTCGCTACAATATATATGCCACTATGTTTGCGGGCTTTTCAGATACTTATTAAACTTTCGCTACATTATATATGCCACTATGTTTGCGGGCTTTTCAGATACGTATTAAACTTTCGCTACAATATATATGCCACTATGTTTGCGGGCTTTTCAGATACTTATTAAACTTTCGCTACAATATATATGCCACTATGTTTGCGGGCTTTTCAGATACGTATTACACTTTCGCTACAATATATATGCCACTATGTTTGCGGGCTTTTCAGATACGTATTAAACTTTCGCTACAATATATATGCCACTTTGTTTGCGGGCTTTTCAGATACGTATTAAACTTTCGCTACAATATATATGCCACTATGTTTGCGGGCTTTTCAGATACTTATTAAACTTTCGCTACAATATATATGCCACTTTGTTTGCGGGCTTTTCAGATACGTATTAAACTTTCGCTACAATATATATGCCACTATGTTTGCGGGCTTTTCAGATACTTATTAAACTTTCGCTACAATATATATGCCACTATGTTTGCGGGCTTTTCAGATACTTATTAAACTTTCGCTACAATATATATGCCACTATGTTTGCGGGCTTTTCAGATACGTATTAAACTTTCGCTACAATATATATGCCACTATGTTTGCGGGCTTTTCAGATATACGTATTAAACTTTCGCTACAATATATATGCCACTATGTTTGCGGGCTTTTCAGATACGTATTAAACTTTCGCTACAATATATATGCCACTATGTTTGCGGGCTTTTCAGATACGTATTAAACTTTCGCTACAATATATATGCCACTATGTTTGCGGGCTTTTCAGATACGTATTAAACTTTCGCTACAATATATATGCCACTATGTTTGCGGGCTTTTCAGATACTTATTAAACTTTCGCTACAATATATATGCCACTTTGTTTGCGGGCTTTTCAGATACGTATTAAACTTTCGCTACAATATATATTCCACTATGTTTGCGGGCTTTTCAGATACGTATTAAACTTTCGCTGCAATATATATGCCACTATGTTTGCGGGCTTTTCAGATACTTATTAAACTTTCGCTACAATATATATGCCACTATGTTTGCGGGCTTTTCAGATACGTATTAAACTTTCGCTACAATATATATGCCACTATGTTTGCGGGCTTTTCAGATATACGTATTAAACTTTCGCTACAATATATATGCCACTATGTTTGCGGGCTTTTCAGATACGTATTAAACTTTCGCTACAATATATATGCCACTATGTTTGCGGGCTTTTCAGATACTTATTAAACTTTCGCTACAATATATATGCCACTTTGTTTGCGGGCTTTTCAGATACGTATTAAACTTTCGCTACAATATATATGCCACTATGTTTGCGGGCTTTTCAGATACTTATTAAACTTTCGCTACAATATATATGCCACTATGTTTGCGGGCTTTTCAGATACTTATTAAACTTTCGCTACATTATATATGCCACTATGTTTGCGGACTTTTCAGATACGTATTAAACTTTCGCTACAATATATATGCCACTATGTTTGCGGGCTTTTCAGATACTTATTAAACTTTCGCTACAATATATATGCCACTATGTTTGCGGGCTTTTCAGATACGTATTAAACTTTCGCTACAATATATATTCCACTTTGTTTGCGGGCTTTTCAGATACGTATTAAACTTTCGCTACAATATCTATGCCACTATGTTTGCGGGCTTTTCAGATACTTATTAAACTTTCGCTATATTATATATGCCACTTTGTTTGCGGGCTTTTCAGATACGTATTAAACTTTCGCTACAATATATATGCCACTATGTTTGCGGGCTTTTCAGATACTTATTAAACTTTCGCTACAATATATATGCCACTATGTTTGCGGGCTTTTCAGATACTTATTAAACTTTCGCTACAATATATATGCCACTATGTTTGCGGGCTTTTCAGATACGTATTAAACTTTCGCTACAATATATATGCCACTATGTTTGCCGGCTTTTCAGATACGTATTAAACTTTCGCTACAATATATATGCCACTATGTTTGCGGGCTTTTCAGATACGTATTAAACTTTCGCTACAATATATATGCCACTATGTTTGCGGGCTTTTCAGATACGTATTAAACTTTCGCTACAATATATATGCCACTATGTTTGCGGGCTTTTCAGATATACGTATTACACTTTCGCTACAATATATATGCCACTATGTTTGCGGGCTTTTCAGATACGTATTAAACTTTCGCTACAATATATATGCCACTATGTTTGCGGGCTTTTCAGATACGTATTAAACTTTCGCTACAATATATATGCCACTATGTTTGCGGGCTTTTCAGATACGTATTAAACTTTCGCTACAATATATATGCCACTATGTTTGCGGGCTTTTCAGATACTTATTAAACTTTCGCTACAATATATATGCCACTATGTTTGCGGGCTTTTCAGATACTTATTAAACTTTCGCTACAATATATATGCCACTATGTTTGCGGGCTTTTCAGATACGTATTAAACTTTCGCTACAATATATATGCCACTATGTTTGCGGGCTTTTCAGATACTTATTAAACTTTCGCTACAATATATATGCCACTATGTTTGCGGGCTTTTCAGATACTTATTAAACTTTCGCTACAATATATATGCCACTATGTTTGCGGGCTTTTCAGATACGTATTAAACTTTCGCTACAATATATATGCCACTATGTTTGCGGGCTTTTCAGATACTTATTAAACTTTCGCTACATTATATATGCCACTATGTTTGCGAGCTTTTCAGATACGTATTAAACTTTCACTACAATATATATGCCACTATGTTTGCGGGCTTTTCAGATACGTATTAAACTTTCGCTACAATATATATGCCACTATGTTTGCGGGCTTTTCAGATACGTATTAAACTTACGCTACAATATATATGCCACTATGTTTGCGGGCTTTTCAGATACGTATTAAACTTTCGCTACAATATATATGCCACTATGTTTGCCGGCTTTTCAGATACGTATTAAACTTTCGCTACAATATATATGCCACTATGTTTGCGGGCTTTTCAGATACGTATTAAACTTTCGCTACAATATATATGCCACTATGTTTGCGGGCTTTTCAGATACGTATTAAACTTTCGCTACAATATATATGCCACTATGTTTGCGGGCTTTTCAGATATACGTATTACACTTTCGCTACAATATATATGCCACTATGTTTGCGGGCTTTTCAGATACGTATTAAACTTTCGCTACAATATATATGCCACTATGTTTGCGGGCTTTTCAGATACGTATTAAACTTTCGCTACAATATATATGCCACTATGTTTGCGGGCTTTTCAGATATACGTATTAAACTTTCGCTATAATATATATGCCACTATGTTTGCGGGCTTTTCAGATACGTATTAAACTTTCGCTACAATATATATGCCACTATGTTTGCGGGCTTTTCAGATACGTATTAAACTTTCGCTACAATATATATGCCACTATGTTTGCGGGCTTTTCAGATACGTATTAAACTTTCGCTACAATATATATGCCACTATGTTTGCGGGCTTTTCAGATACTTATTAAACTTTCGCTACAATATATATGCCACTTTGTTTGCGGGCTTTTCAGATACGTATTAAACTTTCGCTACAATATATATGCCACTATGTTTGCGGGCTTTTCAGATACTTATTAAACTTTCGCTACAATATATATGCCACTATGTTTGCGGGCTTTTCAGATACTTATTAAACTTTCGCTACATTATATATGCCACTATGTTTGCGGACTTTTCAGATACGTATTAAACTTTCGCTACAATATATATGCCACTATGTTTGCGGGCTTTTCAGATACTTATTAAACTTTCGCTACAATATATATGCCACTATGTTTGCGGGCTTTTCAGATACGTATTAAACTTTCGCTACAATATCTATGCCACTATGTTTGCGGGCTTTTCAGATACTTATTAAACTTTCGCTATATTATATATGCCACTTTGTTTGCGGGCTTTTCAGATACGTATTAAACTTTCGCGACAATATATATGCCACTATGTTTGCGGGCTTTTCAGATACTTATTAAACTTTCGCTACAATATATATGCCACTATGTTTGCGGGCTTTTCAGATACGTGAGATAAGCGACATTATCTCTCTGAGCCTCACTGGTTCCAGAAAAAATCAGTGCTAACCCTTAATTATCAGATATCTGAATGTAATCAGTTAGTCAGATAAGGTTAATCTGTTAAATTCCCCTCACGCAGCAATTTGATTTTAAACTATCTAGTTGGCATTTTAACTGATCTGATAAAATCTGTACGTAAATGCGGATGATCTGATCTATCAGTTCAGATAACGCAACTATATTCTGAGAATATGCTGAAAGCACTACTCCAAAGGGTTTTAACTAACTATAGCCGAGTTTTAGATTTCCACGTCTTACATAATTTAATCAGTTAGGCTTTTACCCAAGGCACTACCTTAGGCACAAGTCATATAGAGAAACTCATAATGCCGAGTTTCAATGCGTAGGGAGGTGGTGACAACTAGGAGCAACAAACACAAGGAGAACGCAGCTAGTCTTTAAACACGCTAAGGCAGTGTTGTGTACAAATTTCATTGGACAAACATTTACCCTGCACGTTTTACGGGTGGGGGGAAGAAAATTTAATAATTTTCCCCTTCCGACGGCAGCAGGCGCTAAAGTGTCTAACCAATGAAAACTGTACGCAAGAAAATCCACGACTTTCGTCGGCCAGTTGCAATTAAACAGCTACTATTACCGTCAAGCTCAAAAAGTGTTTATGGGAAGAGGAAACCGAAAACCTTGATGTAAAATCCCTTTAACTTGCCAACTCAACGCGGAAGGAGTTGTTCCAAGTTTTCACCCAGTGCCACAAGCTGGAATCGAATCGGGCTCCTCTTGCTGTAAGGTAAAATTGCTAACCACTCCGCCACCCCACTTCACCTAGTCGAAAATATCCTGGATAGATAATTAATTAGTTTCTTAAAATACGAGTTAGACCGTAAACCTAGGCAGTTCCGGCGTGAAATACGATTCCGACTGTAGAAATCCCGGGTAGAAAGGTCCCTTGGTATAAATAAAAGCTAAAGCTCTAACTAAACAAGCAGCCGATTCGGACGTCTATGTACATTTCAATGAAACAAAAATGTCCGGATCGGCCGAGCCAACGGAATCTAAACGGGCGTCTAGCCAATAAAAGAGAGCCTAGTCTCTATAATAAACAGAGACTAATCCAATTTCAATAAGGAATAGCCAAGAGGCGTACGGGAATAGGCGCGAAATAAAATTTTATCCTAGACGATACGGTACGAGCGCGGTGAGCCTACAGACTTTACTCCGTCGACCAGCCTTTCGTCGAACTAGCGGATTATTTTTCTCGGAGTTCGCTATTAAAGAGCGTTAGCTATAAGCCCGAAGTATATCTAAAGAACAGGAAGATCGTAAAGCCAGAAAAAGGACATTACGACGAAAGCGCCCTCTACGGACTTCTAGCAAAAATATAAAGTGAAAGATAAAATTAACGGCTTTCTAATCGCAGTCTGCAAGATGAATTCTACGTCATTAAGGGTCTCTCCACTGGTCATTACTCTCAGATTCGGACCCTCCTCCAAACCGAAAGTCCAAAGCCTCGGAAAACCTTCATTTAGTAAAGAGATATTTAACCTTTATATACTTATAGTCATAAGGGCTAAATCTGCTGTGGATTAACAGCAGGAAGTTATTCGAGAGACAAATAACCGCATTAAGAGATGGTCGTATACGAAAAATAATAATACGTGAAACTGATAAGAATTCTTGCTTGAATAGCGAGATATCAATTACTAAATATTACGCAAGATTTGTTCTCAACAAAGTTAAAATTTGGGGTTGTTGATTTTTATATTTAAAAAAAACTTATGGTTTTATTGATTTTCAAGTTCTAAATGTCTCTTTTTCTCGTCAATATTTAAATTAATATTGTTTAAATAAAATTACTTTTTCTAATTTAGTACGCTCTCAATTGGAACTTCTATAGAAACGACTTTCGTACATTTCCATAAATAAATTAAATAATTAAATATAGTTTTGTTTTGAGATAAGGCTCTACTGGTTTTCACTAAATAGACTGCCACTTTGAGAATCACGATAAGACCAACTAAATTTACCCACGATTAATAATCCGAAAAAGGAACTACTTAAAAAGATATACGCGTATAAAATGTAATCCATTGCTGGAGCAAAGCGAGCACGACTGAAGCTTTTTTGGCCAAATATTTCGTCTCGCATTACTTGTTTTTCAACCCTTTAAGAGGGGCCGAAGGCGTCACCCGAAAAACGAGAGAGTGAAAAAAGGAAGCAGTCGCGATGGCGGGCCAATGCGCCATTACATTATATAGGGCATTGGACACACACACACATAGAGAGAGAGAGAGAGAGAGAGAGAGAGAGAGAGAGAGAGAGAGAGAGAGAGAGAGAGAGAGAGAGAGAGAACGCCCAAAGAACACGCGCCAAAAAAACCTCTCCGTGTTTTCGCGTCGTCCCACTCCCCATACTACGGTATAACGAAATAAAGCCAAGGCCTAAATTATTATTGATAGTCCGCCCTAAAAACGAGTTCGCGCGTATACATACCCAAAAAGGAACTAAACTTTGGAAAGCTAAAAAGAAATAGAAAAATTGACGGAGACCTAGGCTTAGGCGAAAACGCGACGTTGATAGCGCGGTGGGATATTATAGAAAAGGTAGAGTCTGTTCGAGATTTTAAGCCTCGCGCGTAAGAACAAAACGAAATGGAGATGAAGGAGCGTTTAGCTTTTGGTGACCCACATACATATATGTATACAAAATCCGTAGATAGCGTTCGAATATTGTCTGATACGCTAAAAGTACACCAAATGGAAAGGAGATCCATCATTTTGGACCTATCAATTACGTCAGCGTTCGTTACAGCGCCTGCCTAAGCCTCGGACAAAAATACATCTTACTTTAACCACTTTCAGGCCTTATCCCTATTGACATCAGCGACGGCTTTTGGAATTAAATGAAAGAACACTTTGGAAGCCAGGATTTCCATACAGTTTCACATCTATTTCACACCAAAAATGTCTGGCAATTCTGTCATACTAAAAAGCAATAAAGTTAAAATTTCCGAAATTATCGCGTTAAATTATCTTTGCGGACTTGACAGCCCAGTTCCTAATGTCCTATAAATTTATAAGTCATTATTAACTTAACCCATGGACAGTAAATTAAGAGGACAGGTTTCCGATACCCTTCCACAGTGCATTTTATTTCTCCTCGCGTATCTTTTTTTTTGTGAGAGGCACACGGTATGGTGTCGGCTAGAGCCTTAGACACCAAGCTCCTCGCGTATCAATCAGCTCGAGAGACTCCGAGGGAGTCTTGCAAGGTCGTTTGTACCACGTGAACTTTAAAATTTAAAATGGCAATCTAATGCGGTTGATATTGTTACGTAATTTTTTGCCCTTGATATTTTAGTAATATTTAATTTTGGTTTTTTAATTCAATAAAAACTGTCAACTGATATTTAGTATATCATATTTAATCTATAAAAACGTGAAAAAATACCTTTTGGCGTAAAAATGTACTTCGTGTTTATCTTTTTTCTTTTTTCGAACAGTATCGTCCACTCTTAGCGATACTTGTTTTTTTTTTTTCAAATAACCTTGGCCGACTCCCTTAGTGTGATTGGTTTACGGGGGCTAAAAACCAGGCTTTTTACCGATTCTCTAAAATCTACTATCCATGCTTAACCCAAAACCTATTGATGTAAAACAAACAAATGTTTAATAAAATGAAATGAAATATCGTTCCCTTTCTGTTATTCCAAAACCCGCCGCTTGGCGAAACTGCGAACAAGACCCATTTCACCAGCCTGTATAGTTCGAAAGGCTTTAAAATTTAATATTTAAAATCTCGCTATGACAATTACGGTATAAGGCGAGGCCTTTTTATCGGCCATCCAACGGTAAGAGCACTTTCCGAATAAAATTAAAAAAGAACCCTAATTAGCTTTTTTTAATTAATGAGGAAGAATGAGAAGAGTGGCGCGCTTGAAGAGCTTCGAATTTGGGTTTTTAAACCTATTTCGCGGAGTTAAGAGCCTTATTTCCCCTCTTTTTTCCGTCGCAAATACACTCTCTTTACGCTAGTAAATGAATTATAAAAAAAAATCTGTATATTTTGCGAGCTCCTTGCTTAAGGAATTTTTGGTTGTTGAAGAGGCTGATCTATACTCCCTGCAGGTAATAGGCAGCGGACGGAAATTCCCCCTTGACTCGAAAAAGATCCTCTAAAATTAAAACTCAGGGGTGTACATCTGTGAAAGAGGCTAGACAAAGTTAATTAAAATATCTCGGAAATTCCTTTAAAATAGGTGCCACGGATTTAGCCGTCAGTGAGTCGCGGTAGAAGAACATTTTGGAGGGTTTTTTTTATTATTATTATTATTATTATTATTATACTTTACCCTGTAAAGTTGTTAAAAGTGTTGAAAAACATGTTACTTTGCGGGAAATAAACACTGTTTCAATTCAATTCAATTATTATTATTATAAGGTTTTAAAAAATGATCAAAATGGGCTTTTAAGTAGGCCAAACAGAACGGTTGTTTCTGTAATAATCAAAAATGACAAAAAAATCCTGATCCGTCAAAAATGACAATGCACGTGTGCGGAAGAGGCTGCTATCGAAATATCAAAATATCGATAGTATTGGTCAAATTCAGAATCGTGGTGGTCTGTAATGCCGAGGTAAATGATTTTAATAAAATGCTTCGACATACGGTCGATGGTGCCAATTTAAGTTTTGGGCACAAAAAATAAACAGGTATTTTACGTCCGCTTAAGCATTTAGTTTTTGATTTGAGTCAAATACCGGATATAGCGTAACATACGGCCACTACTTAAAATCGATAGTTTGATATTTCGATATCCGCCCGTTCTCCACATGCACATTTCCATTTTTGACAGATCATGATTTTTTTGTTATTTTTTATTTTTACAGAGAAAAACTTAGTAAATAACAAATTTTACAATTTTAAACGTAGCAGTAAATTCATGTATAACTCCGTATTCTACACTTACTGTAAGAAGTTCAACCCTCAAAAAAATCGTCGATGACACATACCAGTAAGTACCATTTACATTACCATATAAGAAGTAATTTAAATCAAAATACAAAAAAATAATTATCTCGGATATACTAGGTTTTTACATCGGGCAGCCGAGAAGGAGAAATTCATTAAAATTCGAGTAGCAACTAAAGAAATATTCCACAATTAGCCTAAATTTCCTTATTCCAATTAGTTTAAAACAGACCTTTTGAAAATTATTATTATTTTTGTTGAAGTCGTTCACGCCTTTGACCGAATGAAATATTAAAATCCTTCAGAACTCGCTATTTGAAAATGAAAACATATTTTTAACTTCAATTATAGCACATTATTTGCAATTACCTTCAAGGGAAATTCCTAGTGTTGTAATTCTAAAATTTTCTGGAAAATGACCGAGGCCTTTTTCCGCAATATTTTCCGTATTTTTCCGAAAAAAATAAAAAAAGTTTTCATTCCATGATTAGTCTAATATATTGTTTGCAAATTTAAATAAAGCGGCATTTTCGCCTCATTTTTTCGAATCTAAAAGTAAAACTAAACCTCTGGACTATTTGAACTGATTAACAATGTAACACTATTAATGTTTTGTATTATGTTTACTGATATTAGTCATTTTATATCGATAAAAATTTAGAAACATTAAAAACCGTTAAAAAATAATTTATGTTAAAATTTTTATTTTTCCGATTTGCAGAACATTTTCCGCATTTTATTTTTCCGGAAATTTAACAACAGTAGAAATTCCCGAAAGTCTATTATTGATCAACTCGCGCCTGTAGAAGTGTTCCACACGCCGAACACTACTGTCCCGGGAGAAGCAATCTACCAGGGGACGGATGCACCGGGAGACCTACAATGCGGGTTTATCTTTCAGACATCGACACTATAATCGTATCCCGATGGCAAATTACGGCGATAGCATCTACTTAATACGTATGTACCATAAATAACAAGCAATACTCGCGGGGGAAAGCAGCAACCCGGTGGTGAAAAGGAAGCAAACTATGACGCATCGAGAAGAAAAAGATCTATTCGGAAGGCGTCGGGAAATGGACGAAAAGGGAGGCGCGGACGGGGCTATTCAGCTCCATTTCCGAGTTGACGTAGGAAGGGTTGACAAGCGGCGTGGGCGACAATTTATAAAGGACACCGACATCGACCTCGAAAGCGGCGCTGGCTAATGGTAGGCTGCCAATGGCAAATCCTCCATCTACATAGACGCGCTTATACACCGCGTCAAAAAGAAGTATGGAATGGGCGGGAAGCCTAAAATGATGCCAAAGACATACCGCCTGACTTATCTTCCATCGACAGTTCCCCGAGTTCAGGGAACGTTGACGGAGGAGTAGCCAGGGGGGGGGGGGCACCGAAACGTATGGTTGTATGTGCAATTTTTTAGTTAATAATAATAATAATAATAATCAGCTAGGCTAGTTTTTCAATTGTATGCCCCCTCCTCCCTCCCCCGAGTCCCCCGGAACATCAATCCGGGCTACGCTACTGTAACGTCAGCTAGAAAGAGAGCTAGCGCGAGACTAAGTATCCCCGGAATTAAAGGATTTAAACCCCTTAAATATTAGGTTCATAGGGGTAGCCTTTCAATAAAATGACATTGGCCTTCTGGTTTTGATGATGCTGCGAATCGATGACGTTTTACTACTAAAAGACATGGACATATAAGAGTGAATTCGACGAGGCACCCTGTTTTTAAGCACAGACTGAATTGAACTTCTACGTAATTCGTGATTAATGAGCAACATAAAAACAAGTTCAGCCAGCGTAACTTGTTTTATAGAACGATTTTAGTACACGAAAAAGAAATCTACATAGGAAAAGAAAAATATAGGCTATAATATTAAAGAGATTTTGGTTACTTTTAGAACGGCGGAACTTGTAGGAGTATAGATTGTATGGAATAGAGCTTCATCTACACTCTTACAAGTTAAAATATCTATGCTTCCCAAGTAGAAATAAATACCTTCTTGATTAGACTATTCCAGAATTAAATTATATCAGAAATTTTAAAATCAGTAATAAAAGAAGGGGGTTCATGCTTATGATATTAAAAATATATATAAACACTCTCATTATATGCATGAATCAATTTCTATATAAGCAATTTTAAAATACATATATGTATACAAAATCACGTATTTTAAAATGGTTTTATAAAGAAATTGATTCATGCATATAATGAAAATGTTTTTATACTTTCTAAAATTTTAAAATCACCGCGAGTTCTTCCTCCTAGGAGCAACAAACACAAGGAGAACGCAGCTAGCCTTTAAACACGCTAAGGAAGGATTGTGTACGAATTTCATTGGACGAGCGTCACGAGCCTTTAAGGCGGATGCACACATACCCAATATTTTCTAAGTAGTACTTTCGAAAATTATAAGCAAATGGTGCTCACAATTTTCAGTATAATAATTAAAACAAAAATGCTTGTACCAAAGCAGTTCAAAGGCAGATTTAAGAGGGGGGAATTAGTTTAAGCCTAGGAAGGATAAGATATTATGAAATTTTAGATTTAGAGATATTTTTGGGAATTTTTTTAAAAAATAAGGTATATTTTAGTTTATTTCATAAATGTTTAAAAATAATTGTAGTACATTTTCGTCCCTTTTTCGTAAATTGATGGACATATTTATCAGAGGGAACTTTATTTATTTTTAAACCCTTTGCTTAATTTGAGGATCGAAACCATAATAGTAATTTAGTAAATTGATAAAATATAAAAATGTAATTTTGTAAAGGAATACTTGTTAAAAGCAGTACAAGTGTACGTCCAGAGCTTATAGATAGCGCGCTTGTATACCAAAAACTAGATAGGTAGCATATAAGTAGACGCTAGATTTCTGTTATGGAAAGCTTATATTTGGCCCTGATTTACATTTACGTGAATGTCGTCTGCTACGCTGTCGTAACACATTTGAAATCATTCCTGAGGTTTTGCAGTGATAGGCACTTTCGATAGCGGATCGCCCAACTCACGTATTAACCGCTCACGCTCTCAAAAGTTTGAGAGCCGGAATAGGCGCTCGTGGATTTCCGCTCAATTTTGAGAGCCGGAGAGCCAGTATAGAAACTCATGAATTTTCGCTCATTTTTGAAAGCTGCAATAGACGCTCGTAAATTTACACTCATTTTTTAAAGCCGGAATAGGCGCTCATGTTTTTTGAGAGCTGGAATAGGCGCTCGTGAATTTCCGCTCAATTTTAAGAGCTGCAATAGGCACACGTAAATTTACGCTCATTTTTTAGAACTAGAACAGCTGCTCATGAATTTATGTTCAATTTTGAGAGCTGGAATTGGCGCTCGTGAATTTCCACTCATTTTTGAGAGCCGAAATAGGCGCTTATTGTTGATAGCTAGAATATGTGCTCATGAATTTCCGCTCATTGTTGAGAGCTAGAACAGGCGCTGATGAATTTCCGTTCATTTTTGAGAGCCGGAATAGGCGCTCGTGATTTTCACTAAATTGTTAGAGCTAAAAATATATTTTACCGCTCAAAGCTAGAAAAACCTCTCAAATGAGATGAGCGGTGCAGGACGCAAAATCCCTTAATAGAAAGCTATTGACTTTTATATCTAAGAAATAATCGTCTGCCTTTTAAAAAATGTAGCGCAAGCGAAGCAGACACTGCCAACTAGGAGCAACAAACACAAGGAGAACGCAGCTAGCCTTTAAACACGCTAACGAAGGGTTGTGTACGAATTTCATTGGACGAGCGTCACGAGCCTTTACGCTGAACGTTTTACGGGCGGGGGGAAGACAATTTCCG
Organism: Leiobunum rupestre; assembly: GCF_980474605.1. Lineage (NCBI taxonomy): Eukaryota > Metazoa > Arthropoda > Arachnida > Opiliones > Sclerosomatidae > Leiobunum > Leiobunum rupestre. The sequence goes on from NC_143394.1 coordinate 44,412,717, forward strand.
AATTTTCCCCTTCCGACGGCAGCAGGCGCTAAAGCGTCTAACCAATGAAAATTATACACCAGAAAATCCACGACTTTTGACGAGTTGCGTTCTCCTTGTGTGGGGTGTTGTGTTTGTTGCTCCTAGCTTCCACTATCGTCGAAATAATAAATGTTAATTTAATCTCTTGATCTTTAGACACGTTTCTCAACAATTTAGTTGTAATTTACCTGTCATCAGAAATTAACCGTGATTCGGTGATTTCGTCGAGGGGGTACGGGATTCTGTCCAATGTCACACCTTTTCGACAACGCCAGCCAACAACGTAACGGTACACGAACCGAAAACTTTTCCCCAAAGTGCCAAATAAAAACAAACGTAGTAAAAATAGAAAGGCGGAGGAGCGTAGACGGGCTTGTCGGGTCGCCGGGCTGAGAGTGAAATATCTCATTCCCGAGAGAGGCATAAGTCCAACACCGGAAAAAATAAAACGGCAGCCCCCGCAAAATCTCCCGAGCCGACGCTAAGAAGCGCCACGGAAAAAAGTGCTGGGCTCGCCGCCTTTTATACGACTTTGGGCGCGTCTTAAAACCGCCACTTGGCAATTTGATACCCGCGAGGCTTAACTCCCCCTTTGCCTGACACCGGCGCAACTTCTGGCCAATGGAAAGCCCATTTAAAACATACCTCTCTCTTTACCGATATCCGATTCCTAGGAAATTCGAATACTCTATAGATAGAAAATTATCGATTGCTATACTTGTATCAATGAAAATGCCTATTTGATCATTTATGAAATGAAATGAAATGAAATTAAATGAAATGAAATGAAATGAAATTAAATGGAATGAAATTAAATGGAATGAAATGAAATGAAATGAAATGGAATGAAATTAAATGGAATGAAATGAAATGAAATTAAATGAAATTAAATTAAATGAAATTAAATTAAATGAAATTAAATTAAATAAAATTAAATAAAATGAAATTAAATAAAATTAAATAAAATTAAATTAAATTAAATAAAAACAGCCGTTTTTATTTTATTTTATTATAAATAAATATTAAATTTTTGTCATGAAGTATACTGACTCTATACTACTTATTTTATTCTAAGTTTATTTAATTTAAGCGTAATGGAACGTATACGGAATTCGCTTTCAGATTTATCTCTTTTTTTAAATATTTTATGAAATTACGGATTAATAATTCAATACTTTACGTATCTACTATAAAAGTTTATTTTGGTTTGTGTACTTTAGAAGCTTTGTAGTCTTTTTTATTTCGACGGTACTGGACCTGAGCCAAATCTAACACTGACATTTACTAGTTAAATATTGTTAGGCGGAAAGTATCCTAATAAGGGTGACATTTGGGTTATTATTTTTTAATTTTCCCTTCTTCACAGTCGTCATCAACTAACTACTTCCGGGAAGATTGGTAAAAATCTTTTTTTTATTTACCTACGCTAATAGCATTCAAGTCCGACTGTCCAACCAAAACAAATTACCATCGCAATATCTTTAACCAGGAGAGTACCCGAGGTGTTTATTGCCGATTTTGTTCAATGTCCTATATGAGATATGAAATTTCGCAAGAGGAGACGTTGACCTACCCATTCGATTTGCCATGGCAACCAAAAAGGTTTTTGACCACTTAAAACAAAAAATCTCCATTTAAAAAAGAATGGAATTTTTTCGGTTTTACACGATCCTACCTACGAAAATTTTATAAAAATTTAAAATCACGAAATAAATAATTTGGACCACATTTAGGTAAATTTCATCAAGTTTGGGTAAATTGGAACATTTTTGGGTAAAATAAAGAAAAATCTTATTTTAGTTTTAAGTGGTCAAAACAATTTTCGGTTGCCATGGCAAATAATCGAACGGGTAGTGCAACGTCTCCTTTTGGGAAATTTCATATCTCATATATTATAGGTCTACATTACGCCCGACTTTGAACAAAATCGGCAATAAACACCTCGGGCACTCTCCTTGTAGGTATTAGCATAAGTAACATAATAACAATAAGTATGACAATTAACGAGATTTACAACCAAACTGATTTTAATAGTTATTGCGTAATCAAGATATTTTCTGAGCACAGAGCCCTCTAGTGTCTAAAATATGTGAGACTTCCGCTTAGCCGAATAAATTGGGTTTCCGATAGATAGGCGGAATATTAGGCTAAAATGATGAAAATTAAAAAAGTTTTTCTCAGCGCCACGAGCTCATGTTTTTTTATCACGCGTGATTCGCACGCGGGCTTCGAAACAAAGCCAAAGCCCCTCTCGACTCCAGAACGTGCTCTCCGATATTAGGCTTAAATTTGTATCCAAACGTATTCATCCAAAACGGTAAGTCGCGAGTCCTGAAGAGAGAATCAGTGCCGAAAAAAAGTTCGGTTAGAAAATTAGCATTACAGCAATAAGAAGTGTCATTTACTTATTGTTATTATGTTACTTATGGTTTTAGTTAAGTCTATATATATTAATTACGACGTCTAACAATACGCGTATTGTCTGTAAAAGCCTAATGAAAACAACACGAAATAATTTTAATTTTCAAATGTCAACTGTGAATAAATGGTTTTAAAAGCGTTATAACAATATAAAAATACGTCTTTTAAGCTTTTCGATCGCTTTTAACCGTGGAAATTTAATTTGCCGACGGATAATTTATATAGTTGGGCGAAATCGATGAAAAATTCGAAAGCCGAGAGCGGGATGAAATGATGGAAAGTCTGCCTCAGCGAGACGAAACCAACCACCATTAGGGTTAAATAAAGGCTTGGCGACGGCGTTATTAGCCCCGAAGCGTCGCCCCATTACTAGAGAAGGCCATTATGTTTACAAATTCGAATCATTTGCCTTTTTTAAACGTATTCCCAAATGAAAGTGTCCAAAATACCTAAAGCCAACTGAGACAAAAATACAGAGAGACGTGGTTGCTCTTCTAATAGCCCTGTAGTTGATACGAGCCCGCCACCCTTGCGTTTCCGCAGCTCGGACTCCCGACGAATTTATTTGGGATATAATTGAACCCGCAAACCATCTCGGAGCCAGACCCCCGTACGATGGTCAATAACGGAGTTGTCTACCGAAAAGCGAATCTTGTGGAGAGGAATCGATCGAAATAGTTTCGTTCCGTGTTATTTTATTTTTAATTTAAGTATGAGTCACCATTTAAAAACGTCTGTCTCTTTAATAATATTTTAATATAGTTTCGAAGCTATCATGAAAATTCGTCGAAAGAGACGCGTTATAATATTACCATAAGTAACATAATATTATAAGTATGACACTTCTTATTGCTTTAATGGTAATTTTCTAACCGAACCTTTTTTCGGCACTGATACTCTCTTCAAGCTGTGACTTGGAATCGTGACTAACCGTTTTGAATGACTACTTTTTGATAAAAATTTAAGCCTAATATCGGAGAGCACGTTCTGTAGTCGCGAGGGGCTTTGGCTTTGTTTAGAAGCTCGCGTGCGAATCACGCGTGATAAAAAAATACGAGCTCGTGGTGCCGAGAAAAAGCTCTTTAATTTTTATCATTTTAGCCTAATATTCCGCCTATCTATCGGAAACCAGATATTTCGGCTTAGCGGAAGTCTCGCGTATTTTAGACACTAGAGGGCTCTGTGCTGAGAAACATCTTGATTACGCAATAACTATGAAAATCAGTTTGGTTGTAAATCTCGTTAATTGTCATACTTATTATTATTATGTTACTTATGATATTACGGATTAAATAAACCCTCGCTACCAGTTTACCTCGACGAAACTAAGCTGTAATTTTACACAGATCCGGGGCCAAAACCTTATAGGCGATATACGTCTAAGCATAAGCCTATCATAAGGTCCACATAAGCAAAGGTCTTGGCCAAATTTTTGACGATCACATACCCGTTATTAAGAGGTAGGTATTCAAAATCTGCACCTCCTAGTGGCTACGTCCTCAACTATGCATTTCTGAAATAAATTTCGCGAAATGCATTATACTTAGAGTTGTAAACTTAGAACCACGCCGCGAGCTTATTCACAAATTTATCGCTTTAAAACTTAAAATGAACACTTATCTTTGCAAACTGATTCGTTTAGAAATAAGAGTTGCGTTTCTGAAGGTATTTATTTTTAAAAATTGAGATTAAGACGCGTTTTGGGTGGCATTTATCAACCCGAGCGTGGCTGCTCTACCAAGTAAGAGAATATTTTAGATGTTGAAATTTTTAAAAAGAAGATGTCGCTACTGGCCTATCATCGTACGTTCATTTTCTTCTCTCCAGGACAATTCTGTAAACATGGGGCTCTATGGGAGATGGGGACCTTATGAAATCCTCGTGGTGGCGCATCGACAGTGTGTCAGAATTTATAGCCCGGTGTAGCTAGTAACAGAGACCATACCACCGGAGGCCTATCATCATAGTGCCCTACTCCAGCGTCCACCTAGCCCGGACCCTACTACTGATGGTCGCACCTTTGACGCAAGCCACTCAACCCAGCAGAAGGTACAGCAATGGGTTGACCAATTCCCACTTCACACACAGCAGTGGGATTCAGAGTGGATGCTGTAGCAACTCCAGCCGACACCCTACCTACGTAGGTAAAGAGTCAAACCCTTTGGAGAGAGCTCCTAAAGGGGAACGACGAGCACACAGCAGTCCAAGTAACCCTGCACAGCTGGCACCGGAGATCCGGTGTTGTTCCAAAAGGCCTGGAAACTGGACCGCCGTGCCCTCATAAGGAGGCCCGCCACCCCACAGCAGGCTACCCAATCCGCCGAAGCAGCCAGTTTGCACGGACCCTCTCCGTTAGCCTGAGCCGAAGCTCAGTATCCAGCCCGAACCTGACCGAAGTCGGAGGACCATTTGATCAGAGCTAACATCTCCCAGTGCGCCACCGCCCTTATGGGTTACAAGAGCCGGACCCCGACTCCCCGGTAAAGCCACCAGTTATTGCACACTCTAACCCATTTAGGGCCGTGGCGCATCGACAACCGGGATTCGGACCCGGAAAGGCGGGAATTGAACGCGTATCCCCGCCCGCCTTCATTTATCAGCTCATTAGCGGGCTCATCATCCGAAATTTCCGAATTTTTCGAAGCTCACGTATTCCAAGATCGCGCTCGCGCGGTTCCTTTAAGCCAACATAATGAGTCATTTACCATTACGGCCGATCTCCTACCTCCGACAAACGCGAACGTCGCTACTTCTTAGCGCCATTTGAGTAGGCGTTCAGCCCCGCACTCTGGCCGTACGGGAGCGTTACGGCGGTAAGACAGACGGCGACGAAAGAAACGAGAGAAGAGCTCGAGTTACAGATCCAATTAAAGCCTTATCATCCTTTCCCCGACTCGAGTCTTAAGTCTTACGGGCTTCAACGCCAAATTCGTCGCTCCTCAAGAAATTACCGCCGAAATTAAAGACGCGCTGAGCCCTTTCGCAGACGCCCCGCTATCAGATCTCTGATTGCCAACAGCGAAAGCCTTTAATTATAGTTGTTAATTCTCGGACATTTCGGAAAAAGGACATCATTCCGAGGTAATGCCATTAAACTTCAACGGATGAGCTTCCCCGCGTAGCCCCAACTTATTTCAACATCGACTGGTATTCCCAAATAGTGTGGAGCGAAAATTAACGATGTGTCAACCGATTTGATGATTTCACCGATTAATAACGTCAAATCAGAAATGTATAATATATTTAGGGGTGTGCAAAATATTTTGTAACACCGAACAATTCGAGAGCGTACCAAATAGTCGAATATTTGATCTTACCAAAAGAATGTTGGCGAATATTCGTTTTGGCTGATCAGATAGTGGGATATTCGGTGCAACATTGAAAGTGTTAGGGCATATTCGTTTTTGCTGAAAATGATCGCGAATAATCGTTTTTTCTGATAAAATAGTCGGATATTCGATGCTACTCATAAAATATGGGCTTATATTCGTTTTGGCTGATCAAATAGTCGAATATTCGATTCAACCTGGAAAATGTTCGAGAATATTTGTTTTTCCTGTTCGGATAGTCTTTTATTCTATTCAACCCTGAAAATGTTTGCCAATAATAGTGTTTTCTTATCAAATAGTCGAATATTCGATTCAACCCTGAAAATGTTGGTTAATATTCGATTGGTATGATCAAATACTCGACTCGACCTTGAAAATGTCTGCCAATAAGCGTATTTCCTTCATCAAATAGTTGGATATTCGTTTCAACCTTGAAAATGTTCGAGAATTGTCGTTTTTTCTGACCAAATAGTCGAATATTCTAAAAGGGGAAGGGGTAGATAATATTTAATATTTCAAATATTTTGCAAAACTGATCGAAAAAACCATTTGGGTTTTTCCTTCAATTACACGCCATGAATAGAGTACGCGATAGAATCCCCCAAATGTTTTCTTCGTAAGAGATCTACTTCGTGGTGTGGCGCTGCAATTCTCCTCGAAAACTAATGGGTGTAAACTTTAAACATTATACTACGTATTTATTTATAAACTATATTTTATCAATGTAATAGTTTTAGAAACTAACTATTTGGTCTATTTCGCTCAGTATAATTTTTATATTTGTCTTGCCGGGGTAGGTACATTTGTTCGAAATTCAATCGTCCGAACGGTGGAACAAATGTTTGAATTTCATTCGCCCAAACCGCCGAAATAACACATGTTTCAATTGTTCGAATTGGGCAACTTGTTTGTTTCATTCGTCCGAATCGGTAGCATCACTTGTCCGAATTCTGTCACTAAATTAGTATTTCTTATTGCTGTTTTTTTTGCCGATATAGTAAGTGGGAATTGCGTTGAATGTTGTGGATATTTTAGTTTAGGTTAGGTTAGGTTAGGTTATATTAGGTTAGGTTCACGTTAATGTTACTATTTTCTTATATTAACAATATTTTAAAAAAAAACAACCAATTCCTAATGTTCGAAAAAACGGACAAACGATTATTCGAACAAATTAAATTCGTCAGTAAAGTTAACATAAACTGAACGACTAAATCACCAACAAAAGTTGTGATAATTTTTTCGGGCAAATGAAATACGTTTTCGGACATACGATCCTGTTTTCCGGCATTCGGACAAATGATCATTCGGATATTTGTACCACCGTTCGGACGAATGAAATTCGAACAAATGTACCCAAATTTTTAAACGGAAACTTAAATCACTAATTTTAAACAACGAAATCTAAACAACCAAACTTTTTAGCTAGAATTGTTTCTAGGCTATCCTAATAAGAATTTATTTTTTTATTTTTTATGGTTCTCTGATGTTTGAAATTAACGGGTGTTCTTTGTTTATATTTTCTCTTCCTTTGTTTGTACAATATTTTTTTTTTACAATGTTAAAACTGTATAAATAAATCTACGGTTACATCGGTCAAATGCTAAGGGCTCACAAGTCACGTTTGATGACTTAGCCCAACAACCTAAATGTATTATCTTTTAAAATACCTCAATAAATTTAAATTTGAAATCGTCTTGCATACGAAGGTACATGACTCAAGGGAGATGCAACTTCTATCGAAAATAATTTATATACTTATGGTAAAACGTAATTGGTATCTGCAATATCGTTTACGTATCTTGATAATGTTCCATTTAAAGTTGTAATGTCAATAATTTTCTGTATCGGTTATTGATGTGAGTTTATTTAAATATTAAATCGACTATCGGTAAAACCAGTATTAATAACTCTTTTAATATTGCCTTAAATTAATTAAACCGAGAATACAATACTTCAATATTAAACTATTTAAGCGTCAAAATCGTAGCGTACACTCGATTGATATAAGCGCCGGGATGGATTTAAATCAAATTTTCAATTTCATTCTCGCGGAATTTATATTGCCCCGCCAATAATTACAATCGGAAAGTTAAAATCCGGGGATATTTCGACACCTATACCCTTTCACTGGCGAGCGAGCCGAGTTTCCCAAACAAAAGGTTTATTTCCCAGTGGTTCCCCCTGGTGTTCGTTGTCGATATGATTCGCTAAATTAAAGTTATTCCGAGCTGAAAACGATAGCGCGCCGCCCTCTGTCGGCCATTTACGGCGAGCAAACGAAACAATACTCTCTCTGGCCAGTCGCTCCGTAAACACGAGAATCCCGCGCTTCATCAAAGGCCCATACGTTTTCGGAGCTAAAAGAGGGGCTGATAAAGCTGGGTGATTATTTCCCGAGCCACTTCCTCCCCGGCCCGGTCAGTCTCGGAAGGTTAATATTTGTCCCGCGGCGGTGGAAGTCATCCAACAGTTAAATCAGCAAGCAATCTTTCCGAACCCTATCTCTTCGGAATCAGCAGGGTGCCTTTTTTCTATTATCCCTCTTTTACGAAGATAACACCCGAAATAATCATATTATCGGTAAAAGGAAAATACATCTTTTCTTCGTTTAAGAAAGGGTAAATATTTTGATAAAATAAAAATAAAATAGGCAGTGCCGTATTTACGCCTAGGCCAACCTAGGCCGTGGCCTAGGGGCCCTCCAGTGACCGTAATTACTGTATTCGAAGGCATCAATCTATAATATCAATCGTAATTTATATTGGAGAAATTCCTAGGTAGAAGATTTTGTTTTAAAATTACCAAAATTTCTGCCTGGCAGTTTACGGACGCAGCCTTAAATCGCAACGTTGCATAACTATCGCGTATTTAGTCGACGATTGTTAAGAGCTTTTATTTAGTAATTTAACCGTAGAGCTCACACTTCTACGCTGAATCAGGGAAATTCAGGCACAGCCTAGTTCCAGGGATAAATGCAGTATATGCAGCGTGTGAAAAGGGGGCCCAGACTCCTTATTTGCCTATGGGCCCAGGATCAAGTCCGGCCCTGAAAATAGGGCAGAGTTATTTAAGGCTTCGGCGAACTTTTCTATAAATAAAATTAGTACAGCCAAGGCAGAAAGAAAATTAGTAGGACAGCTAAAAAATTTCATTTCCCAATTTAAATTTTTAAGCACCTGTCAACCAACACTTTCCCAATTTGAAAGTGGTAACTTTATTCTCATTGCTAACAATATTAGTGAACCGTACTAGAATTACACTAATTTAAACGTGTTGATTGACAGTAGAGAGATAACTACTCGGCTTTTTTCTCGCTGTTAACCGCAAGTCAAATTGTACCAGAATCGCATCTCTTAGCGATAGTTTGTTGACAGTTCATATAAAACTAAAAATGGAGAATTCATAGTGCCAATTTTTGAGACGTAAATGAAATATTTGATGTCAGTGCTCTATTGTGAAATAAACCTTTTTCTCTAGAAACTTAACTATTACCTGTCTTTTTCCTTGTATGTTCATTTCGCGTGAGTATTATATAATTATCACATTTTTATACTTTCCTCATAACAATAATGATTATCAAGGGATAATGGCCCGTCGTTAATATTTACAAAATGTGGCGTAAGGGATTTCGCGACTAAACAATAAAGTTATCATAAATCATACTAAAGACTATCGTATATCTCAGACTGCCATTATTTTTTTATATTTCTGAAATTTTCATAATATTTTAGAATAATTTTCATTACGACGGTATTAAATATGCCTTGACAATGCATTGAAGGTAATCAATTGTTCATCCACAACAAAACTGTCATAAATTTGCTTATTGTCTTTGTAGGCTACTATTATGAGGTGGTTGAAGTAGTGTTCGGAATTGTTTATTCATTATCCACAAAATTTCCGATTTATTTAACAAAAGTTGGTAAAAAGAATATAATTTTAACTTATTTAATTATGTTTTTTACGCAACCAAGCATTTATTTGATTTAAAATTGTATTTATTTAAATAATTGTTTGTTTTGTTTAAACAATAGGCTTATCCACTTTCGATTATTTAAACATTTTACAATTATTATTCAAATATTGGTTATTTAAATAAATATTATTTAAATATCGCCGAACTTATTTTATCCATGGATAAAAATTAGTCAAACGCCGACCTCTAGGTTGAAGTAATTTTAAAAGTTGAAGACTTATTGTTCCACATAGTAAGACATTCAATATAAATCAATGACACCAATTGTTAAACGACATCGGTAAACATGGAACATAGCGGGAGAATGGTCAACTAAAATAAATATTCCGAAATTGCTCCACTCCCGATAGTAAGGGTTTCTATAAAATACGGTAGGTCACGTGTAAATGTTTTTTCTACGTCACTAGCTAAAGTTATTGAAGATAGAGCGCGTGCGCTCGAGTCGATAAAGATTTTGGGTGTTTGAAGACCACGTGCGAAACGCACGTGCCAATAAAGCACTAAAAAGCTTTAGCTCGTGACGCGGGAAAAAACATTTTATACATTTAATTTTTTATTGATTTATTTTATAGAAACACCTATTACATTTATTAGAGCTCGAGGAAGCTTGTGATAAGCTAGACCATAGATAAAATAACTTCTTATATAGATAGGAAACTTCAATGGGGCAAACTGACTCTCACGAGATTGCCCTGACATCAAGTGACTGCGCCAGTTGGCTGTGTTCTCAAGAGCGTAGAACGTATTGAGAAAATTGAGGTCGGAGTTTTGGGAATAAACGTATTTTGCAAGGTAAATGTCTTCAAATATACCAGAAATAGCGTTTAAAACAAACTTGAAATCTTTACTGAATGCTATTTCTTTAGTGCTATTTTTTAAATTTGCTCTCAGTTCAAGAAAAAGTACTTTTAATACATATAGCTCGCTTAAGCCTTTGCAATTGGGATTGCGTTACACCAAGGTTCTAGTACGTACTTCGAGTAGTGCGAACTTCACCAAATAATATTATTCCGGTGCCGCCACCAGATGTCGGCCAAAATTCTGGCGTCACTTCTACAACATGAAGTTTCCTATCTATATACGAAGTTATTTTATCTATGAGCTAGACTAAAGTAAACTTTTTGAAACTTTGGAAGTATGGTACGAGACAAGGAAAGTAATTTCGATTTTACAATACTACAATTTACAGTGAAAAGCCCACATAAAGCCGTTTTAAACTTACTTTCCTTTCGTAGTGTAAATGCGTTACCGCAATACCGCCTGTGTAAACCGTTTCGAAAATTTGTTGTTTTTCATTTAATCCCATTTATATCGCAATTTTTTTTCGAACCTTGACTGTTTTATTAAGTCTCGTGTGAAGTAACTATGAATTAAATAACAGTTAAACCGTTTTTAGTAGCTTATTTTCAATGTAATATAATAATATTGATATGATTCGTCCGAGGACTAGATCGAAAACTAGAACCTAGTGGTGAAGGTTACGCGAGTGGAAAATGGTTCGTTCACCGTAAGGAAATTACCGTCCACATGTAAGATATAAGAAATGTCTAACTTATGTGGATCATTACTATACAATTATGAAAAGTCCTTATACAATGCTGTATAATTTGTTGGAAATCTGGCTCCCTATAATTGTTAGCGTCAGAATTCGTAAACGTTGTCTGATTCAGTTTTCGTTATTAAGAAGACATGATTAAGTATTTAAAAACTATTTATAAAGGTTTAATCGTAAATAAAAGAACAAAGCCATTTCTGATGATCGTTAGTGACGGGAAACGGAAGAGGAGAGAGAGAACGGCGCGAGCTTTTTCCCAAGCTAGCAATACCGTGCCGCGAAACTGAAAGGAGTGACGTGTGTACTAAGAAACAAAGGCCACGTTCACACGTAGTTTAGAAACCGGGTTTGAGCCGGTTCGAACGTAGGTTTGGTTGTGTCCCTGCAATCGAACCGGTTTGCCTTCGTAACGAACATTATTCTAAAATATTAGGCAAATTTAAGAATAAAAAAAATAATGGCAGTCTAAGATATACAATATTCTTTAATATGATTTATAATCACTTTATTGATTAGTCGCGAAATCACTTACACCACATTTTGTACGACAAGAATTTACCAAATTTGTGACAGAAATATATAGAAGAACTAAAGCCAATTTGATTGGTTGCACCGGCCGGTGCTATTACTGCGGGGACCCGCCAGTATCTTTATAGGCTTCGAGGTCAGGAAATATAGCGCCATCTCCCTTAATATTCATCAACTAATTATGTGAAGAATATGGTAAGCCTTTTTAATAATAATCAGCTAGGCCCAAGTCATCTTGCGACTTTTTGCAATAATTTTAACAAACCTTACCATATTTTCCATAATTCTGATAGCACATACCATATTGTCCATAATTTTAGATTCCAGTATCATTTTGCACTCGTGTTCAGCCCAAAAAGATTATTTAATTTAAACAAAGCCGAGTAAATTTAGACGTCAACAAAGTCCATTTTAGGTGGCTTGATGTTTAAAATTAACTCGCCAAATTCTCGAAACAAGCCTACATAATGCCAGTGAAACAATTTGGCCAAGAATTCCATAATTTTGAGTTCGTATACCATAATTTTCATTTTTATATCTGGCAACGCTGGCTGATACCTTAAGAGATCTGTTTCCCATTTCCATATTACGCAAAGGAAATTAAAAATTTTGAGAAACTACAACACATATTATGTCAGGTAAATCATACAGAGAAATTCAGTCTAATTTATAAACTGTAAGTTACATTATAAATTTGAGTAAGCTATTTAATTATAAAGCAGGCCGAATTGTTATAGTAAATATACCATTAAAAGATTTGAATAAGAATCGTTTCAAATTGTATTTTGGCTGTGCATTATCATAATTCTGGTACAGCGAACATTTTCTGAGAATCACCATAAAATGACCGAGTTGAGCGTACTGCTGTAGTTTTTCAGTCCCAAGACAAAGGTAATGAACTGCAAATTTGATCATGAACATCTACTAAAATAAAGAAATATTCACCAAGTAAAATTGTTATTTAACAATATATACTTTCCCCGCTTACAATGAAGATAAAAGGTTAAGCAAACTGTTAAATAAATACAAATTAGGGGAAAAGTAGCAAGATTCAATTTAAAAAAATTCCAATATAAAAATATTAATTTAGTGGTAAATGAAAAAATCTGGGATCATGTATTCTGTTTAGATTATTATTGATTATTTTCGTACGTGTTTAGTTTTGGTTATAGAAAATTTAATGTAATGGGAGTGAACAAAAATCAAAAAGGATTTTATCTTATATGATATTTCGTTCTCAACCACTACTAATCTTTACTTCGCAGTTATTAAAAATTACTTTTTCCAAAGTTATAGAAATAGGTTTTCCTTAAGGCAATGATAAAATCTTTTTGAGGGACACGATAGAAAGATATTTTTATTTTTATTGAAAAACAGGGCTGCTATGCTGTTAAAAAAATAATTTAATTCAATATACTTTTGGATCCCTACCCCCTGAGTGTGTCACTGTCCTAAATTTATTTTCATCAAAATTCAAGGCACCGTAAAAGAAAATTTAGGTCAATTTGACAGAAATGAAAGATAATATTGTTATTATTTATACTAATATTATTTTTCATAAATTTTAAAACAATTTATTTAGAAATAATAATATTATTTCTTATAAATTCAAACACTATTTTTAACGTGAAATGTTAAGTGTTTATAAAATAAGTTAAATAAATTCTGTTTATTTTAATCTTTTGATTCTATTACTTAAAATTAAAGTCGAGTTAAACTTAAGGTTAATACAGTATAAGAAAACCATTTTCTCAATTCACAGGTTTTTTAACTTATGTTAACTAGTGTTTCTAAGTGAAGTTAATAGGAAGTTAGCTTCCATCATTTAAACTCACACATTTTCCAATTTATAGGAAATATTAAAAAATTTAATAACATTTTCGTAACCTTTTCGTAAATTCATGTACGTATTTATCAAATGGAAATGTATACAGGGTGTTTCAAAGGCTTATGCAAAAAATTTAAGTAGTTGTAGAGGGTGAGTTGAGAAGTATGCCTGTTTTTCAGCATTTTCTTACGATGAGTTAAAAGAGCGCCAGAGAGCTTCAAAGTGTGGCCTAAGTACTAGCCCCTGGAAGTAGGCTGCAAAACCAAGCCGCAGGGAAATGCGAGTTCAGGGGTAGGATGAATTTGTGGAAATTGAGATAAATAACCAAAAACAAATGAGTATATAAGAAATGTGCAATGAGTTTAATTAAACACATTTACGAAGGCAAGAAGTGTTTTGCAAATTAATTTTCTTATGCAATATCAATCCTCCAAAACTATCAAAATTGATTGGTGATCAAATTTATATCAAACTCATAAATCGTTTAATTTATTTTATGTTAATACAAAATTTTAATTTCATAGAATAAAAACTAGGGGTGCACAGATATATCGGCCTATTTTTGTAATATCGGTATCGGACAATATCGGCTTAAGCGAAGCCGATATTGCCCGATACGGGTATTAGAAAAATATTTTCTGGAAAAACTTTTAAAAATAAGAAATTGTCGATAAACTACTAACTATAGTGATAATATTTGATTTGATTGGCCGCGCCACGTACGTCTGACTTCAGAAGCTAGATCATACATTTTTAAACAGGGGGGTTACGAGTTTAAAAAAATATAAAAAACAACGATATTCGATTTGTGACAGGAAATATGCATCACGTAAAATGAAAAGAAACATATTTGGATATGCTCTTGCAAACTTTTTTTCAGAAACACTAGAATAAAATGCTATGACAGTGCACTGAACTGTCTTTTACAATGATATTATCATATACAATACTGTTATGACAGATAACTTTGTTACTAGCGACCGATTTATCGGCCACGAATAACCGATATATCGGCTGTACCCATATCGGTGCATCTCTATAAAAAACCCATGCTAATTATGATATTAAAACTCATTAAAAGTTAAATACTTATTACACAAATATGCGAGCAAAACCGTACCGCTCATCTCATTTGAGAGGTTTGAGTAATTTTAATCGAAATTGAGCGGTAAAATATCTTTTCAGCTCTGAAAATTGAGCGGAAATCACGAGCGCCTATTTCGGCTCTCAAAATTAACCAGAAATTCGCCAGCGCCTATTCCGGCTCTCAAAATTGACCGGAAATTCACAAGCGCCTATTCCAGCTCTCAAAATTGACCGGAAATTCACGAGCGCCTATTCCGGCTCTCAAAAATGAGCGGAAATTCACGAGCGCCTATTCCAGCTCTCAAAATTGACCGGAAATTCACAAGCGCCTATTCCAGCTCTCAAAATTGACCGGAAATTCACGAGCGCCTATTCCGGCTCTCAAAAATGAGCGGAAATTCGCCAGCGCCTATTCCGGCTCTCAAAATTGACCGGAAATTCACAAGCGCCTATTCCAGCTCTCAAAATTGACCGGAAATTCACAAGCGCCTATTCCAGCTCTCAAAATTGACCGGAAATTCACGAGCGCCTATTCCGGCTCTCAAAAATGAGCGGAAATTCGCCAGCGCCTATTCCGGCTCTCAAAATTGACCGGAAATTCACAAGCGCCTATTCCAGCTCTCAAAATTGACCGGAAATTCACGAGCGCCTATTCCGGCTCTCAAAAATGAGCGGAAATTCACGAGCGCTTATTCCAGCTCTCAAAAATGAGCGGAAATCCACGAGCGTCTATTTCACATCTCAAATAAAAACTAGAAGCAAATATCACCTCAACAAAGAGCGAAAAGAGAAGTGTTATAATATTTTATCTCAAACGAGCGACATAAAACGTAAGTGGGGCCAAAAGTCTATTATAAAAAGCGATTGTCTATCAGTAGCGTACGCTGTGGCGAACTGGAAGGTTGCAGGCTCAAGTGTCAGCTCTTGTAAATTTCCTTCCAAATAAATCCTTTGGGAGCTACGAAATCTGGAACGCTCCAATTGGTATAATAAGTGTAGATCGGTGGTGCAAGTCATTTCTTATTTGCTCAATTGATTATTAAAATTATTACTTTTGGAACATTAAGTACTTAAATACAGTAGCGGCGCTAAGGTTTTTTCACAGGTGGGCTAATTATTTTGTGGCCCCTAAGAATTTTGTGGGCCTTACAACTTTAGTGACCCCTTATAAATTTTCCAGGAAGCGAGAAGAGCCAGGTCGTTTTCTTGGTGCGGCTCTCATCGCGACGTCGCGTTTACTGGACCCCCTATGACCTTGTATCCGACCTGGAGGGGACACTTGCATGCCCGGGGTATTTCCGTAAATTCCCTTTCTTTTCTTTCTATTGTCCATTCAACTTTCTTTCAATTTCTGCTCCCTTCCTCCCGAATCTATCTGTTTATGGTCTACTATCTTATTGACTAAACAAATTGATTTTGAAAGTTTTTTTTCCAGAAAAACTTTTCTTGGCAATAAAACAAAATTCTAGAGATAACGAAAATTCATAAATTCAAATATGTGGACTCTTAAATTCTTAATTATAAATATGTGGCCCTTTTAATATAAATATGTGGCCCTTTTAATTTAAATATGTGGCCCTTTTAATATAAATATGTGGCCCTTTTATTAAAATATGTGGCCCTTTTAATATAAATATGTGGCCTATTTCAGAAATGCAGGGGGGCTAAAGCCCACTTCAGCCCACCCTTAGCGCCACTACTGCTTAAATAGGGTGTCAACCTAGTCGATTGAATTGGCTTCGCGGCGATTAATGTTGCTATGGCCTTATACTGAAACGTTTTCCTTATCTTCAAGGCTGAAGAAAACAGAGCAAAAATTATAGCACTCGTGAGTAACATAATTACAATAAGAATGAAAATCAACGAAATTTATCATCCAACTGATTTTTAGGTTGATAATTATTTAGTCAGTTCAGTGGCCAGATCGGAACTGGACGATAGTGTCTGTGGTGAAGAAAATTACCATTAGAGCAACCGGAAGTTGTCATATTCAGAGTTATTACGTTACTTATGGTCATAGTCATGTTAAATAACCAGATTTACGCATGAAATCTCATTCTGAATCATGGAGCAAATTTGAGTTATTAGTTTTGATTTTGGCAGCTAGGAGCAACAAACACAACACCCCACACAAGGAGAACGCAACCCGTCAAAAGTCGTGGATTTTCTTGTGTACATTTTTCATTGGCTAGACGCTTTAGCGCCTGCTGCCGTCGGAAGGGGAAAATTTGGAAATTATCTTCCCCCCGCCCGTAAAACGTTCAGCGTAAAGGCTCGTGACGCTCGTCCAATGAAATTCGTACACAACCCTTCGTTAGCGTGTTTAAAGGCTAGCTGCGTTCTCCTTGTGTTTGTTGCTCCTAGTTGGCAGTGTCTGCTTCGCTTGCGCTACATTTTTTAAAAGGCAGACGATTATTTCTTAGATCTAAAAGTCAATAGCTTTCTATTAAGGAATTTTGCGTCCTGCACCGCTCATCTCATTTGAGAGGTTTTTCTAGCTTTGAGCGGTAAAATATATTTTTAGCTCTAACAATTTAGTGGAAATCACGAGCGCCTATTCCGGCTCTCAAAAATGAACGGAAATTCATGAGCGCCTGTTCTAGCTCTCAACAATGAGCGAAAATTCATGAGCACATATTCTAGCTCTCAATAATAAGCGCCTATTTCGGCTCTCAAAAATGAGTGGAAATTCACGAGCGCCAATTCCAGCTCTCAAAATTGAACATAAATTCATGAGCAGCTGTTCTAGTTCTAAAAAATGAGCGTAAATTTACGAGCGCCTATTCCAGCTCTAAAAAATCATGAGCGCCTATTCCGGCTTTAAAAAATGAGTGTAAATTCATGAGTTTCTATACTGGCTCTCCGGCTCTAAAAAAATGAGCGGAAATCCGCGAGCACCTATTCCAGCTCTCAAAATTTTGAGAAAGCGTGAGCTGAGCGGTTCGGTATCGAAAGTTCCTATCACTGCAAAACCTCTGGAATGATTTCAAATGTGTTACGACAGCGTAGCAGACGACATTCACGTCTCCGATTGTAAATCAGGGCCAAATATAAGCTTTCCATAAAGGAAATCTAGCGTCTGCTTATATGCTACCTATCTAGTTTTTGGTATACAAGCGCGCTATCTATAAGTCCTGGACATACACTTGTACTGCTTTTAACACATAATCCTTTACAAAAATTTTATCAATTTACTATTATGGTTTCGATGCTCAAATTTAAGCAAATGGTTTAAAAATAAATAAAGTTCCATCTGATAAATATGTACATCAATTTACGAAAAGGGGACGAGAATTTACTACAATTATTTTCAAACATTTATGAGATAAACTAAAATATACCTTATTTTTTTAAAACTTTTCCCCAAAAATATCTCTAAATCTAAAATATCATAATATCTAATCCTTTCTAGGTTTAAACTAAGTCCCCCCTCTTATATCTGCCTTTAAACTGCTTTGGTACAAGCATTTTTGTTTTAATTATTATACTGAAAATTGTGAGTACCATTTGCTTATAATTTTCGAAAGTACTACTTAGAAAATATTGGGTTTAAATTTCTACGCGTAACAGTCCAATAAATTAAGAGTTAAAATATATAATTTGTTTCCTCAGCGGGAATGAAGAATGGTTTTCTCTCGAAACTATTGACTTTAGTTTTGAACGCCAAAAAGCAGTTTTGGCCGGGCTGGGGTGGAGAAGGCTTCGCGTATAAAAAGCAAAAAATCAATATTTAATTAATCAAGGATCTCTTCAGCGTTTTGCTTCCCCCTACAGTGAACCCCTATCTTGGCTTCTTTTTGGGGTATTCTCCCTGCCCCCTACCGAGAGTGGGGCATGCCCCTTCAAAAAAAGGGTAGAAAGTGTAATAAGGAAATATTTGAAAATTGCATCTTCTGACGTCTTTTTTAATTGGAAAGTCATTTACATTCAAAAAGCGAGCTCAATTTGAAATAAACCCCGATCAGTCCTTTCCCCTTACGCGCAACTATGTTTCCCTATTCAAAATTATTCCCCTCCTTCCCAGGCGCGGATAATTTCCCTCAATTCGCTTCAAAGTACCTCTTTTCTAAAATTGGGTTATCGAATATTTTTTCAACTATTGGTAGATGAGGCTTTGAATGAATAGATGTTCGTTTCAGTTGGGAAACTGGTGACTTGAAATAGATAATTATTTCGCGCTTAGTTTATCATCAAAGTTAAAGATTTGTGATATTTTTAGAGAATTACAATAAATAATAATAATATTCAACTAGGCTAATACCCTTGGCACCATCTTAGGCCCAAGTCATATAGTGACTTTTAATGACTTTAATTCGGGTGATCGGGTTACAATGCGTAGGAGGGTGATGCCACGCGAGCCAACTGCTCCCTACACTAACTATTACCGTTAACCTCAGCATGTTTTTATGAATAGGGGAAACCGAGAGCTCTCCCCACTGGTTAATGGGGTTTTTACCCAATTCTTCGATTTCTCCTGAGTTCTTCGATTTTCCCTTTCCATATTATCCAACTCGATAAAAATATTACTTGACTCGATCATTATATTACCCGACTCGATCAATATATTACCCTACTCGATCAATATATTACCCGACCCGAATTGGTCAAAATATTACCCGACTCGATCAATATATTACCCGACCCGAATTGATCCAAATATTACCCGACCCGAATTGATCAAAATATTACCCGACCCGAATTGATCAAAATATTACCCGAGTCGATCAAAATATTACCCGAATCGATCAATATATTACCCGACTCGATCAATATATTACCCGACCCGAATTGATCCAAATATTACCCGAATCGATCAAAATATTACCGAATCGACCAATATATTACCCGACTCGATCACTATATTACCCGACTCGATCAATATATTACCCGACCCGAATTGATCAAAATATTACCCGAATCGACCAATATATTACCCGAATCGATCAAAATATTACCCGAATCGATCAAAACATTACCCGAATCGATCAAAATATTACCTAACTCGACTACCCGATGAAAAACTTTTTAATACTGGAAAAACGACTCGATTGCATAAAACCACTACTCGCACAGCCCTACGGACTTCAGGGCCGGCGCTATACTATTTCCGGGCCCCAAGTAAGCGTTCTCCCCCCCCCCCCGAATTGTTTTTCTCCAAAATCTGGTTTTTCGGAAATAGTCAGTCCCCCCCATCTTAACGCCGGCCCGGTCGGACTTTACATTAGTGGGAAACTTGTTCAAAATCCCAACAGACGCCATTGTACTGTTTATGAGCTCTGTCAAAACATGATCGAGTTGGTGAAAGAAAAGGGAAAGGTTTTAATCGAAGAACCCAATTACGAGTTAGTAGCGAGATCGCTTGCCTCGAGGAACGGAAAACTATGAGAGGACATAGCAAAAATAACCGTTCATGTATATATATATATATATATATATAGAGAGAGAGAGAGAGAGAGAGAGAGAAAGAAAGGAATGGAGCTGCTGTTACGTATCGATAGAAATCGCCGAGAAAACTGGGAATGTGCTCAATTTCCACTTGTGTTGTTCTTATCGATTAAAGGCGTTTTGATATCATCCAGAGACTCTCACCAAAGACTATGAAAGGTCTTTGCTCTCACTTTCTTTCCGGCGATATCAAAGCGAAAACTTGGGAAGTTAAAACTTAATTTAAAGGAAAAGTTTATTCCCAGCAACTTCATAATTTCAAAGGAGAAAGTTTAATTGGAGTCGCTTTATTAAGAATTCACAATTTTGTACGCGTAAGGGAAACGACTGGTACACCCAAAAGGTTCAACAACTCGTTAAATATTTCTCCATTTACGTCTTAAAACGTACGCGTATTTCGAATATTTTTAAATATGAAATACAAAGGAAGCTGGTTCGAAAAGTTTCGTCTATACGCGTTTTTGTGGCACTTTAGATCAGTGATGGGCACCGCGCCTCTCATTGTTCCAAATAGAACGAAACCGGTCTACCGTTGGAATTTCTGGCTATTTTATTTATTTTTAGTTTAGTTTATTACTCGAAGATCTATTTGATCCGAGTTTCGCGTTTTTTGTTTGCTCGAAGAAATATTGGTACGAGTTATTAGTAAGTTTTTTAATTTCTTCAAATTTGTTTAGGATTTAGCTATATTATCCCTTTTAATTATGGACTAATCTACTTTTTCGCGTATTTTATCATCCTTCTCACAGTCCATAGGTGGTTTCTTCTAACTTAACTTATCATATTTTTCTACACTTGAAGTCTTGAACACTTCGTCAAATTGTTTTTAGAAACCGACTTCTCGAGTATCGCACTACGCATATCTTCATAGTTTCTAAGGAACTGGTTCGTCAACCTCCTAGATTTATTGTATTATTTTAACGAGTAGTGTCTGTTTAAAAACATAGCTACGTCTCGCGTCGTGCTATCGTTTGTATCTCAAATTCTATTAAATGAGGACCGTGTTTTATAATTTAACGGTTAGTTTGTTTAACAAATTTTACAACTTCAGAGATTCAGGTAATGATTTGTGTTATAATTTTTCATACTATTATAATTTTAATGTGTATAAGAACGGTGAACGGTTTCGGAACTTTCGGTTAATGGACTGATCCGACTGAAAATAGTTGCTAAGCCGATTAAAAGCTATTCCAAAAACTTTTAAACAACAAGAACCGTCACGTAAATTAAATATCCAAACAAAGTACGTAGTGTCCACTTTCGATTTTCCGATTTAGTGAATAGTGTCTACTAGAAATAGTAGCTACGGCCGTCGACCAGACGAGCTTATGAATAAACCTATGTTTATTTCCTTTAGCGTCGCGAGTACTGCGTTACTTCAAATGTTTGTTTAGAAGCTAGCACGTCCAACTTCGATTTATAAAATAAACACTAGTGGCGTAAATAGGTGGGTCCCCTGTGGTCACGTGGTGCGGGGGTCCCGGAGTTCCAGGAGGCCCCTTTTTAGTTCGTTTTATAACTTTGTTTTAGTTCTATTCTATCATGGCCTGCCTGGAAGATAACGGAGTGCAGCCTTAAAGCGCAATGTTGCATAATTATCGCTTGTTAATAGGTTTTTAGTAATATAACCTCAGATCGTCGCTAATTTAAACAATTTTATTTTGTAGTTTTTTACCTATAAAATTATCCTGTTTATTATAAGTCATTCCTCAATTTCCTCTTTATATTTTCTTGAGAGGCTCTCCCCCTACCGGCCAACTACCCACACGAGCCGAACACCACCTGCCGGCCCTGAAGAGATGAGTGCAGTTTTTACCACTCAAAAACAAGCGAGAGGATATTAAGCTAGCGAGGGCGAGCTGTGAATGAGCTGAGCGGCTCTTGGACGAAAATGCCCAACATTGCTTTAGATAAGCCATGGAATTTTAGTCTATAGAGGCTATCTTTAACAAAATATGCAAAACAAGAGCGGAGGATAATCGTAGAGAAAGTATAAGATTGTGAACAGTCTACAATTTCTCACCACAATCCTAAGGATTTGTGTGTATTAGTCTCACGTACAGTCTAGCCGTTGCCGCCGATGACGCCGATGACGCCGATGACGCCGATGGCGCCGTGTCACGCATACCTCTTCAACGGTTAGGGCTAGACGTGTCAATGATATCTCGTTCGGATGTACAGACATTACCATTGATAGCCTTTCATAAAGTTTTCAAATCGGAGCCCAAGAAGTTGGGAATTTGCCCAATTTACTATTTTCGGTGATTTTCTTTATGTGGTAGATATTTTGTTTAAAATTAAGTCCGATAACGTTAAAAAAAATATTATTGGATAGGTTAGGATTCAGCGGACCTACAACTTCGGTTATATCAGTAAATATTAAATTTAAGTATAGTTTTCAGGGTAATTTACGGGACCCCAATTTTGGTGGTTTAATATTTTCGGCTAAAAATCTACATATTTAAGACCAATTTTCATGAGAGTTATATTTTTGAATAGCTGTGGTTTACACTTAACCTAGAATTGCAAATACGTTCCTTAAATTTAATTCTAAGTAAGGTTTTTTGGGCAGCGTATACGGACCCCCGCAATTTCCAACATTGTTAATCCGCGTGTTTATAGAGGTCTACGCGCCCGTTTCCCTCTGGCGTTTTTCAAGGCCGTTCAGAGTAGGCCGCGCTTTCAACGTATGAGCAGAAGTAACAATTAAGTATGACACTGATCGGCCTAGTCTTCGGCGTATGACCAGAAGTAACAATTAAGTATGACACTGATCGGCCTAGTCTTCGGCGTATGACCAGAAGTAACAAATAAGTGTGATCAAAAGTAACTAATAAATGTGATCAGAAGTAACTAATAAGTTACTAGAAAAAATAAGTGTGATCAGAAGTAACTAATAAGTTACTAGAAGAAATAAGAGTGACACTCAACGGCTGACTAGTAGTAACAAATAAGTGTGATCAGAAGTAAAAAATTAAAGTGACACTGATCGAAGAAATTTTCGATGCTTTCAAAGTATGACTAGAAGTAACAAATAAGTGTAGATATGTTTATATGTGTGACCGTGGATATATTTTGGTTGCGATACCGGCGTTGCAGGTTGCTGTGAATAGCTCAATCAAACTTAACACATTAGAAGGATTGTGTGTATTCCGACCGTCGTACGTCTTGTTTAACTCTAATAATAGAGAGGTAAAGCCAGACGGGGATCTTATAGCTGAGATTAAATTGTAAATAATAAAGTTGCGTCTTCACTCCTACAAATTATCCCTACACGTATTCAAGAGTGAGGTTTAATATTTTAGAGCTTTAAACGTTTGTAACATGTTTTATACTCCCTGAACTTATAATGTTATAGTTATCTTAATTTAACGTTAAATGTTTTGCCTTGTGGTGCTCTCCAAGAAGGCTCGTCGTGGTGGCGGACGCGTTTACCACGTTCTGTGTCGGGTAGTTTGAACTCGAGTTGCTGGTCAACTTTTGATTTTGCTATTATCGGTTCTCCCTCTTTTGATTGCTTCACGTTTCCCGTTATTTATTTTCTCAATATATATCCCCATTTACAATTACTTTCTCCCATTTTAGTGTTGAATAACTTTAGTTTATTCATTTGTATATATTGTATTTATTTCTTATTATATCATTACACGTTGTATGGATATAGGTCATAGATTTATGATAAAAATATTTCGAAGGAAACTATTTTAAGAAAGGGTTTCTTTAGAAAATACCATAAGTCTATAGTATTCCTCAATAAGTTTGTATCTTTGGGGAATATTTTACTGTGAGCTAGTAAACTCAAGTTTAAACTTTCTCTACGTAAAATTGCATGGGGAAATTACGGTTTGTAAACCCTTATGATTTTACCAAAGTTGTATTGATTTTACCGATTTTTATCGATTTTACCCAATTTTATCAATTATAACTAATTTTTTTGCCAAAATTATATTTTTTTATTTTTTTAAAAAATGGGACCCTTACAATCCGTGATTTTGCCATGCTATTTTACGTAGATAAAGTTTAAATTTGAGTTGTGAAAAACATTTTTGGTTGCCATGCCAAAACGAATGACCATTGAAACTTTTCCCTTTAGGAGCTTTCAAGGCACATGAACGTCTAATTAACCCCCGAGTTTGAAACAATTCGGGGAGAAACACCTTTGGATGTCATATAGTTATTAATCATTGTTCAGTACATAATTCAGTCTGATTCTCTAATACTTCTTAACTCATAACTAACGTCATTTTAAATAAATAACACTTTGTTTTATTTATTTTTGGTTGATTTGATTAAATAAAGGCTGGCCACCACCCTCTATAGGCATTGTAATCCGGCCACCTGTCTACGGGCATTATAACTCGCTAGATGATTTGGGCCTAAGGTGGGGCCTTGGGTATTAGCCTAGCTAAGTGTCATTATTAATAATAATAATAATAATAATAATAATAATCAGCTAAGTCATCGAGCGGCTTTTGAAGCCATTAATTCAGGTGGCCGGGTTACAATGCGTAGGAGGGTGGTGACAAGCCCTGCATGCCACGCGTTAGAGCCAACAGCTCGCTACACCAACTATTACCGTTAACCTCAACAAGTTTTTATGGAAGGGGAAACCGAAGATCTCGGGGGAAAACCCCTTAAACCAGTGGGAAGAGAACTTGCAAAATCTACGCAGAAGGAGTTGTTCCGAGTTTTCACCCAATTCCGCAAGCTGGGGTCGAACCCGGCTCCTCTTGCTGCGAGGCGAAAGTGCTAACCACTCCGCCACACCACGAATTAAGTTCTTAACAACTTCCATACTTGTGTTTTTATAGAAACAGCTAAGGTGTATTATTTGAGAATAACTAATTTATATCCGGTGAAGTGGCACTCAAAAATATCTCATAGATATAAAGTAGTCGTTATAACGAATTAATGAGAGGAAGTTGAAGATGAGGAAAAATGGGCGATATACACTTCAATCCGATTTATCGATGGGCCTCATCAGGTAGATCAATTTCAAAGCGGTTGAAACGTCGGTTTACTAGTACCGGGGGGGGGAGGAGGTGGTGGCTAAAAAACGACTTTTTCAATTTGCCCCGTTTAAAAATCAATCGGCCTTCGCAGAGACGAACATAACGACGGAAGCTACAACAATCCTTGGAGAGAGAGAGAGAGCTAGCGAGAGAGAGAGAGAGAGAGAGAGAGAGAGAGAGAGAGAGAGAGAGAGAGAGAGAGAGAGAGAGAGAGATAGATAAAGATGGCAATTTCATGATTCCCCCGAAGTGTCTCTCTCTCCATTCTTTTCCAAAAGTCTCTGCCTTTAATAAGGGACGTGGGATGCTCCATTTGGCATCGCGGTCGAAACCGGAGAGTTGGGTACAGTCTATTCCTTCCGAGAAAGGGTGGCATTGGTCCGGTGTCGTTGGATCCGGAATTAGGGTTTCGTGCCAGAGTCCGATATATCGCCGCTGCAGTCCCCATACTTTTTCTCCCATTAGCAGCCCAAACGACTCGATAGAATCCCTATTATTTTCGCCTCGGACGATGGGACTAAATTCTTTTCGCAGGGATATATATATATATATATATATATGAGAGGGACCTGGTTCTTCTACTCCGAAATCGGCCAGAATTTCTCACTCGCAGTCACGGCTATAAATTCCGACTTTAAAAACGATAAATCAAGCGTGTTCGAAACACGGAGAAAGCTAAAATCGTTCAAAATCCCTTAGCTAGCTCGCGCGCGCGTACTCTCCAAATTGATGGGGTTTATATTGCGATATATCTATTTTCGTATCGTCCAGATTACGCCGCTACGCTAGTACTTAAAACCGCATTTTATCATGCCTGGAAAGAAAATAAATTTTCAATTTTGGCTATTAATACTGGTTGAAAAGAATTAAAACGAATAATAATAATAATAAAATAATTGAAGTAGTAAAGAAAAATATATATACTGAAAAAAACAAATACTGATGAAACTATAAAAAATAATAAAGAATTTTGGTTATAAAATACTAAAATAAATAAAAAATAATAATAAATAAATAAATAAAAGGTAAAATAATAAAAAATAGTAATAACTAAATAAAATAAAAGATAAAATAATTAAAACAGTAATAACTAAATAAAATAAAAGATAAAATAATAAAAATAATAATAAATAAATAAATAAAGTAAAAGGTAAAATAATAAAAATAGTAATAACTAAATAAAATAAAAGATAAAATAATAAAAAATAGTAATAAATAAATAAAATAAAATAAAAGATAAAATAATAAAAAATAGTAATAAATAAATAAAATAAAATAAAAGATAAAATAATAAAATATAGTAATAAATAAATGAAATAAAATAAAATAAAATAAAAGATAAAATAATTAAAAAAAAGTAATAAATAAATAAAATAAAAGATAAAATAATAAAAATTAGTAATAAATAAATAAACTAAAAGGTAAAATAATAAAAATAGTAATAACTAAATAAAATAAAAGGTAAAATAAAATGAAATAAAATATTAAGAAAATGTTATAAAATATATAAATAATAGAAAATAAAAAAGTGTTTTGTTAAATAATCTACCAGTTGAATAAAAATGATAAAATGTGAAAAATTAATAAGGGAACAATGTTAATTTTCAATTATTTCACAAAGAACAGCACTCAAAATTTGTCTAAAAATTGGGACTTTATAATTTAAAATCACGAGAAAATCAAACCAAAAAATAAAAAAGGGGTCTTAACAATATTCTTGAAAATTTCCCCTTCGTAAATATCCCATGAAACTAAAATATAATAATAAATATGGATTTTAAATTTGCATCCCAACTCTTTTTAAAAAAATAAATATATAAAATCAATTTAGCGCATTTTAAACTAAAGTTTATTATCGAAGGAAGGGGGTGAGCTTAGAGAGTGAAAAAAACTGATATTTTGAAATATTGGTTTCGGAGCCCCCCCCCCTCGGAGTGCAGAAAGGCAGTAGAAAAGTTTGTGTAAACAAAAAAGTGGACAGTTTTCTAATAAATCATCGTCAAAAATATCGAGAGACTATATTATTGGCTTGGCGCGCGTGACTGGGAGTAGGCGCTGGCGAGAGCGTGATACGCTAATACAAGGATGGAATAAATATACAGACCAAAGAAAATAAAGGGTCTATATCTAGGAGTATACACTCCTTCTGGGTATTTCGCTTCTTAGCGTTTTCGCGCCGGATTCTTGTTTAAACAGTCCAAAAAGCGAGTAATCTATCTTCATTTCGCAGTCAAAATCGCCGATAGCCCGGCTCAACCTGACGCTGGTGGCAGCCAGCCCGATTCCCACGCCTCCGGCCATAATCTCCCGCAAGTATCACGACGGACGGACGGACGGACGGGGTGTCGCGGACACGCTACTCGATGTATAGGGATGTGTGCCCCCCCCCCCTCCACTTTTCTATCAAGATGACTGGAACCCCCGGGGATAGCCGGTAATCTGACAGTCAAGTTAAAGGTTCTGCAGGAACAATGTCTTCATCACTAGTCCTGTCAGATAGCTAGAGTCTCTTCACGGGGGAAAGAGGAAATTGTGTATTTACATCTTGTAACCTTTCATAAGCAGTTCAACTTCAGAAATTAATATCCCGCACCCCCCTTTCCCATCGAAAAAAAGATGTAAAGCTGTCAGTCTCTTTCGTGTTAGCGTTTAATTACAGGCAGGGCCGGGTTCAGTGGCTTGGTGAAGGTTCGGATGAAAAGTAAAAAAAACTTTATAAATCCATATGTTCTGGAGGGGGCCCGTTTGGGTGCGCCACTGGCCGGGTTAGCAGATTTCCGGGCCCTGGGCAAAGTCTTCTAACTGGACCCCAAGGTAGTGTTTTAATCTTTTCCTAAAGGTCTGTAAGGAAACTGACCTTTATAAAACGCGCCCTAAGAAAGGGTGAGCCTTATGAAATTTCCTATATTGTCTAGTCTGTGACGTGACCCTGATCACGGGATTGGCAATAATAACGTCCCTCAGTGGTGTAGCCAGGGTTTAGGTTGGGGGAGGCACATAATTAAAAAAACCAAACCCAAATTGTACACTTGGCTACGCCTCTGACTCAACTTAAACCCTAGACACCCCTAGTGACATTTTTAATATAAGTGTATAAATTTCAAAAATTTTAAGTTCTCGTCCCGGATCACGCGTCTTTCCAAATCAAGAATACAAAGGCCGCATTCAACTTTGGGGTTCGGCGAGGACCCATTCAAAAGTCCGTCATCATAGTTAACCCTCTAATGAATTATCGTACATCCGGTTACCTATATTTCCGGCTCGGGATCATTAACCTACAGCGTCTCCCTTTCCAAAATGCGTCAAAATCAATAATATCTTTGAGCGGAAAGCCGTTTCTAGCGCCTTCGCGGTTCGAGTGGTGTACTCGAGGCCACTTAAAAGATAATTAAAAGACCATAAGACTAATTGGTTCTTCAACAGCCGTAGAGATATCTCGAAAAAATAATAAATAATCAGACCGCGCGTTAATTCCCGAGCCAGCGGAAAGGCCATCTTGGTGCTTTGGCAACCCCCAAAAAAAAGTGCCGGAGGGACAAGACGCTACGTGCAACGACACCGTCTAAGCGGAGTGTAATGGCGACATATTTATATAAAGAGTTGTCCCGGAGCGAGGAATATAGTCCGTAGAAAACGTGCCAGCATTATATTAGATACGAGCTAAGCTTCCGCGCAATTTGTCACCCGCGCTGAGAGGGAAAAGAAACGAAAAAAGGTTTCAATTAAGTCAATGAGTTATGAGCCTGACAAACATACGTCTCGTGCACTCGCGATCTGGTCCTTCGTTAAAAGAGTCGGGGTAGGTGGTAGTCTGCGCGAAATTTTCCCCGCCTCTACTCTCAATTGACCACGTCGGGTCGAGTACGGCATAATATTAATAGCTCTTAGTTGGGGACTATATAATGGCGGTATATCACGGCCCCGGGTCAATTTCTCCGGGTAAGAAGATAGAGGGAGCTTTATAAAGTTGTCGAAGAACACTATATAAGAAGTCAATGGAAGGAAATGTAGCTGGTAATGAGGGGCATCATTAATCGAAAAGTCTGACGTCACTCGGGGCCCCCGTGGTAATTGAGTGCAGCCATCTATCTCCGATATATATTTTGTTAAGCTCGGAGTGTTAGCCAATCACTAGAAGGCAGCCGCGTCGCGAAAAAGCTGTTAGCTAGGTTTATCACTGGCTGAAATACAGTCCGTGTACGGACGAGAAAAGTAGCGGGCTATGCCTAAATTGATAATGGATTGTTTATCGGATACCAAACGACGTACCAAGATTGAAAAGATGATTAATACGCTTATTATCTGGCGGCCAGCG
The DNA here is from genome assembly GCF_980474605.1 of Leiobunum rupestre. Classification (NCBI taxonomy): domain Eukaryota; kingdom Metazoa; phylum Arthropoda; class Arachnida; order Opiliones; family Sclerosomatidae; genus Leiobunum; species Leiobunum rupestre. Next base: position 44,442,233 of record NC_143394.1, read on the forward strand.
ACGGAAACCGTAAAACAAGGAACGATCTAGATAACTAGAGACGGGTGATCACTTCACTCGAGCTGCAGCCAAGAATATTACGTTATCCGATATGGATATATAACTTAAACGGGAGGTTTAAGGACCTTACTAAATTAAGATATTAAAAGGTTAGGAAAAACCCATTTACGTAGTCGATTAAATTGGAGGGTGATCGATCAGATTCAGTGGCCTAGTTTATTTTCACAACAACTGATGTTACCTTGAGCGTAATGATGTTCAAACTGTTAACTTTATTTTAAACGTATTAAGTATATTATAAGTAAAGATGTGAGGCGGTAAATTTACCGAGGTAAATTTACGGGTAATGGGAAAATTACGGTAAATTTACCGAGTGGTTTTACCGGTAAATAATAATAATAATCAGCTAGGCTAATACCCAAGGCACCACCTTAGGCCTTAGTCGTCAAGCGACTTTTGAAGCCTTTAATTCAGGTGGCCGGGTTACAATGCGTAGGAGGGTGGTGGCATAAAGCAAACAAGTTGGCAAGCCAAAATATACCTCTCCTCGGAAGTATGGTCCCTAGTGGTATTAATTTCTCGATACGACCCCCAAAGATATCTCCGCAATTCAGAGTTATTTACGAAAAACGTATTCTCGGTTCAAACCCTGCCCGGTATAAAATTTTAATTTTAATTTAAATAATTGAGACGAAACAATCGAGTTTAATTTATTCAGAATATTATAAATTAAGTAGTTACAACAGCGAGTTAGATTCACTAAAACAATGCACAATTGAATTTAACCCTTTTTACAGTACATGTTTATCAGTTGAATATAATACTAAGCAAATTTTAATGAAAGAAACATCTACAGATGGTATTTGTATTTTTCTCGCTTACGAAATACTTGCCGCATCTTTAACGCTCATTTTATTTCAACTTCCAGTTGACGTTGTGACACATACCGCATGAAAAAGACCAATGCCGTCCAATTTCCAATATCATATAATGACTCGCACACCCAGGAAATCATTGACTGCGTTAGAAATCGTAGATATCCAAATATATTTACAAGAAGCAAAAACCTTACCATCAACAAAGCACAGAGAGCCACTTGACTAACCGCCAGCTCTTAAAGCAATTAACGTTAAATTATCTCCTTTGAATTAACACAACTATATATAGGTCGTTAAGAATACCCGTAAATAAATAATAAAAAAACTAACAAAGTGGACCACCCACAGGGTCTACCCTTTAACCCTCTAATCTCGGCTGACTGCGCTAAAACAAGATTTAACCTTTAAAAAAAACCAGATTAGGCCTTCATAAATTCATTAATAAAAAAAGACTTTATTACCTATTATGCTTACGATGCCTGTCTTAATTTCAGTGAATCTAAGCAGCTATCGGTGGTTCTGTGGTAGAGCGCTCGACTGCCAAACCGAATGGTCTGGGTTCGAAACCTGGGTGGCGCATTTGTTTTTAATCAATAGAGAAACGCTAAATTAGAATTTCTTCGATGCAATAATTTCAATTTCAATTCTATTTCAATTAAACCAAAATTTCGTACTCTATTAAATACGCTTCCGATAAAGCTGAAGGTCTAATTTTCAATAAGGCGTAACAAGTGTCGGTGGTTCTGTGGTAGAACGTCCGCCTGTCAATCAGGAGGTCTCGGGTTCAAATCCCGCCCGATGCGATCGCAAATTGATACTAAGACGAATACCGTGTACAACTGGTGGAAACCCTGCCATTGGACGTTGAGAGGTAGCATTACACTCAGCACTCGGTCCGTCCCAAAGTCATTAAGAAGAAGTTGGAGAGAAAACGCCCATATAAACACAACAGACTCAACATGCACAACCGTCAGAACACAAACACAACAAATTCAACACTCACAACCTACGCATAAACATTACAAAAACGTAATACACCAAACCGTCACGACGGTGAGCGAAAAAACACCATCCAAACCAAACCGCAAATGCATCCGTTAACGCTCACCGTCACACGGTGGTTTTGCCAACCCTTTGAGAAACTGCGTACGCAGTGATTACACTTTGCACCGAAAATGCGAACGCGTTCGCAGGCCTGACAGACCCACAGACCCACAGACAGACACGGTGGTTGTATAACCCCTCCTAGGGGACTTTGTCCTCGGAGAGGTAAAAACACCCAAAAATATTTTGTTAAACTTCAAATAAAAGAAGAAACAATTACATTTTACATTGGACCAGAAAACCAAATCATTTTTCTGTTAAAGACTCCGAACTCCCGGCACTGTGATTTTACGTTCCATACATTTAAATGTATTTCTAATGGGTTATCTAGGAGGTTTCTCTAACAAGTTTAATGTAACCTAAGGCTATGGTCAAATTCAAATATTATTTTAATAATTATTGCGCCATCAAACCATTATTTTGATTAAATAAAAAAGTTAATGGTAAATTTACCGTTTTTATTTATTACCGGTAAATTCACATCACTAATTATAAGTAGGTCCACTGTGTAGAGAAACTAAAAACGTAAGGCAATTGAGGGGATTAATGTACATTGAAAGGAAAACGTTCTGTAAAGATTACAAAAGTTTCTGGTAACCCCTGATGCCAGATAACTCCTGTATATTTTATAGGCAAATCTGTCTGTCGGTACTTCAGAACCTTTCTGTAAAAATTACATCAATATTCCAAAAAACAGATCGCTCACTTATAGGGCAACATTGTTGTATTTCAGTTCTACCGATACCGGCAGTTTCCCAGGATAACCAGAGTTCCTACACAGTACCGATCTACGGGTAGAATCTCTGACTGAAATTTTGACTTCGTTATTTTTATCTAGAGTTGTTAATTTTCCGGAAAATTAAATGCGGAAAAATTTCCAGAAAATTGCGCAAATCGGAAAAATAGAAAATTGAAACATAAATTACTTTTTAAGGGTTTTTAATGTTTTTAACTTTTTATCGATATAAAATGTCTAATAACAGTAAACATACTACAAAACATTAAAGTGTTACATTGTTAATCAGTTTAAACTAGTCTAGAGGTTTAGTTTTTCGAAAATTACGGAAAACTTTCCGGAAAAAGGCCTTCAACGCTCACAAGGACCACTCACATAGTTTTATATTGGTTCTACAAATATTGATGAAAATATTGCTTTACATATCAAAATTATTATTCTACAGTGACATCAAAATGGAGTGTAAACCTTATCCAATTATACTTTGGTACGTAATACTGCCTGCTGAGCGTTTCTTACTCGTGATGAAGAATGTGGAATTAGTTGTTACTGCATAGATTAATTAATATCAAAATTTTATTGATAGAAATATTTCAAGCCCCTTTGGAAAATAGTTTTAATCGTTAAATTATTTTGTAAGTGTGCCAATCTGTGGACCCGATAATATGGAATGCAGTGTGTTGTAAGAACTACACTTCGCCTGCAAAGTATTTCTGCAATATTGCATATCACAAGTTTTTTTTTATTCAAAGAAGGAAGAAATAAGGACTGATTGAATCTGAGAAGACCGCGAGCCCTGCGAAGATACAATTTTGTCGTGATTGGAACGTGTGGGAAAATTCAGTCCGCTCGTCCACCTGATTAAACAGGGTGAGTCTGTGAGATATGTGTAACGGCCAGGGACAGGGGGGGGGACACCCGTGGCGGAAGTATTCCGACCACCCATTGGGGGATTGGTGGTCGTCCTCACACGGCCATCCACAAACTCTACCTATCAGACGCTTGGGATTACAGGAGTACGCCACTACTCCCGGCGTGAATCACAAGTTACAGAAATAGTTCTGTAAGTCTTACAAAACATAGCAAAAGTCCCACTGCTAAAAGTTACAGACGTACACTGTGCGTAGATAAAAATACTTTACTGTTTCTCTTGCTCACAGAAAAACATTGTAAAAGGTTCTTACATTTTACTACTGTAAAAATTAGCTTTAAGAAGTGATAGACGGATCAACTACAGCGCCACGCAGTTGCCAAGTTTGAAATTTTTTATAAAAAATAGCGGAATGGTCAACGTTTCCCGGGTTGCCAGCCACTGAACCTGGAAAACCTGAAATTCCTAGAAAAGTCAAAGAATTGGAATATGGGTCTTAAAGTCAGGGAAAAGTAAAATAATTTTAAAAATCAGGGAAAGGTTTTAATTTCGGCTGCAAATAGGAAACCTATACTAAAATGAAGGTTAAACAATACAAATATTGCGTAAACATAAGTCAGAGAAAATTTCAGGATATGATCAGGGAAAATCTAGAAACATCAGGGAATTGGAAAGTGAAACAAACTGTTACAACTCTGTTTGCGCTCTTGACTTGTAAAATCTCAAAACGGAAAAAAATATGAATTAAAGGGGAACAGCCAAGCTTTTCCAAATATGGCCTTATTTCCGTATCAAAAGATTAACAAGACGTTCAATATACTAACACGTACCTTTTTTTGTCTTGAAAAAATTGCATTTGGCCCAAAAAGTTGAAACGCAAAATAACGCCAGGTGTTTGGGTTTGAATTTTCGCCGCCATCTTAGGGGCTGCCGCCAGCGCCCCAAACCCCGTATGAGCGATTTGCGAACTATCCTAACTTTTGAAATCGCGCAATTTAGGCTTAAGTGCAAAACATATTTTTTGCGTCTTCAGCAGCGCGCGCTTTTACGTTGTTTTTCTGTCTCACCGACTTCTCACCAGGTGTCGCGGCGGACGCGCGCTTTTCGATTTCCCGAAATTTCTTTATTTTATTAAAAATTAACCACTCAATTTTTTTTATGCGCTTTTCGACATAAATTTTAGTTTGTAATGGGCTATAGGGCTATCTAACCGGTTAAAGCTTGACCGTTCCCCTTTAATCTCTGTTGTTGTGTTCAATAGAAAGGCTTACTTCATATCGTTACTCGAACGTGTACCCACAAGATATCTCTAGAATAAAATTCAATTGATCTCTTTATATCCTTTGGATATAAAGGATCTCAAATTCTCAAAAAGCTGAGTTTCTGTCGATACGTGTCACTGCGCCTGTTGAAGAACTCGAAAGCCTGACTTTCTTCAGTTTATAAGTACCTTTCCTAAGATGAATGAAGTTTTAAAATCGGTCAATATAGATAGAAATGAAAAAAAACTAAATGTTTTCTAAAACTCCCCGATTTTGAACTATTCAAGTGCTCAAGATAAATATCTAGCTCTGATAAATGATAATACTGTATAGACCTCGTACTAAAGATTCGAATTCGGAGAGCTTTCCAACTGACGAAGCGATTACCCACTTCCGGCATGTGACCTGCGAAAAAACCGGTTTCAACGGTCACCATCTATAGTTGGTTACCTTGGTAACTATGGAGCTATTTTTTTCGGAATTCTGGCAGGAAGTGGGTAAACGCCATTGATTACGCGCCAGGCAGTGATTTCAAATATAGGGTGCGAGAAAATAATATAATAATTATATAAAAACCATAAGATAAACACTTAATTCTAATATAACAGGTTTTGAAATATTTAATTTTAATCTCCGTCAAGTAAAAAGTTTTAGACAAACGCCAATATCTTTCAAGAAAAAATCCAGCTTACATTAGAAATAAACCAGCCTCGATCTTGCAGTGGCGTAGCTAGCATGGGTGGCACCCAGGCCCTTAGCCAGGGGGGGGGGGGCAGTACGGGCGGCGCCCAAACTGGGATTTTTTTTTCCTGGTGGCTTTACCGGGGATTCGGGGTCCGGCTCTTGTAACCCATAAGGGCGGTGGCGCACTGGGAGATGTTAGCTCTAATCAAATGGTCCTATCTCCACCTCCGACTTCGGTCAGGTTTGGGCTGGATACTGAGCTTCGGCTCAGGCTAACGGAGAGGGTCCGTGCAAACTGTCCGCCTCGGCGGATTGGGTAGCCTGCTGTGGGGCGGCGGGCCTCCGTATGCGGGCACGGCGGTCCTGTTTCCCGGCCTTTTGGAACAACACCGGGATCTCCGGTGCCGGCTGTGCCAGGTTACTTGGACTGCTGTGTGCTCGTCGTTCCCCTTTAGGAGCTCTCTACAAAGGGTTTGACTCCTTACCTGTGTAGGTGGGGTTTCGGCTGGAGTTGCTACAGCATCCATTCTTAATCCCACTGCTGTGTGCGAAGTGGGGATTGGTCGACCCATCGCTGCACCTTCTGCTGGGTTGAGTGGCTTGCGTCAAAGGTGCGACCATCAGTAGTAAGGTACTACTACCCATGCTGGATTTGTCACCTCTCCGGCCTATGATGATAGGCCTCCGGTGGTATGGTCTCTGTTACTAGGTACACCGGGCTATAAATTTTGACACACTGGCGTTCGTCGAAGTAAATCTATAAAGAAAGCACTGAATACTATTCGCGCCTCCTAAATTACGGTTTGCCCGTCCTACATCTATAGCCTGCCTGCTGTGGGGCTGCGGGCCTCCGTATGAGGGCGCGGCGGACCCATCTCCCGGCCTTTTGGATCACACCGGGATCTCCGGTGCCAGCTGTGCCGGGTTATGCGGGCTGCTGCGTGCCTGCCGTTCCCCTTTAGGCGCTCTCTCCAAAGGGCTTGGCTCCCTGCCTTTCTAGGTGGGGTGTCGGCCGGCGTTGCTAGAGCATCCGTTCTCTATCCCACTGCTGTGTGCGAAGTGGCGGGCTGGTCGTCCCATTGTTGCACCTTCTGCTGGGTTGAGCGGCTTGCGTCGAGGGTGCGACCATCAGTAGTGGGGTTCTGCTACCCATGCTGGTTTTGTCACCTGTCCGGGCTTGTGGACGCTGGCGTAGGGCATTCTGATGATAGGCCTCCGGTGGTGTGGTTCTTTTCTTACCGGTACACCGGGCTATAAATTCTGACAACATGGCTTCGGCCCTGGTGGCACCCGGTGCGGATATCATGATGTGCTACTTACTAGTCAAAACGCTTAAAGTGGGTGGCACCTAGGAGCAACAAACACAAGGATAACGCAGCTAGCCTTTAAACACGCTAACGAAGGGTTGTGTACGAATTTCATTGGACAAGCGTCACGAGCCTTTAAGGCGGATGCACATATAGCCTTCACGCGCGAAATTTCGCTGGCAAATCGCGTCGCGTCGGGTGACTTAAATAGAATGGAAGTCATGGCGCATCGGCGCGTGCGCGAAAATTCGCAGGCAAAATCGCTTGAGAACCGTATGTGTGTTTGGGCCTTTACGCTGAACGTTTTACGGGCGGGAGAAGACAATTTCGGAATTTTCCCCTTCCGACGGCAGCAGGCGCTAAAGCGTCTAGCCAATGAAAAACGTACACAAGAAAATCCACGACTTTTGACGGGTTGCGTTCTCCTTGTGTGGGGTGTTGTGTTTGTTGCTCCGAGGTGGCACGACCTCCCCCCCCCCCCGCGCTACGCCACTGCAATCTTGTATTTCTTACACGTAGCTACGGCCACTGGAGACACGGCAAATAATTTCCTAGATTCAATTCCGAAATAAAACAATAGTGCCAAACTTAATGGACATATTTGCCAAAGCCCAATACCCTTTGAATCAAAAACAGTCGTCCAATTCGTTAATACCCGGTACAAACAAATTATAAATCGCGTTGCAATAGGCCGACCCCCGCGAATCTACGGAAAAGTCTCAATCCAGAGAATAAAAGTTAATATATTTCGAAGGCAATCAAGGTCCCCCTTTGCCTCAGCTCCTTCGGCAAAATGTGGAATCTCCGGGTGGTCTCCTCGCCAGTCGGAGGCGGCTTCTTGCAATTGAGAGGAGGAGAAAAATCGATAGGTGGCAGCCCCGGAGAAACGGCAAAGGGGGACCCGAGCCACCGTTCGCTTCAAAAATGACTTTTTGTTTGTTTTTTAATCCCTATGCAAATTTATATATACGGTGCCAAGCGCCCTACACTACCCGCTCAGCTTGAAGATACTCTTGACGCAAAAATCGATTTCTTGGAGCTTTGAAAAGCGTTTATGATTGGGGAAAGGGGCTTGGGCTAGATTATATACGCCAGGGGGGTTTGCAGTTGGAGGCTCGAAAAGGCAAGAAAATATATATATATTAGAGGCTTGGAACGAAAGCTCCTCAAAAGACCAATTATCAAAAAATATCCCCGAGCGACGCTAACGAAAAGAAAGAGATAAAAACATTACATGGGATAAAGAAGGCGCTCGCAACATCTTTTTGGCCCTCATCTACAATTACATTGGATCACCCAAAAATTTATATGTAGATTGCTATTTTCCTTACATTTCACTCTTTCTTCCGGGATAAAAACTAAGCAACAAAGGCGAGATTTCCTCCGAACATCGCTGCCAAGGAATCATTTTTTATTCGCGTTGCGTCTGCAACCTAATATCTTAAAAACGATAAAAATACCTTATTTCGGAAAATTACACTCGAATTTTACATTAAAACTATCGGCTCCAGGCGTGTTAGCCAGTGGTGTATTGAAGCGTCATTGGTGCATTGGAGGCAGTGGTGTATTGGAGTCAGGGGTGTATTGGAGTCAGGGGTGTATTGGAGTCAGGGGTGTATTGGAGGCAGTGGTGTATTGGCGTCAGTGGTGTATTGGGTCGTCAGTGGTGTATTGGGTCTTCAGTGGTGTATTGGAGTCAGTGGTGTATTGGAGTCAGTGGTGTATTGGAGTCAGTGGTGTATTGGAGTCAGTGGTGTATTGGAGTCAGTGGTGTATTGGAGTCAGTGGTGTATTGGAGTCAGTGGTGTATTGGAATCAGTGGTGTATTGGAATCAGTGGTGTATTGGGTCGTCAGTGGTGTATTGGAGTCAGTGGTGTATTGGAGTCAGTGGTGTATTGGAGTCAGTGGTGTATTGGAGTCAGTGGTGTATTGGAATCAGTGGTGTGTTGAAATCAGTGGTGTATTGGAGTTAGTGGTGTATTGGAGTTAGTGGTGTATTGGAGTCAGTGGTGTATTGGAGTCAGTGGTGTATTGGAGTCAGTGGTGTATTGGAGTCAGTGGTGTATTGGAGTCAGTGGTGTATTGGAGTCAGTGGTGTATTGGAGTCAGTGGTGTATTGGGTCGTCAGTGGTGTATTAGGTCGTCAGTGGTGTATTGGGTCGTCAGTGGTTTATTGGGTCGTCAGTGGTGTATTGGGTCGTCAGTGGTGTATTGGGTCGTCAGTGGTGTATTGGGTCGTCAGTGGTGTATTGGGTCGTCAGTGGTGTATTGGGTCGTCAGTGGTGTATTGGTTCGTCAGTGGTGTATTGGGTCGTCAGTGGTGTATTGGGTCGTCAGTGGTGTATTGGGTCGTCAGTGGTGTATTGGGTCGTCAGTGGTGTATTGGGTCGTCAGTGGTGTATTGGGTCGTCAGTAGTGTATTGGGTCGTCAGTGGTGTATTGGGTCGTCAGTGGTGTATTGGGTCGTCAGTGGTGTATTGGGTCGTCAGTGGTGTATTGGGTCGTCAGTGGTGTAGTGGGTCGTCAGTGGTGTATTGGGTCGTTAGTGGTGTATTGGAGTCAGTGGTCCAGAAGACTCCCAGCTTGTTAGCCAGTAGTGTAGTGGAGTCGTATGAGTTTATAAGCGAAGCAACGTCGTCAAGGGCTCGAACGAAACCAGCCAACTGGAACGAAGTCTGTCGTCGTCAACAGATACAAGTACATTCTTTCCAGACATTCGTACCAGTGGGGCTACGGTATCGAAAGCGTTCCCCTTGACATTCGTATAAAAATAAAATTGTCAAATTTAAGGAAAAATGTCGAGCAATAATAGGAACAAAAGCAGCAGAAAAGGAATTGAAAATCTTCTCACCTTTTGTCTAATAAAAGTGAAAGGCGCTGGGTGACGGGGCGGAAACATCGAAGGGGGCTGTTCTTTTGTCTTTCCGCGACCAAGGATCCGCTGTCTCGTCCCGGCAAAAGCACGTTCCTTTTTAAAAAGGGTGTCCCGGAGAAGCGAGATCGATGGCGAAGGCTGATTGAATCGCTGATGCCGAGAAATTGGCGAAGCGGACGCGTTCGCTGGGACCAGAACACGCTATTCCGCATAATCGACACCTCTTTCTCCGGGCGGCTGAGGGACCATTTCTCGATCGGCCTGATTTGGCTCCGCGTTGTCAAGATTCAAAGAAATTACGCGCGCTCCCGCCTTTCAAAATCACCGCTACGGAAATTAGCGATCGCCTCTGAACCCCTCCGCTAATGAAAATCCTGTAAAATTGGCGAGCGGAGGAAGGTTGATACCCGACGCTGGCCCATTCAGACGTAATAATTAAAAGAACACGTTTTACAGTCACATTTTTTCAAAGAAACGAAACTGTTTTTCTTCCTAAAGGTTATTTTAATCGCAGATTCAATTTCTCCAACAACCACTAACACCAGAAGTATATAGTATTTCTATACTAGAGAAGCTTCTAGGACGTAAATATGAAATACACGGTGTTTCAAAGGGTTATGCCAAAATTTTAAGTATAGTTGTAAGGGGTGAGTTGAGAAGTATGCCTGATTTTTCCCCATTTTCCTACGCTGAGTTAAAAGAGCGCCAGAGAGCTTCAAAGTGTGGCCTACTAGCCCCTGGAAGTAGGCTGCAACATGCAGCAGGGACTTTAAATACTGTTTACATTTTTTACACTGGTTACCCCGATTTGTTTACAAAGTGCTTTTTTACCTATCACACGAACCCAAACCTTAATGTTCGCATTTCCCTGCTGCTTGGTTTCACTAGAGTTACTGAAACCACTAGCTCGTGTATAGACCACTTATTTGTGAAAAAGGAGACAATGTAGAAATTCAATTGATGGTTTATGAAACTAAAATTACCAGTGTTGTAAGTCGGAAAATATTCTGCGGAAAATGACCTAGGCCTTTTTCCGAAAAAATAAAAAAGTTTTCATTCTATGATTACTCTAATATTGTTTGCAAATTTAAATAAAGCGGCATTTTCGCCTCATTTTTTCGAATCTAAAAGTAAAACTAAACCTCTTGACTAGCTTTAAACTGATTAACAATGTAACACTATTAATGTTTTGTAGTATGTTTACTGTTATTAGTCATTTTATATCGATAAAAAGCAAAAAAAATTAAAAACCCTTAAAAAAAGTAATTTCAATTTTTTATTTTTCCAATTTGTGGGATATTTACCGCATTTCGGAAAATTTTCCGGAAAATGTTTCCGCATTTTATTTAATTAACAACACTAAAATTACTGACAACTATCCTATTCTAGCTAATATACCACTTGTATATTAACTAACTTTGTAGGTACGAAAAATTATTAGATAATATAAAAAACGAAAATTGGTCTACGATTCTTCAAGAAAATGACACAAATGTTGCAGCGGATAAATTTGTATCCCTTTTTGGAAAATATATTGAGTTATGTACTAAGTTTAAAACTAACATTGCTCATAAAAAGTTAAAATTAAAATGATGGATTAATCAGGGTTTAATTACCGCTATAAGAAAAAGATACAACATGGCTAAAAAACTAAAAAATTAACCTTTTAATGAAGAATTAAGATATAACTATAAAATATGTAGAAATAAAATTACATCGCTGATAAAAACTGTAAAATATAATTATTTTAAAAATAAGATTAAAGAAAATAGTGGATAGTCTAAACTATATATGGGGTGGCGGAGTGGTTAGCACTTTCGCCTCGCAGCAATAGGAGCCGGGTTCGATCCCAGCTTGTGGAACTGGGTGAAAACTCGGAACAACTCCTTCCGCGTTGAGTCTGCAAGTGTAAAAATTCAATCGCGATACCTCTCTTATATATTTTCGAGCGTATATTTGGAACTTATCTATGTTAAACGGATTTTTCCCCGATATTTAAAAAAATACTATAATAGTTCCTTTTTACAAAGTGGGGGAAAAGACGCATTTGTCAACGCCAAGAGCTGGGCTCGAGCTCACCTCACTGAATTCGAGCTTACGGCTGGTCTCGGGCTTACCTTGGTCTCACCAATTATTGGCCGGGTCTCGAACTCGAGCTCGCAATCTAAATTTCCTCGCCGATGTGAGGTCTCGAGCTCAGTAGATTTAAAACCTACAAACCGTCTTGGGCTCAGACTCACTGTCGTTATAAATATACCGGCAGTCTCGGGCTTGCGCTCACTATATTTACAATTCGACAGGTGATCTCGGGCTCCGGCTCACTATAGTTACTTACAAATAAAACTTCTAAAGGCTCAAGCTCGAGCTCGATGTTTCGTCGCACAATTTATTTATCAAATAGCCCAATTAGTGTTTTCAAGCTCCATTCCGGCATCACCGGCACACCTGGTAGACAGTCGGAGGTGGTCAGGCAGCCCTGAGCCCGGGAATCCAGACCGCTCTAGGCCGCGCTAGCTTCTAATGCTTTTTTGCAAAATAAATTTTGAACGTAGGTTTTATGCTAAACAATATCGCGAATTGGAATAAGATCGAGCTCATCCTCAGAAACGAAAACAGTATTCAAATCGGTCTCGGGCTCGGGGCCAATCGTAATCGTGAGTTGAATTCGGGCTCACCTCAGATATGAAAACTACCAAAATCAGTTTCGAGCTCGGGCTCAAGGCTGAGCTCTTAGTGCGTTAATTTTTAATATAGGCTCTGGTTCGAGCTCCAATTAATGTGAATCATGAAATGGGTTCAATTTCGTGCTCGAAGTAATTTGTATTTTTACAGGTACTCAAGCTCGGGCTCACTATTTACAATATACGATCCACAATACCTCAGCTCGGGCTCGGTTTTAACGTGAAAACTTATCGGTCTCGCCTCAGCCTCACGATATTGACCTATGTATAGACCTATATCGCTAATAAGTAACGTATCCAAAAATTTTTATAAATAAAATGCCACTTAACAAGTTTTTTGGAATATAATAATGTTTTATCTAAAAATCAATTTGACTTTCGGAACGAAATGACAAGGAGACATCCCGAAGTGTAACCCACCGATTTTGTTCAAACTCTGGGGATTGGTAGACCTTCACGTATCATGAAAAATACTAAAGGGAATTTATTCAATGGGCAACCGTTTTACCATGGCAACGAAAAATGTTTTTGACAACAACTAGCCCCTGAAAGTAGGCTGCAACAAGCGCAAAACCAAGCAGCGGGGAAACGCGAACATTAAGGTTTGGGTTCGTGTGATAGGTAAAAAAGGACTTTGTAAACAAAATGAGGTAACCAGCGTAAAAAAGTAAACTTAAACAGTTTTTAAAGTCTCTGCTGCTTGGTTTTGCATTGGTTGCAGTAACCCGGCCACCTGAATTAATGGCTTTAAAAGTCACTTGCTGACTTAGGCCTAAGGTGGTGCCTTGGGTATTAGCCTAGCTGATTATTATTACTTCCAGGGGCTAGTAGGCCACCCTTTAAAGCTCTCTGGCGCTCTTTTAACTCATCGTAGGAAAATGGGGAAAAATTAGGCATACTTCTCAACTCACCTCCTACAACTCCTTCAAATTTTTGCATAAGCATCTGAAACACCCTGTATACACAACTGTTAAAAAAACTAAATATTTACATAAGAGAGAAGATAAGGAAAGTCTACATTTTTGATTTCAACAATACTTCTCTCGTTTGAGATATGTTATATACTTCTGCTATTCTCTAATTTGACTCGTACCGCTGGTATTGTTTCGTTGAAGATCACGCGGTAACGTTTTTAAGCTGTATTGGACGGGAAAGCCGAGAAAGCGGAAGACCGTATTTTGTAGGAATGGTGCTTAAGGCTGAGTCCTCGATCTTGTCTCTCTGCTGAAGGAGATCATCTTTCTCGGGGTCTACGAGCGAAATAAATGCGGTAATGTTCGTGGTGCGCTCACTATAAGGCCATTCCGGAGAATACTTGACACCTCGAAAGCATTTACCCTTTCAGGAGTTGCTTATTATCATAGCGGCCCGCGAAATGCTCCTGCTATTTCACAAAAATGACTTAGGTTCAGTTTCATTTACATATCGAGCGTTGCTCAACCAGGGCTGTCTTAAGGCATGGGCTAAATGGGCTACAGCCCAGTGCCCCCAGCCAGTTTTGGGGCCCCCTGAAAGGCCAGCCATATAGCATCTACTCTAGCCATAAGGGTTTAGTTGGTTGAATAATATTTATGCTCATTTCATATTATGTATCTTTTAGTTACGTCTAAAATAATTTGACCCATCGCCACATCGCGTATCATACGGTACCAACAATTTCTAAAACCGAACAGCGAGTCACTGTTAGTAAAAATCTTATTTTCAGTAGGCCTATTTTATACTTTTGAAATTAAAAGTTTTGGTTTGATTATTGTGTAGGTGATTTTAGACAACGGACATACAAAGGCTGACCGTTGGGGATCGCATATGTCTTAAGTTATAATTTAGCCCAGGGCCCCAAAAGGTCTTAAGACGGGCCTGTGCTCAACGGCCAAATCTGTTCCGTAAAGTTGACGGGATTAAGAGTAATCCAACTTGGTTCAAAATGGGTTTCCATGGTAAAAACATTAGTGAACCTTGTCTCATAGCCTGCATCATTTGATAACGTAGATTTCATTTTGAATTTGTTGATTTTACAGTTTTCTTATTGGTGAAAGTGAAAGGTTAAGAATAATTTGAGATAAGCTCATCATATAGAGATTATTGGCTGGTAGAGTTGGATGGGCAGGTGACGTTTCTGTCAGGTTAACTTTAGTTCAGGAGGGGTGGCAGACGGGCCGATCTCCAAAACGGTCGTTCAACTTTTGGTGGCTTCAATTTAATCCCTATAGCCCCATAGGTTCACCAATTTGTAAAGTGAGAGCCCTCAAAGCAATGTTTAGTTGCGAACCCGAGGGGCTGTGCCCACCTGCCCACGCAGCAAAGGGTTGGTATATGGTATCATTGGAGGACTGAGAAGGCACCATGACTTTGGTACATGTTGTAACACATTTTGGAGCCAAACACGCTGGTTAGGGAAGAAGTTGCAGAACTAATGGTATTATTTGAGTTTGAACTTCCTCTAGCGGATATAGAAATATGAAAGGTCTTAATTCTATAATGGTGCCTTAAGGTGGAAAGACGAAAATGTTTGGATTTCCAGTGTTCCAAGAATTCCACTTTTTTCTAAAATTTGCGTATAATTCTGGTAAATGCAAATAATTTTTTCGTTAACTTTAAAAAAAAACCTTTTATTAGAAAATTATCAATTGTTGTAGTCTTGCTTCTTTTCTGTCGATTTTGTTCAAAGTCGGCCGTAATGTAGACGCTCTTTTAACTCATCGTAGGAAAATAGGGAAAAAACAGGCATACTTCTCAACTCACCCCTTACAACTCCTTAAACACCCTGTATATACTCGCCCTCACGTTAGTTAACTCAGTATAACTCACGTCGTCCTTGTGCTTGTGTTCAGTTAACTCTAGGTATCTTAATGTAACTTATATTTTAATAAATTAAACCAGTTTTGATTCTTATGAACTTGGCTGGATAATTATTTGTCGCACTTTGCTTACTAAGTTGAAATCTTCAACGGGTTATGGGCCCAGCACGCTTCCACTGCGCCACACCGTGTCAGATGATCCGCTAGGTTGCCTGGTCTCAAGTGTACCCTGGTTCCTGGTTTTCTACGATGGACGGCTTCCTACGTCACGACATTGACAAACTGTTAGGTCGCGATAATTGACGATACGAGGTGTATATGAGATTGTCATGGAAGGCAGGACAGAACCAATTAAGACTACAGAAGCAGATCCTAAAAATGAAAGATGAACAAGCTCGAGGTAGATTTCAAAGGCCGATATTTTCCAGTCAAACTGGGGATGGATAAACATTTACCACGTTAATTACTCCACTTACCTATGTAAAATATGAAATTTACACAACTTACGGGTATTTCTCTTATTTATAAACCAATCTTTACCTAAGTATTAATTTCAGAAAGTTACTGTAATCTAGGAGCAACAAACACAAGGAGAACGCCGCTAGCTTTTAAACACGTTAAGGCAGTGTAGTGTACAAATTTCATTGGACGAACCTTTACGCTGAACGATTTACGCAAAGGGGGGGGAAGACAATTTCCAAATTTTCCCCTTTCGACGGCAGCAGGCGCTAAATCATCTAACCAATGAAAACTGTACGCAAGAAAATGCACTACTTTTGACGGGTTGCGTTCTCCTTGTGTGGGATGCTGTGTTTGTTGCTCCTAGCTGTAATAACTATAAAATTACCCAGCGCACTATTTTTTCTTGCGAAACAATTTAAAAATGGCCATATTATTCAAACGAATAAAAATATAAATACTTCTCGCTAAGAAATGTATCATATACTTCTGAGAATAGGAACAGTTTTCGCGATCGGGAGTTGTAGGGTGGGGAATATCTTCACGGAATTTGAAATGAGGCCGTGGAAGGATGTACGCTAAATCGCGCTCGGATGTCCCTGACAATAACGCATGCAAAAATATTGAAATTTTAGTCGGTTCGCATCCTTCGCTTTTCGCCACCAAACAAGAGGCTCGTCGGCCTATACGTAATATTGCTTTTAGCCGCGAGATCGCCGCCAAACTAAACATATTTTTCCTGTAAAGCCCGATCCTTTATTCAACCCCCCATCTTTAAAAAGGATTTGACTTTTCGAGTACGCACCCCTCCGTCGCTTCATATTTGGGTTACAACACGCGTTCCGGTACGCCCGATACGTATAAGGTACTTGGGATCTAAGCAAATACTATAGTGCCTAACTGACGACGATCCCTTTGAAGAAAATACACCGAATCGACTTTTTTTCTCTCTAGCGTCGACCTCGCCAATATTCGACTCGCTTCCAAACGTGGAAAAATATTTGAACTCTTCTTCAGGATTTATATTCGAGAGCTGAGATACGATTTCGGGAAAAGTGTTGGTCTTAGCTAAAGGTGAAGAATTCTCGCCTTAAATTGAACTTTGATATATTCTTTCTCAATTTAATCCACTATCTCTTTTGAAAGAGTTTTGAATTTCACTGATAATCGTTAAACCGAGTCTTAAGTACCCTGTGCTTAACGATAACACGTCGATGTTTTTAGTATAAAATGGTGGGCCAACTGAACCGAAAGTCACAATTCAACTACTAACTCCAGCGAGTAAATATAAAACGACCTCTTCGATTCCGTTAAAGCTCAGCATGCTGAAATTCTTCGTTCTCTGCGCTTTGGCTGCCATGGTAAGATATCATGTTTTTGTGAAATCCTTTGGTTCTAAGCTATTAAAGTCACTGTAAATTTCATTTTTGTCAGTGCGCCGCCCAAAAGACGTCCGGAAGCTACACCGGGTATGTCGGATCGTCGTCCTCTTTGGAGATCAGGGAGCCCCTCCCCGTCGAAGTGGCGCCATACGGAAGTGCCGGAGTGTCCGCCAACTTGGCATCCGAGACGATGGAATACCCCGCCCCGGCCTTGACCGCCAGCGCCCCCATCGTCCATCTGCCCAAAGGAGGACAGGAAGTGGTGGACATCCCTCACGCCGACATCCGCCTTCCAGGCAACTCCATCCAGAACAAGGACTTGTACTTGAACTTGCCCAGCCCCATCGTGGAAGCCCCCCAACCCATCTTCCAACAGAAGGACGTCCTCTTCCGCCTGCCCCAACCCATCTTCTACGTGCCCAGGCCCATCGTCCAGCACAAGCCCATCGTCTACAAGGTTCCCCACACCCTGCGCACCATCACCCCCATCGTCAACACTCGCCCCTACCTCTTCAAGGTGCCCAGCGCCCAAATCACCGGCAAGAGCGCCTACACCCAACCCATGCCCTACTAGAATACCAAAGGAAATGATATCAAAATCGCCAGCCTAGAATGAATGCTTACGAATTTACAAGTTATTGTAAATAGAAAGGTGCTTACAATAAAAAATTTCCATAAAATGTCTCTTTTTCGAATTCTATATAAAAATATATCCAAGAATAATATTTATCTAAAGGTCTTGAATTCCGAGAATGGTCGTCGCTTTCCAGGAACGAGTAAAAGCGCATCCCGCCGAATCTAAAAGTGCCGAGCGAATAATTTTCTATTTTTCCGCGCCTAAGCAAAACGTGCGGCTTTTCTCCTTTTATAAAAGTACTTTTATTTGTGGCTAGGAGCGGAGATGAGAATAGAAAAGGCAATAGCGGCGGCGGGCCAACCACCGACTGGACACAGGCCAACCACCCACTGGACACGGGCCAATTTCAAAAGCGGAGTGACCCGTAGTTGGGGATTGCGCGGCGAGCAGCATCTACTCTGATTAGAAGGTCACTTTTGTTCGAACGCGTGACTGGACGCCTCTCTCTAAATAGAACCAAAGGGGTAAATGGACGTTGGTCGGCAGTACTGTGGGGGGGGAGGGGCGTTTCAACTTGCTGCCTCCACGAGAAAATAAATTAATCCGAGAGAAAAACCTCTCTCCGAAATTCCTAATTCAATTTCGTTGCTTTCCTAACAACAATTGGGTTATTACTGGCCTCTGCTAAGGTCTATACGCTACGATATATCGTAATTTATTCAGCCATTAGAACGATATATTATAACAGTTCTCTAACTTTGACTATGGGGTGGCGGAGTGCTTAGATTTCTCGCCTCGCAGCGAGAGGAGCCGGGTTAGATCCCAGATTGTGGCATCTAGGAGCGACAAACACAACACCCCACACAAGGAGAACGCAACCCTTCAAAAGTCGTGGATTTTTTTGCGTACATTTTTCATTGGTTAGACGCTTTAGCGCCTGCTGCCGTCGGAAAGGGAAAATTCGGAAATTGTCTTCCCCCCGCTCGTAAAACGTTCGGCGTAAAGATTCGTCCAATGAAATTTGTACACCGCGTGTTTAAAGGCAGCGGCGTTCTCCTTGTGTTTGTTTCTCCTAGGTGCCACTGGGTGAACCACTTCTTCCGCCTTGAGTTTGTAAGTTATCTCCCTCTTGTTAAAGGTGTTTTTCCTAGAGCTCTTCGGTTAACGGTAATAATTAGTGTAGGAAGCCGTTGACTAGTTTCGTATGACGGGTTTGTCCCCCACGCAATTTCACCCGGCCACCGGTAATTGGCTTCACAAGCCACTAGTTGACTTAGTCCGTGTGGTTAGTATAGACCGAGGGGCAGGTCACTTCCATTTTGGGTGAGTCTTAATCATAGTAAAATGATTAAATCAGGATAATCGTGATTTAATCATTTAAACGAGATTTAATCATTCTAATCATGATCTAATCTTTAATTAGATTTAATCATTTTAATTAGATTTAATCATTTTAATTAGATTTAATCATTTCAATTAGATTTAATCATTTTAATTAGATTTAATCATTTTAATTATATTTAATCATTTTAATCACGATTTTATCAATATAATCGGTTGAATCGAGAATTTATCATTAAAATCAAAACTAAAAGTATGATTTAATCATACTAATCACGATATAATTTTTTTATCAGGATTTAATCATTTTAAACAGAATTAATCATATTTAATCATTTAATCATGATTAAATCAGATTTAAACATTCTAATCATGATTAAACCTAATCAACTTAATCGTGATTAACTTGAGTTTAATCAAAATAATCATGATTAAATCGGATTTAATCTTTTGAGGGGTGCGTCGTTAATCAAGGAAGTGACCTGCCCCTCGGTATAGGATATGTTTCATGGGTCCTCAACTAGCAGTGATTGTCGGATAAGATTCGGGAAAATCCATCCAACTTTCCTACACTCAGGATGAGTACACGAAGTTTATCGGTAAAAGTTTTAAACAATCCATTGTATACAGTTAAATAACGAAATATTTTAATATTGTATTAATATTACTATATTTAGAAAAAAAAATATGTATACAAAAATATCCGACGACCTTATCACGCACCGTAATCGATGTACAAGCCTGTAGCTTTACAGAAAACTGTACTTATTTTCAGATTCCTGTAATCGATGTACAAATTTTTAGGAAATGGTTATCTTTTGGAAGAAATCAATTTTTTTACTGGCCATTTAAAAATACCAAAACTAAATGGTACTTTTCAAGAATGGGCTTTTGTTTTTCCATAGCAACCTCCTACGCAGTGTAACCCCGCCACCTGAATTAAAAGGCTTCAAAAGTCGCTTGATGACTTATTCCTAAGGTGGTGCCTTGGGTATTAGCATAGCTGATTATTATTATTATTAGCCTAGCTGATGTTTTGGACAACTTAAAACATGATTTTTTGTGGTAAATACACATTAAATGGGTTTTTTGGGTAAACATACGTAAATTGGGTAAGTTTGGGTAAATATTCGTAAATTGGGTAAGTTTGGTAAATATATGTCTATTTATGTAAGTATACGTAAATTGGGTAAGTTTGGTATATATATGTCAATTTGGGTAAGTATACGTAAATTGGGTAAGTTTGGTATATATATGTCAATTTGGGTAAGTATACGTAAATTGGGTAAGTTTGGTAAATATATGTCAATTTGGGTGAGTATACGTAAATTGGGTAAGTTTGGTAAATATATGTCAATTTGGGTAAGTATACGTAAATTGGGTAAGTTTGGTAAATATATGTCAATTTGGGTAAGTATACGTAAATTGGGTAAGTTTGGTAAATATATGTCAATTTGGGTAAGTATACGTAAATTGGGTAAGTTTGGTAAATATATGTCAATTTGAGTAAGTATACGTAAATTGGGTAAGTTTGGTAAATATATGTCAATTTGGGTAAGTATACGTAAATTGGGTAAGTTTGGTAAATATATGTCAATTTGGGTAAGTATACGTAAATTGTTTAAGTTTGGGTAAACATACGTAAATTGGGTAAATTTGTTGAAACATGGGTAAATTGGGTAAAGAGGCCTTTCCACGCTCGCTGAACTTGTTTTTATGTAGCGTATTCGTCACGAAATACGTTGAAGTTCAGTTCAGTTTACTCTCTAAAACCGGGTGCCTCGTCGAATTTACTATTATGTACAGGGCTCTCTTCGTAGTAAAACGTCATCGATACGTCACCCGTGATGCAGCAGCAACATCAAAACAAGAAGGCCAATGTTACTTTATAAAAAGGCCTATTGTGGTAAATTTCCGTTGAGAAAATCAGGATTGTTGTCAAAAACATTTTCGGTTCCCATGGCAAAACGAAAGCCCATTCTTGTCCATCCTTTTAAAGATTTTCAAGTTACACCTAGGAGCAACAAACACCGCACCCCACACGAGGAGAACGCAACCCGTCAAAAGTCTTGTGTACATTTTTCATTGGTTCGACGCTCTAGCGCCGGCTGCCGTCGGAAGGGGGAAATTCGGAAATTGTCTTCCCCCTTTCCGTAAAACGTTCAGCGTAAAGGCTCGTCCAATGAAATTTGTACACAACACTGTTTAGGGTGTTGAAAGTCTAGCTGCGTTCTCCTTGTGTTTGTTGCTCTTAGTTTGAACGAAATCGGATAAACACCTCGAGTAGTCTCCAAGTGAAATGAAATACCGAGGAGCAGGTCACTTCCTTGATTAACGACGCATCCCTCAAAAGATTAAATTCCATTTAATCGTGATTATTTTGA
This sequence comes from Leiobunum rupestre, assembly GCF_980474605.1. Taxonomy (NCBI): domain Eukaryota; kingdom Metazoa; phylum Arthropoda; class Arachnida; order Opiliones; family Sclerosomatidae; genus Leiobunum; species Leiobunum rupestre. The sequence goes on from NC_143394.1 coordinate 44,463,573, forward strand.
TTAAATTCCATTTAATCGTGATTATTTTGATTAAATTCCATTTAATCACGATTAAGTTGATTAAATCACGTTTAATCACGATTAGAATGTTTAAATCTGATTTAATCAATATTAAACGATTAAATCTGTTTAAAATCATTAAATCTGTTTAAAATGATTAAATCCTGATTAAAAAAATTATATCGTGATTAGTATGATTAAATCGTACTTTAGTTTTGATTTTAATGATAAATTCTCTATTTGACCGATTATATTGATTAAATCGTGATTAAAATGATTAAATCTAATTAAAATGATTAAATCTAATTAAAATGATTAAATCTAATTAAAATGATTAAATCTAATCGAAATGATTAAATCTAATCGAAATGATTAAATCTAATTAAAGATTAGATCATGATTAGAATGATTAAATCTCGTTTAAATGATTAAATCCTGATTAAAAAGATTAGATCATGATTAGAATTATTAAATCTCGTTTAAATCGTGATTAGATTTTCTAATCTTGATTAGATTTTCTAATCTTGCTTAGATTTTCTAATCTTGCTTAGATTTTCTAATCTTGCTTAGATTTTCTAATCTTGCTTAGATTTTCTAATCTTGCTTAGATTTTCTAATCTTGCTTAGATTTTCTAATCTTGCTTAGATTTTCTAATCTTGCTTAGATTTTCTAATCTTGCTTAGATTTTCTAATCTTGCTTAGATTTTCTAATCTTGCTTAGATTTTCTAATCTTGCTTAGATTTTCTAATCTTGATTAGATTTTTTAATCTTGATTACCCTGATTTAATCACGATTACCCTGATTTAATCACGATTACCCTGATTTAATCACGATTACCCTGATTTAATCACGATTACCCTGATTTAATAATTTTACTATGATTAAGACGGACCCAAAATGGAAGTGACCTGCCCCTCATGAAATACTGACTATTATAATATTAAAAGCAACCATTGATAGCAGTGTTGCCTAACACGGTGTGTAAAAAATGAAACGAAACAAAGCCCCGAAACAGGCCAATAAATTTCACATCGTTTAATAGTTTCGCTTCAAAATTTAATTAAAGCAACGCTTACAATTTAACTAATTAAAAAAAACTGAGCGAATGTATTTAATTAACGAATAAAGACGAGCTTATAATTAAAACAAAGAAATTTGCATAACTCGAACCAGAAAGAGGCCCGCGGGGAACTGACAAGAACTCCCCAAAATTAATCTACAAAAAAACGAGCACGTCGTTTTTCACAAAGATACGATCCTGTATCATCACAGTCGCGAAAAGCGGAAGCGAGAGGTGGGAGGGAGGTCAAAGCTAACAAAAATTAGAAAGGGAAGAGTGGACAAAACAGTAATATTCTCGCCCCCCCCCCCCTCGACACAGCTACTAATTACGAGAGGTTTCTAAAGTGGTTATCTTCCATTTAAACAAAAGACGAAGAGGGGTGGGTGGGGGATTATTATAACGAAAGGTTGTCAACGGCGCGTCAAAAAGATTGGCACGCTCGAGTAGGCTGGCCGTATAGACGTTATCAATTTCTGGGCGAAGGCCCGCAATCAGAAAGCAGATGTTGGCGCGCGAAGGGAACAATCAAGGGAGGAAAGATGCCGAGAGGGGAAGAGGGCCCACTTAATGAGCTTTTCGCTTAATTAGGCAGCTGAGGAATGCTCCGTTTCCCTTGGTTACGCTTAAACCAATTCCCAAACTCATGAATTTACCGACCTTCTTCCCCTCTCTCTCTCTAGGTCTCCTATCTCGCGCTATGCAACGACAAAAAATGGCAATAGCTTTGCCATTTATTTTTACATAAATCGGTGTAATCATAAGCGCCGAGTTGGCGCTGAACTGACGCGATTTGGTCGGCGGTTATGCTTTTGTAAACTAAGAAAACATAATTAGAAATTAGAAATATTTTTTTTATTACCATGGCGAATAATATTATTGTATTTACTAATAAACAAAAGATCTGCTACTTCATGGTTTTTATTTTTTTAAATCTTGGGAGCTTTCGGACCAAGGTCCTTCTTCAGCCGCGTTTTACAAATGATAATTAGTAGTTGTAATCATTAGATTTTTAGTGATATTAAATCATTAATAATGATATTGCGTGCAGGCTCCAACTGCTTTTCTAAAAATTAGTTTGGAAGAAAGCGAAATAATATCCCTTAGGCAGATGTTGGATCAAATTTGGTTCCAAAATTAGGCATAGTAAAATTTGACTTTGATCGAAATATGGATCCAAAATGCGTTATATTTAATCCAATTTGATCGCAATTATTTTATCCAAACAAGGGCGTAGCCAGGATTTCACTTCGGATGGGGTCAGACGCGGAGGAACGTTTCCCATTTTAACAGTTGTACATTGCACCCCTGAACCCCCCCCCCCCCCGTTCCTGCGCCACTAACTACTAAGGAGACGACCCGATTTTGTTCAAAGTCGGGTATAATGTACACCTCCATGTACCTTATAAAAGTTGCGACGGGCTTTCGTTTTGCCATGGCAACCGAAAACGTTTTTGACAACATGATTTGGAATTATTTCCATTGAAAATAACATGGGAATCTGAATGATTTTAAGGGTCCCCCAATTGATAAAATTGCATTTAAACATGATTAAATTACATTTTTAAATCAATTTTAATGCATTTTTCCGGTTTTAGAAATTTTAAAAATTTATAAAAATTTGAAAACGTTTCACATGGTTGGACCCTTCAATTCCTTCAGATTCCCATGTTATTTTCAATGGAAAAATTTCAAAATGATGTTGTCAAAAACGTTTTCAGTTGCCATGGCAAAACAAAAACCCGTCGCAACTTTTCCCTTGCAGGTTTTTCAAGTTACATAGAGGTGTACACTTTACCCGAGTTTCAACAAAATCGGTGATTATCACCTCGGGTCGTCTCCTTGTAAGTGTGGTTCTAACTTTCGCCGCCTTTGAGACCTAAAAGTAACTTACGATATTGAAAAGTAACGTTACGTTAAGCTCTCCCCCTCTTATTTCATTTCGAAACCCTACCCCCCTTAAATTCGCCTTTGGATCCAGACGCCGACACGCCGCCGATCGTTTTGTTGCGCCACCGCCGCCGCCAAACGCTTTTTCACAGGGCAACCAGATTTTCCGTTGGCATCAGTCTCTTTGCAGCGGTAACAAAAATGTAGTTCTTTAATTATCACATTATTATTACTTTATAGAAAAAGATCGTTTATTCTCTACGAAATTTCATATAAACGTCGCATCTCACAGACGCCGCCGTTAAATTTTGATTCTACGCCTCCACTGACCAAAAATCACCGCTCGCCGATGACGCAGCCGCCGCCGATGGAAAATCACCGAATGGCCGCCGCCGGTCAAAATTTCGCGGCGTCGGGGTGTAATTGGATTAAGTCATTTTCCTAAGGCAGATTAACATTCTAAAACTTATCCCAGCGCAGCTTAATTTTTACTTTAACATCGTTAGATATAGTAATTCAACCGATAAAGTTTTAGGCATGGTACGTTGTGCCACTGGCGTAGACAAGGGGGGTGTTTCCGGCTCCAGACCCCCCCCTTGGGACTAACTTTGACTGTACTAAATTTCCACCCCTTCTCGACCCCTCTTCAGGGCCGGCTGGTGGTGTTCGGCTCGTGTGGGTAGTTGGCCGGTAGGGGGGGAGAGCCTCTCAAGAAAATATAAAGAGGAAATTGAGGAATGACTTATAATAAACAGGATAATTTTATAGGTAAAAAACTACAAAATAAAATTGTTTAAACTCTTATCACATAATTTTTTTAATTATCAAATTTAGTACAAAACCTTATTTGCGCAACGCAAAAAGTTTGCTGCGCTTTGCGTATATGAACTTACTTTGGGATTTCTAGCACCCACTACTCGCTACTTTCATATCTTCTAAATCGAGAAGTGAGGAGGGGCTTCCGTTTAAATTAGCGACGATCTGAGGTTATATTACTAAAAAGCTATTAACAAGCGATAATTATGCAACATTGCGCTTTAAGGCTGCACTCCGTTATCTTCCAGGCAGGCCATGATAGAATAGAACTAAAACAAAGTTATAAAACGAACTAAAAATGGGCCTCCTGAAACTCCGGGACCCCCGCACCACGTGACCACAGGGGACCCACCTATTTACGCCACTAGTGTTTATTTTATAAATCGAAGTCGGACGTGCTAGCTTCTAAACAAACATTTGTAGTAACGCAGTACTCGCGACGCTAAAGGAAATAAAGAGCATCCCTATACTGTGCAAATATGAACGCTTGCATTCAAAATTGAAAAAAGCGTTCAAAATCGCTTTCTCTCCAACTGCTTTTTTTAATCCATTCAAACCCGACCAAAGCATTCAAATTCGAACAAAAAACAAGTTTGGCCATCGAGAGGTGAAAATACACAATGCGCGCGCATGCAAAGACAATTGCCCCGTTCTAAGGTCATAAAGGGCGCTGCGTGGTTCGATTGCCAATCGTAGGTCTAAGCGTAGTCATAATAAGCGTATTTATGTCAGGTCAACCTGTAGATAGACGTGAGTGGAAATGAACGTTAAGTTTTCGGCTGGACCGTGAAATATTGGGAAGAAAGTAATGATAATTGGTTTTTGAAAAGTTTAACGCAGTTACGGAGTAAGTCGTCAATCGTACAGTTGCACGCTAATATACCAAATGGATAATATCTCAACAAGCTAATATTTAATTCGAATATAATATGTTTAATAATAATAATAATCAGCTAGGCACCACCTTAGGCCTAAATCATCAAGTGCGTTTTTATAGTGATTCAGTGAAACGGTTTTAGTGTAGTATTTGTCCACCTCGAAATATAAGAAAATGAGATGCAGTAGATTTGATGAAGAAATCATATTATTTTTGAAACTTGACTAAAGAGATAAAATATTATGTTATAGCAGTATAATCTTATTTCTAAATCTAACGGGACCAGAGTGGAAAAAATGGGTTTTTGGGTGGGGTAAAAACTTAATAAATTTGTGTACGAAAATCGAGACTTTTACCGAAAAAATTAAGAAACATTACGAGTGGAAAAAGTAAAAATCCCTCGTGGCGTCACAATGGCGACACCTACCTCCGTTGTTTTTTGAACATTGCAACTACGTTAAAACAAATTAGACGATAATTGAAAATTAAGTATATTTTATAGCGGTCACAGGACTATAAATTGCATTGCAAACTCTTGGTATATCGTTTCTTGGTATACTTTGAACACTACGAAGCCTCCTTTCACGGCTAGTTTACCTATAGCTTCTCGATCTTCCAATTGAGAATGACTCATTAAATTAGCCGGGTAACGGCTATTACATTCGTCCCGGCGAAACATTAGACTAGGCTTAATTTATTACCTATTTTTACTCAATTCACTGGTAGGTTATAATATTTTAGGATATAATCAGCTTACATAAGGGGAGGTGAGCTTGTTTTCGAGTAGGCTACAAATGGTTATAAAAACCTTTTACATCCCATTGGTGGACCTATCTTTATCGTTATATAAGGAAACAAACTATAGCGATCAATTATGAATATTTAATTGCGTTTTTGTAAAGCCATCAAATATGAGTACTAAACCATTCTGATTTGCAAGCGAAACTCTGAATTCGAATTTAAACGCTATAGCGTTCCAATTTTAATGTTTTAGCCATATTTTACAAACAATTCAATAACGAATACTTCACCTTTCAATTGTGAACGAAAATTCAACTTTCAATTTTGAACGCCTTAAAAATATTCAAAGGACATCGCACTTCTTCTATGAGATTTGGCTTTCGACAGATTTTTTTCAAATTGAAACATGTTGTTAAGCTTGATCAAAAGAGCAAAATTGTCCATTGCCATTTTTCCCTAGGTCCTATAGTTTGTCCTGTATCAGCGGTCAAAAGTGGACAAAACTTAGCATAGTCTATTTGTTAAAAGAAGTCACAGCCCATAGGTTAGCCCTCTACGTTCGCCCGTCGCTAGTCCGGGCTCACTAACAAAAGAGTTTTCTTGCCAAGATTCGTGGTGCTTCCCAAAACAGCGTCGGATTTGCTTTCGATCTGATCGCACGATGAACGAACTCAGTAAATAAATAGTTAAATATTGAGTTTTAACTGTCGTGTGACCGTGACTAAAATCGAAAATTAAGTGTTTGATCTGTTGTGGAGTGACTGTTTCTTACCTATCAGCGAGTGTTGAATGTAGGATTCAACGAAACGGTTAATCATATATATTCTGATTTCTTAAGTATTTCTTTTATGTTATGTTTTATTTTATTATTGCTCATAAAATATTGAATATCAAATAATTCCCCGTAGGAAAATTCATATAATAATAAGTTGCGAGAAAAGAAATTATAATGAAGTAGAGGTGTAAAAATTGATAGTGAGCCCGGACTAGCGACGCGCGAACGTAGAGCGCTAACCGATGGCCCGGAACTTCTTTTAACAAATAGACTATACTAAGTTTTGTCCACTTTTGACCGCTGATACAGGACAAACTATAGGACCTAGGGAAAAATGGCAATGGACAATTTTGCTCCTTTGATCAAGCTTAACAACATGTTTCAATTTGAAAAAAATCTGTCGAAAGCCAAATCCCATAGAAGAAGTGCGATGTCCTTTGAATGATAAAGCATGCTGCCCCAGTGTTGGCCATCTGAACGCTAAAGCATTCAATTTTGAGTGTAAGGTTTTTAGAGTGTAGAAAATAAACATAGGTTTATTCATAAGCTCGTCTGGTCGACGGCCGTAGCTACTATTTCTAGTAGACACTATTCTCTAAATCGGAAAATCGAAAGTGGACACTACGTACTTTGTTTGGATATTTAATTTACGTGACGGTTCTTGTTGTTTAAAAGTTTTTGGAATAGCTTTCAATCGGCTTAACAACTATTTTCAGTTGGATCAGTCCATTAACCGAAAGTTCCGAAACCGTTCACCGTTCTTATACACATTAAAATTATAATAGTATGAAAAATTATAACACAAATCATTACCTGAATCTCTGAAGTTTTAAAATTTGTTAAACAAACTAACCGTTAAATTATAAAACACGGTCCTCATTTAATAGAATTTGAGATACAAACGATAGCACGACGCGAGACGTAGCTATGTTTTTAAACAGACACTACTCGTAAAAATAATACAATAAATCTAGGAGGTTGACGAACCAGTTCCTTAGAAACTATGAAGATATGCGTAGTGCGATACTAAAGAAGTCGGTTTCTAAACAAAATTTGACCAAGTGTTCAAGACTTTAAGTGTAGAAAAATATGAAACCATTTTCAATTTGAGCACTATTTTACCCACTTGGAATTTACCGTGTGGGTAGTGCTACCCACTATACCCACACCTTCCGCCCTTCTTTACATTGTACGGGGGTATATTTATCGATTAGTCAATGTCCGCTCTTTACATTCACATACTTTGACCCCCCCCCTTGACGAATTTCTGGCTACGCCACTGCGTTGTACACATTCGCGTTTTTGTCAAGAAATTCCCCCTCTGCGATACGTTCCTCGAGCCTGCATCCCCGATCTCGTAAGAGTTATATTTATGGATGCACCGACCGATATGGGTACAACCAATATACAGGGTGTCCACTAAAAACGATCCAGGGCGAATATCTCAGAAACAGTTTTCTCTAGGAATTTGAAATTTTTATGTTACGTAGCACGTGCAGGGGGCCAAAGAAGAATGATAACCTCGATGACCTTGAACCATGTCTTCAAGGTCATCCAAAAACTATCTCGAGAACCGTAAGTGTTAGAAAGTTGGTTTCAATTAGAGAAGTGTTCCCCGTCACGTTTTATGCCTACTTAGCGTGAACATGATCGGATTCGACCAATAGTAAGTTGATAAAAATGTTACTAAAATCACAAATGTCGTAAAAGGGAAAATTGCAAGACAGCGCTAATAACTCCAAAACAAGTCGTGCTACATTATCGAAATTTGCTAGACAATCGCATCATGGTAGGATATTTTAATATTTGGAAAATTGTATGACCTTCAACCGTTGTCTTCAAGGTCATACTAAAATTATCTCGAGAACCATTACGTTTAGAGCAAAAATTCCAATTAGAAAGTTGTTCTTCGTCACATTTTATGTATTAATAACTTTAAATTATAATTTCTAATTGGAATTTTTGATCTAAACCTAATGGTTCTCGAGATAATTTTAGTATGACCTTGAAGACAACGGTTGAAGGTCATACAATTTTCCAAATATTAAAATATCCTACCATGATGCGATTGTCTAGCAAATTTCGATAATGTAGCACGACTTGTTTTGGAGTTATTAGCGCTGTCTTGCAATTTTCCCTTTTACGACCTTTGTGATTTTGGTAACAATTTTATCAACTTACTATTGGTCGAATCCGATCATGTTCACGCTAAGTAGGCATAAAACGTGACGGGGAACACTTTCCTAATTGGAACCAGCTTTCTGGCACTTACGGTTCTCGAGATAGTTTTTGGATGACCTTGAAGACATGGTTCAAGGTCATCGAGGTTATCATTCTTCTTTGCCCCCTGCACGTGCTACGTAACATAAAAAAAATTAAATTCCTAGAGAAAACGGTTTCTGAGATATTGGCCCTGGATCGTTTTTTAGTGGACACCCTGTATAGGCCGATATTAACAAAGTTATCTGTCATAACAGTATTGTATATGATAAAATCATTGTAAGAGACAGTTCAGTACACTGTCATGTCATTTTATTCTAATTTTTCATGAAAAAATGTTTGCGAGAGCACATCCGAATATGTTTCTTTTCATTTGACGTGATACATATTTCCTGTCACAAATCGAATATCGTTGTTTTTTATTTTTTTAAACTCGTAACCCCTGTATTAAGAAAAGGTATGATCTAGCTTCTGAAGTCGGCGTCAAATAAAATATTATCATTAGTTAGTTAATCGAGAATTTTCTAATTTTTAAATGTTTTTCTGAAAATATTTTTCTAATACCGGTATCGATATTAGAAAAATAGGCCGATATATCGGTGCATCCTTAGTTATATTACAAAATTTTATATTAGATGGATTTTTCATGTCTTACCAAATCAGAAAACGCGTTTAAATTGAAACACGACATTAGCACGGCCTAACAATACAACTTAATACATTTTTGGTGAAATTTCTTGAAAGTAGCCATTTCGCGGTGATAATGAGTGAAATAAGGGAGAGCGAGAGACAGCGGGAGGGTTGGCCCTAACGAGGAATTCACATACGCTTAGAGAGTGGGCGCCTAATCGCGGTAATCAGTTTCGGAGGGCCAATAATCTAGGGGGATTAGGAACAACGACGGCAAACGGAAAAGACTGTTTGGAGATGTAGGTCGTCTCGGTCATCGGATGATGGCGAATGGAATGTAGCGAGTGCACCGGAAAAATACGTTATTCGGACTAATGATGAGTTATTAACGAAAGCGGATACATATTCCAATTTCGAGAGATAATTAGTTTACATTAAAGACGCCGTAACGATGCAGCTGCATTACTAATACGCTTAATTCAGGGTTTCCAACTCACGATTCGGAAATTCGCACAAATGTTTTTCAAAGTAGGCCCATTTTTCGCCCAATGCGTATTTCCAAAGTAGCCCAATTTTTCGGCTAATGCGTATTTCCAAAGTAGCCCAATTTTTCGCCCAATGCGTATTTCCAAAGTAGCCCAATTTTTCGGCTAATGCGTATTTCCAAAGTAGCCCAATTTTTCGCCCAATGCGTATTTCCAAAGTGGCCCAATTTTTTAGCCAATGCGTATTTCCAAAGTAGCCCAATTTTTTAGCCAATGCGTATTTCCAAAGTAGCCCAATTTTTCACCAAATTCGTATTTCCGGCCAATGCGTATTTCCAAAGTAGCCCAATTTTTCGCCCAATGCGTATTTCCAAAGTAGCCCAATTTTTCGCCCAATGCGTATTTCCAAAGTAGCCCAATTTTTCGCCCAATGCGTATTTCCAAAGTAGCCCAATTTTTCGCCCAATGCGTATTTCCAAAGTAGCCCAATTTTTCGCCCAATGCGTATTTCCAAAGTAGCCCAATTTTTCGCCCAATGCGTATTTCCAAAGTAGCCCAATTTTTCGCCCAATGCGTATTTCCAAAGTAGCCCAATTTTTCACCCAATGCGTATTTACAAAGTAGCCCAATTTTTCGCCCAAATTACATATAACATTCTGTTATAGCCCAGTTTTTAGCCTAAAATAAAACACCACCAAATGCACCAATTAGGCTTAACGAAGGGGACTTTTATCACTTGCTTTGTTTAGCTATCAGACGTAAGAATATTAGATTTTAATTAATTTCCAATATTGGATATTAAAAAAACTTCATTTTTTAACTTTAGTGGTACATGGTTTGGTTAAAAGAATCTATTAGTTCTTTCGGTGGCTAAAACTCATTTTATGAGGAAAGCGATGTAAATTGGAAAAAAAACCCACAGAATCCACAACTTGAAAAACTTGAAAAAGAAATAGCCCAAATGTCGCCCAAATCGCCCAACCGTTTTTTTTCGCCATTCGGTTTCAAAGGTAGCCCAAATTGGGCGACTTTTCGCCCAAATGGCAACCCTGGCTTAATTTTACTTAAACATCATTTTCAACTCTATCTCTTGCTCGTATCGTCGTAGCCCCGCATGGAAAGGTCACTATGAAATTATTTCACGTCACAGATCACGAGGCAAAACGCCCCAAGATCCTGTGAAATAATCACGTGACCGCCACGGGCGTCTTGATGTCATAGCCGACCTTTAGGCGTTACCATGGCCACGAACGCAAGCCACATCCACGAGTAATCTACGAATGAGCAGCGTTCAGAGTTCGGCAAAGCTAAGGAAGGGTATTAGCGATAATGTATTCGGATAAACAGAGAATATGTGAGTAACATTATGTTCCACCCGTGATTTCGAGATGATAAACCACGCCCCTCTATGTCAACAGGAATACATTCTGGGTACTTGCAATGAGCGTAGGCTTAAAGGAGGAACGTATAGCGTTATAATAATATCATAATATTTATTACGCAATATTGGCAACTAGGGCTTCTAACGCTGATCTGGTGTCTGATGCTTTCACAGATGAACTGGATTATTTTTAATCCGATACCTTTAGCGGATAACAGATTTTTTACTCTAACGGCAGTACGCGGATACGTTTTTGCGCTTGTCTGACAAGCCTATATGACTTTCACGGGTTGATCTGTTTTTTAAATTGTATCTTTAACCCGCGATAACGGCGGATATACCTTTTTAGTATATCTTTATATTGACTTCTTGGAACTAAGCCATTTTTTTTCTTGCTATACAAAAATTTAAAAGGATAAAAAACATTCAACTAGATGTCGGAAAGTAGACATCATATAGACAGATATCTACGCGCTTATCAGATAAAATAACTGCTTTCTATATCTGTGGCTTCGTCGGTTACCGAAACGAGATAACAAAACTAGATTGGCGCAGGTCAGATAAAAAAAGGAACAGGTAGCCAGTGAATTCAGGTTTTTTATCGGCGATATATCTTATATGATAAATAGTAATCAGATTGCCTTATTCAGATCATCGTTAGAAGCCCTATTGGCAACCACTAAAGCAAAGGTAATTCATGAATAACAAATCTACACTTGTAAACAAAAACTACAAATAATTTAATTGACTACACAAACACAAATTACAAATAATTGAATTGACTACCCAAACACAAATTACAAATAATTTAATTGACTACCCAAACACAAATTATAAATAATTTAATTGACTACCCAAACACAAATTACAAATAATTAAATTGACTACCCAAACACAAATTACAAATAATTAAATTGACTACCCAAACACAAGTTACAAATAATTGAATTGACTACCCAAACACAAATTACAAATAATTTAATTGACTATCCAAACACAAATTACAAATAATTTAATTGACTATCCAAACACAAATTACAAATAATTTAATTGACTACCCAAACACAAATTACAAATAATTTAATTGACTACCCAAACACAAGTTACAATTAATTGACTACCCAAACACAAGTTACAAATAATTGAATTGACTACCCAAACACAAATTACAAATAATTTAATTGACTACCCAAACACAAATTATAAAAATTTAATTGACTACCCAAACACAAGTTACAAATAATTTAATTGACTACCCAAACACAAATTAAAAATTATTTCATTGACTACCCAAACACAAGTTACAAATAATTTAATTGACTATCCAAACACAAATTATAAATAATTAAATTGACTACCCAAACACAAGTTACAAATAATTTAATTGACTACCCAAACACAAATTATAAATAATTTAATTGACTACCCAAACACAAATTACAAATAATTAAATTGACTACCCAAACACAAGTTACAAATAATTTAATTGACTACCTAAACACAAATTACAAATAATTTAATTGACTACCCAAACACAAGTTACAATTAATTGACTACCCAAACACAAGTTACAAATAATTGAATTGACTACCCAAACACAAATTACAAATAATTTAATTGACTACCCAAACACAAATTATAAAAATTTAATTGATTACCCAAACACAAGTTACAAATAATTTAATTGACTACCCAAACACAAATTAAAAATTATTTCATTGACTACCCAAACACAAGTTACAAATAATTTAATTGACTATCCAAACACAAATTATAAATAATTTAATTGACTACCCAAACACAAATTACAAATAATTAAATTGACTACCCAAACACAAATTCTAAGTAATTTAATTGTCTACCCAAACACAAGTTACAAATAATTTAATTGTTTACCCAAACACAAATAACAAATAATTTAATTGACTACCCAAACACAAGTTACAATTAATTGACTACCCAAACACAAGTTACAAATAATTGAATTGACTACCCAAACACAAATTACAAATAATTTAATTGACTACCCAAACACAAATTATAAAAATTTAATTGACTACCCAAACACAAGTTACAAATAATTTAATTGACTACCCAAACACAAATTATAAAAATTTAATTGACTACCCAAACACAAGTTACAAATAATTTAATTGACTACCCAAACACAAATTAAAAATTATTTCATTGACTACCCAAACACAAGTTACAAATAATTTAATTGACTATCCAAACACAAATTATAAATAATTTAATTGACTACCCAAACACAAATTACAAATAATTAAATTGACTACCCAAACACAAGTTACAAATAATTTAATTGACTACCCAAACACAAATTATAAATAATTTAATTGACTACCCAAACACAAATTACAAATAATTTAATTGACTACCCAAACACAAGTTACAAATTATTTCATTGACTACCCAAACACAAGTTACAAATAATTTAATTGACTATCCAAACACAAATTATAAATAATTTAATTGACTACCCAAACACAAATTACAAATAATTAAATTGACTACCCAAACACAAATTACAAATAATTTAATTGACTACCCAAACACAAATTACAAATAATTTAATTGACTACCCAAACACAAATTACAAATAATTTAATTGACTACCCAAACACAAATTCTAAGTAATTTAATTGACTACCCAAACACAAGTTACAAATAATTTAATTGTTTACCCAAACACAAGTTACAAATAATTTAATTGACTATCCAAACACAAATTACAAATAATTTAATTGACTACCCAAACACCAATTACAAATAATTTAATTGACTACCCAAACACAAATTCTAAGTAATTTAATTTACTACCCAAACACAAGTTACAAATAATTTAATTGTTTACCCAAACACAAATTACAAATAATTTAATTGTTTACCCAAACACAAATTACAAATAATTTAATTGACGACCCAAACACAAATTCTAAATAATTTAATTGACTACCCAAACACAAATTCTAAGTAATTTAATTGTCTACCCAAACACAAGTTACAAATAATTTAATTGTTTACCCAAACACAAATAAAAAATAATCTAATTGACTACCCAAACAAAAGTTACAAATAATTTAATTGACTACCCAAACACAAATTTAATAATCGGTTTTTGCATCGATTCAATATTTTGTAATTAATTTGCCAAAGTAAGCTTTAGTTTTGATTTTGAGAGTGTTTCAATTTTTCAAAGGCCTTAGATTACATCCCGGAAGTCGTTACAGATTTTCACCTTTTTTCCTAACCTCTACTTGGCGCGAAATTTGCTCCAATTAAATAAATGGGCCGGCGAATGGACTAGATGTATACTTATCATTATTAAATTTATTAAACTTCTGATTTTACCTAAATTTTATCAACAGTTTCGAGTGTTAATTGATATTTAGTTATTTACCGATATGACATAAGATTTCACATAAATAACCACCTCATTTTGAAAAATACTCCACCTTTTTAAGAAAAATAACCCACCTCTTTTCGAAAAATATTCATCCTCTTTTAGAAACATAATCCACCTCATTTTGAAAAATGTTCCACATCTTTTAGAAACATAATCAACCTCATTTTGAAAAATATTCCACCTCATTTTGAAAAATATTCCACCTCATTTTGAAAAATATTCCACCTCATTTTGAAAAATATTCCACCTCATTTTGAAAAATATTCCACCTCTTTAAGAAAAATAACCCACCTCTTTTAGAAATATATTTCACCTCTTTTAGAAATATATTTCACCTCTTTTAGAAATATATTTCACCTCTTTTAGAAATATATTTCACCTCTTTTAGAAATATATTTCACCTCTTTTAGAAATATATTTCACCTCTTTTAGAAATATATTTCACCTCTTTTAGAAATATATTTCACCTCTTTTAGAAATATATTTCACCTCTTTTAGAAATATATTTCACCTCTTTTAGAAATATATTTCACCTCTTTTAGAAATATATTTCACCTCTTTTAGAAATATATTTCACCTCTTTTAGAAATATATTTCACCTCTTTTAGAAATATATTTCACCTCTTTTAGAAATATATTTCACCTCTTTTAGAAATATATTTCACCTCTTTTAGAAATATATTTCACCTCTTTTAGAAATATATTTCACCTCTTTTAGAAATATATTTCACCTCTTTTAGAAATATATTTCACCTCTTTTAGAAATATATTTCACCTCTTTTAGAAATATATTTCACCTCATTTAGATATATATTTCACCTCTTTTAGAAATATAATCCACCTCATTATGAAAAATATTCCACATCTTTTAGAAAAATAATCCACCTCATTTAGAAAAATAATCCACCTCATTTAGAAAAATAATCCACCTCTTTTTGAAAAATATTCCACCTCTTTTAGAAAAACAACTAACCTCATTTCAAAACATATTCCACCTCTTTTAGAAAAACAACTAACCTCATTTCAAAACATATTCCACCTCTTTCCGAAACATATTCCACCTCATTTCAAAACATGTCCCCCTTTGTAATTGACCACAAATCGCGTAAAACACTTTGAATTGCCAAATAGATAAATCGGTTCGAAGAGAGGGGAAATATTTGTGGGGAGAGTCGATAATTACGGAAAGGTCGTTTGCAATTAGAAGCGCAAACATCAAGCTAATTACGGAGAAAGACATTAAGAGCTTAACTTTTCTTTCTTTTTTTAGCTTCGTACGGCAAAGGCAAAAACCCTTTAAAGTCGAAACAACGTGAACGCTCGGGGGAAAAGAACCATTTCACATATTTCTGGCCAAAACAGGCTGCGAACACAGAAACACGAACCCGAAATACGAAAATAAATCGCGTTAAATGCAAAAAGGATAGGAAAGATTGTTGGATATATTTGTATATAGGAAATAGCGCGGAGCGAGCGTATAGAATCGAAGTCTAACAAAGGGTTAAAGGTTAAGACACCCGCGCGACCCCGCGTATCCCCGAGATTTATATATATATATCTATCCGAAACGGAAGGACGGAAGGCTGCCAGAAAAAGTCGGGTTAGGAACTATCGGAGATACTAAAAAATCTGTTCTACTGTACTGCCTCGTTTGGGTGGCGGCGCTGGCACGAAATGAAGACGAATGTTTCCCTGGAGGAAGGAAGTTGCGGAACCGCCGAAAGGAAGTGGTCTTCTTCTTACCGACAAGACGAGTGCCGGCGCGCTGGGTGTCCTCCCTCCGGGTCCCTGGGGCGCTAAACTAACGGATGTCACCCATAAGGGAACTCGACCAAAAAAATACCGGTACGTGGGACTGGTACGTTGCAGTTATATTAGGAGAATACTTTTCGTTTGCCCCGAGCTACACCGATTTCCCACTTCTTTCGTTCAATGGCGACGTAAACTGAGCTCCGAATTGACCGTAAATTTCGCCGGTGTAGTTCCTAAGTATTCGCTGACTGGTACTTCGTAGAAAGGAGCCCTTTTTACCGAATTTCAAACTGATGGAACACCTTTGTTTATTTTATATTTTGGAAATTCGACCCTATTTGAGTAACGCGCAGTTTGTTGTACGAAGTTTCATGTGACGTCGTTTTTCACTCTAGTGGCTTGTGTTTTAGAATTCCTTTTTTTTTGCAGGTCTCTATTGAAAAGGTGATTTTATCAAGGGTAATTTGACCGGTTACTTTATTACTATAGGCCTATTCCCACGATGTCACACTTGGGCCAAACTTTGTTGGTGAGCGCCGTTCTTATTGCATTTTTGTTTACATGCTCCACGAAAATTCACTGAGAGTTCGATTGTAACATACCGTTCAGACTATGCAAATTTATTGGTTCCAAATTAGTTGTTCATATCCAATGCGATTATTCGCAGTGCCAGACTTAGATATCCTGGGCCCCTAGGCAGATAAGGAGTCTGGACCCCTTTTTAGAAATATAGTAAATTTCGGTAATTGTAAAACAAAATCTTCAACGGAGATCAACCTAGCAATTTCTAAAATTTTAATTAAGATTGATATTATAGGTTCATGCCTTCGTTAACAGTTCTTAAGGTCACTGGTGGGTCCTTTCCAAGGATGGGCCCCTAGACCTAGGCCTAGGTCTGCCTAGGCGGAAATACGGCCCTGATTATTCGTAATTTTTTGTCCTCTGCTATAAAGTTTCCTATATGATATTTAGAAATTCGGTTTATCCTGCCAAAATTATTTATGTCCGATATTTCGATAAGAGCAATATTAGATAGTCAGCAGACGACGAGTTAAATGTTTCAAATTATTGGTTTGATTTAAAATAGTTGTATATCTCAAAAAAATTTTACACCAAAAATTCTTCACCTAACCTGGTGTACCAGCCTTTTCTGTTCCCACTGCTTAATTAACTGACAATTAGGTGGACAAGTTTGGTGGCACCGTCAACAACGGGTTAAATGTATCCCGTGGATATTGTGAACCAGATCGATTCATTCATAAATTGTGTGTCCGAGGCCTGATTATTCGTGGCCTCGGTAGTCCAATGGTAGTGGCGTTGGGACGGTAACCCAAAGGTCATAGGTTCGATTCCTGCCCGAGGTGTTATGATTTTTCTCAATCACTCTGGTAAGGCACCACAAGCGGAGGTATTCCTTGGTTTAAATGACATTTCTAATTATAAAATTCCTGCGTAATAACAAAAAGGAATTATCATTGTAATGACTACAGGCTATCAAGGACCTGTTATAAATTAGTTGACGTATAATGCTACGGCACCGTCAATAACGGGTTAAATGTATCCCGTCAATATTGGTAAACTCGGTAGTCCAATGATAGTGGCGTTGGGACGGTAACCCAAAGGCCATAGGTTCGATTCCTGCCCGAGGTGATATGCTTTTTCTCAATCACTCTGGTATTCCTTGATTTAAATGACACTTCCTTGGGTATTAGCCTAGCTGATTATTATTATCATCTATATAATTACCTCTAATCGAAAGTTATTTTCCAAAAGCGTACTTATAAATCGTACACCCTTTGAGGAAGTTAGTCAACTTTAATCCAATTAAGAAAATTAAACTTTGACCAAATTATTTAGGTGTAAATAAACGTCACTCTAAATAACTTCCGGGCAAATAAGTTCAACTGAAAGCAGCCGAGCAAATACAATACGGTTAAAATCAATCGAGATGGAAAAGTGGCGCACTTTTACCTTTTCAAAGTGAAAAGGATGTTCAGAGAGAAACGGGAGATAAACAGATTGAAAAGTGCCGAGATGCCGCCATGGACACGAAATAAAAAAAAAGAAAGAAAAGTGGATATAGAAAGCCGATATATCGGACGAGGAACAAGCGACGCTGTGGAGCGAAACTCGATTTGAAATAAGTTTGGCCCCTTCTTTGTTTATTCGGCCACGCGGAGTTCGCTTCGATTCTCTATTCAAACAAAACACATTTAGAGCGAACCATCTCTATCTATCTACGTAAGAGACAAACAACGCCTCTTTAGATTTAAAAGTCTCCGGGCTGCTAAATGGGTGACCAGAAACTCGCTCGAAATTCAAAAACGTTTAATTTATCTTAAATATCGACAAACGGTTGCGGTGGAATCTCGAGATATCTCTTCGGAACTATGAAATATAAAAGGAGGTATTTATCAAATCAGGAGGGAATCGCGATAAAAAATGAGAACAAAATATAGGAGAGGAATTGCTTTTAAACTATCTCGATGTTTGGAAGTTTTTAATAAAATGCAATAGAAGAAGCTTACGTTATACCAAAGAGTTTTAAAAACGAAATTAAGGAGTCTTATTGAGCCTATTCGAGGAACAGTTACTTAACCCTCTATATTTTGCCAAAACAATTGCTTTTACATTTCTAATTTTAGGTATTGCTTTAAATAGTAGGAAAAACTTATTATTACCAGTTCTAGTATATTTTATATATTCTTTGCAGGCTTGACTCTGTGGGGTGGCGGAGTGGTTAGCGCTTTTGCCTCGCAGCAAGAGGAGCCGCGTTCGATCCCAACTTGTGGCACTGGGTGAAAAATTCGGAACTACTCCTACGCATTGTAACCCGGCCACCTGTTTAAGACATTAAAAGTCGCAAGATGACTTGGGCCTTAGGCTTTGCCTTGGGTATTAGCCTAAATTATTATTATTACAGTTTTGTAGGAAAAACTTATTTTTACCAGTTCTAGTATATTTTGCAGGTTCGACTCAGTTTTGTTCGACGCCAAATTCCGGCCTAACCACGCCATTTCAACGGTATTTTGGTGTAGCCATGTTTAAAATTACTTCCATGTAAGCGTGTGTTAAGTTTTTACTGAGACAATTTTTTTAAATGATCTGGTGGACTAATAGATGTACATGTAGGCTTTTTGCTTTGTCATCATTGTGAGCTCGTGCAGGCGTAGTACCAGATACGTCTATTATACGTATGGAGAACCTATGGAGATTTGACACATAAAATAGTACTAAAATGCGTTCGAACTCACTGTTACCTTCGACCACTACCAAAGGCGGGGATTTTTCGGCCTCCGCCTGAAATGAAGTCCGATAAATTAAGTGATGTTAAATATTAGATTAGAGTTATGTGAAATTTATAGTCTGCCATTAATATGAATTAAGAGTTTGAAAGGGTTTGTAAAGAAAATTAATATTTTCATAAAAATATCTTAAACATTAAATTTAAAATGACGCTGATGTAAGTACCTCAACCACCGTCATTCAAAGATTTTACAACTGAGGACTAACGATTGGATAGGAAACGGCTGATTTTTCTTTGTAAATTGACATGATGATTTTTCCGTAGGTTGTGAGATAATTTTTTATCGGTGGGTGATCTTATTTGAAAATTACGCCTTTAAAAAACGGAAGAGGAGTAAGGCTATCTATTGTTAAGATAATTAAGTTACTCGGATGCTTATTCAAAATATTTTAGTCTAAAAAATTAAAAATATATTAAGTAAAAACCGTTTTAATAATTGAAGGATTAAGCAGCGTCGATTTTATCTGAGTTGTTGAGAAACGAAACTAAAAAGACTACTACTAAAATATTTCTAAAAAATTATAATACTAAAATAATATACAACTAAAAAATTATACTAATAAAAAATATACTAATAAAAAATAATACTAATAAAAATTATACTACTAAAAAATTATACTACTAAAATAATATACAACTAAAAAATTATAGTAATAAAAAATTATACTACTAAAAAATTATACTACTAAAAAAGTATACTACTAAAAAATTATACTACTAAAAAATTATACTACTATAAAATTATACTACTATAAAATTATACTACTAAAACATTATACTACTAAAAGATTATACTAATAAAAAATTATTCTTAATCAAATTTTATCGCTGTATTTCAACAAGATCCAAACATATGTATTTGGTTTTAATGTTCAGTTCCAATGAACATTTTATCGTCAGAGCTATGTTTTGATTTCTTTTAACTTAGTTGAAAACCGAACATCAGTAACTGAAACACTTCTGGAAGATAATTATGGACTTACGGCGGTACTTCGTTAGCTGTGAAGCAACGCTTGACATCCTTTGTGTCAATTTTGGGGATGCGAGGACAATATCGACAGGGACACGATTCTTCCTTAACGAGTACTCGGAAAGAACCGCTAATCACGCTTTCAAAGAAACTCGCTCGAATAATTAACTCAGAAGGTTTCGGACTGAACCGAAGTAAAAAACCTTTTAAGAAACCCCCAGCTATAGCCTAAAAATTTAGTATTCCAGCCCACGTCTGTGGCGACTCTTTACAAAGCTACGACCATCCTATTTAGAACTAACATGTTCTAAACCTACTTTATATTAAAGGGGAACGGTCAAGCTTTAACCAGTTAGATAGCCCTATAGCCCATTAAAAACTAAAATTTATGGCGAAAGCCGCATCAAAAAATATTGAGTGGTTAATTTTTAATAAAATTAAGAAATTTCGGGAAATCGCAAAGCGCGCGTCCGCCGTGACACCTGGTGAGAAGTTGGTGAGACAGAAAAACAACGTAAAAGCGCGCGCTGCTGAAGACGCGAAAAATTTGTTTTGCACGCGCGGCGCGTTCCAGTTATAAGAGACCTAAGCCTAAACTGCGCGATTTTAAAAGTTCGGATATTTCGCAAATCGCTCATACGGGGTTAGGGGCGCTGGCGGCAGCCCCTAAGATGGCGGCGAAAATCCAAACCCAAACACCTGGCGTTATTTTTCGTTTCAACTTTTTGGGCCAAAAGCTATTTTTTCAAGACAAAAAAAGGTACGTGTTAGTATATTGAACGTCTTGTTAATCTTTTGATACGGAAATAAGGCCATATTTGGAAAAGCTTGGCCGTTCCCCTTTAACACGAAAAGCTGCGCGTTATTAGACCAGGAGCGTCTTCGCTGGTGAAAATAAATTCGAAAATAACACGATATATCTAGCGCAATATCTGAATACGAGCCTGTTGTTAGGACGGACACCAGAAAAATAAACCAGGATAAATGTTACTTAGCCGAAAGGAGAAAAAAGAACACCTCTTTCACGCGGTTGCAATATCGTAACGTGATTCGTTGACGAGGTGAAAAGAAAGCGTGGTAACGCGAGGTATGTCTCGCCAGGGAATTGCAACTGACGGCCGGGTAGTTGGAGAGGCGAGAAACCCAGTCAGAATATGCAAATTCAGAACAGAGAAAGTGAGTGTGTGTGTGTGTGAATTAATTTGCCGTTAACCACCTCGGTATTTTTGTAGCGAGGCGCGCTGTGACCCGAAACGCGAGACACACTGAATGAAGCTACTCCGAGAAAAGAATAGAAATAAGGGGGCTTAAAAAGGAACAACGGCTCCTGGTGGTTCGGTTTAGAACTTTAGCGGGCTGATTATACTCGCTTGTCGGGAAGACAACGGCCTGGTTTCTCTCCGCACCCTTGCAAAAAGGCGATTTCTTTTGTTGTGGCCGTTGAAGGAACGGACGTCGGTTCATTTAAATGAACGAAACACCTGTTATGTAATAAAGGCGCCTCGAACAAGCGCCGACGCGACGTCGAGATTGAGTTTGAATAAATGAAATTGCTTCGTTAAGGTTCTCATAACTTAGGGTAACTTGTTATTTAAATATTATATTATTAAATCACATATCAATAAGTTTCTCACTATTTTTGGATAATTAAAGGAGCGTGTTAAAGGTCGTTTAAACTTCGTTGACAGCTAACAAAATGTTGATCTGATGATGGAGTTCACACTTATGCCGCTAAACAAACTAGAGTAACTTTAAAGGGGAACGGTCAAGCTTTAACCAGTTAGATAGCCCTATAGCCCATTAAAAAACTAAAATTATGGCGAAAACCGCATAAAAAATATTGAGTGGTTAATTTTTAATAAAATAAAGAAATTTCGGGAAATCGCAAAGCGCGCGTCCGCCGCGACACCTGGTGAGAAGTCGGTGAGACAGAAAAACAACGTAAAAGCGCGCGCTGCTGAAGACGCAAAAAATTAGTTTTGCACGCGCGGCGCGTTCCAGTTATAAGAGACCTAAGCCTAAATTGCGCGATTTTAAAAGTTAGGATAGTTCGCAAATCGCTCATACGGGGTTAGGGGCGCTGGCGGCAGCCCCTAAGATGGTGGCGAAAATTCAAACCCAAACACCTGGCGTTATTTTTCGTTTCAACTTTTTGGGCCAAAAGCTATTTTTTCAAGACAAAAAAAGGTACGTGTTAGTATATTGAACGTCTTGTTAATCTTTTGATACGGAAATAAGACCATATTTGGAAAAGCTTGGCCGTTCCCCTTTAATGTAATGAAGGCTATCAATCTCCTTCACCTGCTAATTTCTGATAGGAACCTATTGTAGATTAAAAGGCTTCATTATGAAAACAGACTCTTACTTCGGGAAAATAATTACAAATTATTGAATCTTTACGTTATTGACTATTATAAACAGGATTCCGAAGTTGTATTAACAGGTGGTAAATAATGTGGTAAATAATGTGGTAAATAATATGGTAAATAATGTGGTAAATAATGGTAAATAACGTTATGGTGTTAAATGAGAAAAGTGCTAAATAATGATAGATAATGGTTAATAATATATTTCCACGAATTATTTACATTACTTTAAACATAAATCTACATTTAAGGAGATAAAAGTTTTCAGATTTAGAGCAGGCTTGAAGAGTAATGAAAATGAAGTTTAAGATCTTCTAAAGTTGATGTATTCCTTTTTTGAATGATTTTCTTGATTTCACATAATATTATACAATGTTAACCCATATATACCATTATTTACCTTATTTACCAAATTTACCACTATTTACCATTATTTTCTAGTGGTATGCCCAATATTAGAAAAAAGTTGTATTTTTGTAACACTGATTATAAGCACTCGCTTCGTTTGCGCAGGAAATTATTTTGACAGGCTTTTCGCTATCAACGTCACCTGGTTGTCTTAATGGGATAATGCAAATTCAAAATAACTTTTCAGATATCAGTTGCGTTATATGAAAACAAAAAATAACTGAGATAGATTAGATATCAGATTATCTGCATTGACACTGAGATATTTTCAGATCAACTGATATGGGTCGAAATGCAAAACCAGATAGTTAAAAACCAAAACTAATCTGAATTCATTGTAAGCCGATAGAAATAATGTTAATTATCGATTTTTACATATGCCCCTAATAAATTTCTTTCGAAAGTTTAATAACTGTTTATTTTCATTTGATTTCCACAAATGCAATATGAAAGAGTACCCTGATCCAACTAACTGAAAATTACGACCTGAATAACTAGAGTAGTTAGTCGTTGCCAGAACCAAAATAACCTACTTTCTCTGGATTTCTAGATTTTAGAACATCCTTGTTACACATAAATATCTTGGATGTACCATTTCCACCTATTGCTTAATCACGGCCGCCTTATTTTAGGTCTTCAACCTTCACGGTTAAAAGTGAAAATGATACCTCAATCGATAAAAAATAATATGTCCTCGATATATCAATATTAATTTATGTGATCTGGGACCCGAAAAAGCTCATTTGCCCATACTACTGATTTTTGTCATTTGTTTTCCCACGAATTGACGTACAATTTTTAAATTTAGCTCAGTTGGATTACAAAATTGATTTTCATTTAGATCTTAAGCCAGGTTTTCATGGTAGCTTGTTCCGTGTAAACGAAAAAAATTGGATATTTTTATTTTGCATTAAGTTTTATTTTCTTTTTTAATAGGCCTTTCCATAAATTCGCTACGACGGCCCAGCTTGTTCTTGAAATTGCGCTGTCAAACCTATCGACGAATTCACTCGCTGGGGAAGCATTGTAGAAGTGAGGAAAAAAACAGTAAACAAGAAGGCCATGTTAATTTATAGAAAGGCCTATTGTCGGCCACTCGCTTTCCGTGCTCATAGCCGTGGATTTGTAGCGTGTTGCGTTCACAGTGACCTCTACATTTACCGTCTTTGTATAAAAATGTAAACAAATAAGGTTGCTATGCTCTTTCAATTGAGGATTTCAAATATTCGGATTATCTCTTATAAATCCATTCGATTTCCTTTTTCTGGATTTTCGTGTTTTTTTATTTGTTTCTTTGTCCATTTCGCACTGGTTTCCATTGTGGGCTACTGGTAATACTGGTAAATATTACCAATGAACCTTGTCCGGTAACACGCCGACCTCGTGATGCGCAACAAATTACAATTTACAACCAGTTTCCCATTGGTTGAATGTAGTCACATGGGCAGACGTCCTGCTTGAAATTCTCGCTTGTGCGTGAAAATATCTAGTAGGATTTTATCGACGCTAGAAGCTAGGAGCCGTTAGATCCCACAAGGAGAGCGCAACCCGTCAAAAGTCGTGCATTTTCTTGTGTACAATTTTCATAGGTTTGACGCTTTAGCGCCTGCTGCCGTCGGAAGGGGAAAATTCCGAAATTGTCTTCCCCCGCCCGTTAAACGTTCAACGAATAGGCTCGTCCAATGAAATTTGTACACAACACTCTGTTAGCGTATTTAAAGGCTAGCTGCGTTCTCCTTGTGTTTGTTGCTCCCAGCTGCCATCTTGTTCTTATTTTTTATCCCTTTAAAAATTGGGGGTAGGTACATTTGTTCGAATTTCAATCGTCCGAACGGTGGAACAAATGTTCGAATTTCATTCGTCCGAACCGCCGAAATAACAAATGTTTCAATTGTTCGAATTGGATAACTTGTTTGTTTCATTCGTCCGAATCGGTAGCATCACTTGTCAGAATTCTGTCGCTAAATTAGTATTTATTATTGCTGTTTTTTTGGTCCGGATTTTTATTATAATGCCTAATCATTTTATCCTATTATGTCCATTTTTCCTTCAATGGCCGATATAGTAAGTGGGAATTGCGTTGAATGTTGTGGATAATTTAGGTTAGGTTAGGTTAGGTTCAGATTAATGTTACTATTTTCTTATATTAACAATATTTAAAAAAAAAACAACCAATTCCTAATGGTCGAAAAAACGGACAAATGAATATTCGAACCTATGAAATTCGCCAATAAAGTTAACATAAATTGAACGACTAAATCACCAACGAAAGTTCTGATAAATTTTTAAAATTTATATACATTTCGGACCTACGATCCTGTTTTCCGGCATTCGGACATTTGTACCACAGTTCGGACGAATGAAATTCGAACAAATGTACCCAAATCAAAAATTGTACAACAAAATTAAGGAATACGCCTATAATAAAAGGTGGGTAAAAATGTCGACCCACCCTGCGAAATTTGAATTTATATGGAAACTAATTTCCTGTCTTGCGTAGTTTCGTGTTTTCGGTTTAAAATCGTCTGGGTCTCAGACGACGAGTAACGAAATAGCAGTTTCTTATTGGTCTTTCATTTTAATTCAAATTTAGCTGGGTGGTTCAGCATTTTTAACCACCTTTAAACGAGGGAAAAACATTATAATCGTCAACGCTTACGGGAAAAATAAACAACAAAACCCATTGTACAGATGAAATTGGGACAATAGTGAATATAACAAATCTGTATTAAAGGTAATTAAAGTCTCTAGAGCGACGGTCACACTAGAGCTTAAAACCTAGTTTAGGTCGGTTTGCATACCCGTTTTGACCGCCGACGATAATTCTTGCACGTGCGAAATGCCGAAATCGCTTCACCCCGGGTTCGCTTATAGCCAAGGCTTAACGTAATTTCAAATTATGACCAGAATTTTGAAAATACTAAAATTTATTCCAAAACAATTAGTTAATCACGTTTAATATACAGGGATTTTTTAACAATAGGTACTTTTGTTTTTTTTGTGTTTTGTTTTGTTTTTTTGGTTTGTTATTTGTCAAGGATTACAGTAATGCAAAAAGTTTTAACCGCAAGTTATTATTTAAAAAGATATGATCAATGTAAAATTGCTACTTGGTAACAATTTTTACAACGGAAAATACGACATATTTCGAGATTTCTGTACGTGTTGGATAAAGTAGGACTGATGACGAAAAATAAAAAGGCTCAATTGCAAAACAGTACTAACTTTTAAGGGTTGGGAATTTTTCCCGTATTTCAACGCATTTTAGCCTTTTTTTAACCATACTATGTCATATTGTATGTCTTCTGTGTGATGTTGACTTATACAACGTCGAATTTATTCTAAATATTGGCGCCTAACGGCGCCGCGCACTCACTTCGCTCGAGCGCTGGGGGCGCGCGGCGCCTCCCGAACCCCATACTAAAAAAAGCTATGGGCCATCTATAACGCAACCTAGAGGACAGTACCAAGCCTGACGCATCAAGTATCGTCAACCCGATATTAATCCAACTAACCTAATAATATAAATAACCTAACCTATTATCCGCGCCAAAACCCCTAAAATGCATTGAAATACGGCGAAAATACCGAAAATAAAAAAGTAAGTTAGTATGTTTTGCACATTTTATTTTTCGTCATCAGCCCCACGTTATCCACAACGCATTAAAATCTAGGAATTTAAAGAATCGTCCTAGGGAAAATTCACTGTAAAAGGCCAATGTTTAAAAATTCATATCTTTGTTAATATTCATTTCCGCCAAAAAAAAATAAAATTAAAATAATCCCCATCTTGCCCTCTATCCAAAAGAATATATAAAAAAATCAGGTGGGGGGCAGCTATTCTACACGTAACCCAAAATTGCTTTCAAGTAACAATTTTAAATTTATCATATCTTTCTAAATAATAAATTGCGGTTAAAACTTTTCGCATTACTGTAATCCTTGACCATTAATAAACAAAACCCAAAAAAGCCGTATTAAAGTAGAAAACACATTTTCGGTTTGCACACGTTTTAAAAATTTAGTAATATCTTGTCGTAAAATCTAATTCGTCCTCAGTCCTACCTCAAACAACACGTACAAAAATCTCGAAATATGTCATATTTTCCGAGGTAAAAATTGATGGCAAGTAACAATTTTAAATTTATCATATCTTTCTAAATAATAAATTGCGGTTAAAACTTTTTGCATTATTGTAATCCTTGACAAATAATACATCTAAAATAATAAACAAAACCCAAAAAAAACAAAAGTACCTATTGTTAAAAATAGCCAATATGCATACAGTAATATTATTTGACATTATTTAGAATTTTTTCCACATTATTTTTGAAAATACGAGCATTGTCGTTTTGAAAGCGATTCTAAGCGAACCGACTCGGACGAGTTGCTTCCCGAACCGACAGGAGGCGATTTCTCACGTTGGTTTTGAGAACTAGTTATCCAAAACGAAGCGATTTTAGGGGTAAGTGTAAATCTGACTTAGGTGACTTGGGTTAAGGGTGATTATTATTATTATTATTATTATTAAAGATTCAAACACATTCGAAAAGATTATTACCCAAAGAAAACGCCATAGCGTGTAGACATTTTTGGAGAAGACAAAGACATAAATCCATTACCTTCGGAGATAATTAGCCGACGGCGAAAACCCTGTTGCCGCAACGTATTCTGGGACGCTTTGATAATTTATTACAACCGAACGCGAAGAGTTACAACGTGGAAAAATGTAAGAGGTTTGAAAGAAAAATAGATGTAAGAGCCGGGGAAAATTTAATACGAGGAAAGCGATAATTCATCGTCAGAAACACTGTGTTTACCGCGCACTTAGCGACGCGTAGATTGTCTTAACACCTTCCGAGAAAAACAATTTTTAAAGCGCGTTTTTTTCTTTCGCCACAGTTGGCCTAATGCCGGAAAGTGGCGCTTTTCTTAAGAGGCTGGAATTTACAAGCGAGGCCTGGTGATGTCATTTTTGGAGCGCCATTTTATTGATAATACACCTTAGGGGCTGTTCACAAATTACGTAACGTGGTAGGGGGGAGGGGGGGTTTTGGCAAGCGTTACGAATTGTTACGTGGGGGGTTCACTAAAATGTTACGTAACACATCTTATTTTTAATATCGTAAAATAAAATTTTCTCCATTTTCAGAAACAGTCACAATTATTAAAAACATTTGTATTTTCATTGGTTTACTCACGTTTAAAAGAATTTCATACCCATGGGTATAAAGTGTTGCGTAAAAATACAGTTGTAATTTCAAATGATAATTACAAACAATAAAATTTAGTACCTGATCTTATTGTACTTTATTACCAGCATATTAGTTGTTACGTACTATAATAATTTAAGGGGGGGGTTCGATATTTGTGACGTAATTTAAGAAGAGGGGTCTTTCCATTTGTTACTCTTTGTTACGAGGGGGAGGGGGAGTCCAAAAAGTGGTTTTTCTGCATTACGTAATTTGTGAATAACCCCTTAGAGGATTGCAAAGAGTGGATGTAGTGTGAAGCCCCCCCCCCCCTTAAAATGATCTCCCTCTGAAAAAAATTGCGTTTTTCTAGCACGAAAATGAAAAATGAAGCTGTTTTTCACACAGGGGCCAAGCCATGATGGGATTTGTAAGTTGGTAGGCATTTCCCCTTTTTCCAGAGTTGGGAAATTAAGTAGTCGAGTTGTAAGAATCGAAATTTCAACGATTTTATTTGGCCTTCGCCCTCCCCGAGTGCTACCCAGATGTTCTCTGCTAACATGAATACATTCTCGGTGAAAACTATTCGCCTGCCTAAGCTACCCGAAGCCAAACTTCTACCAACTTTTTACATTCATTTCAAGCAAAACGTGTAGCCAGAAATTGGCCGTAAACGGTCAAGGTAGGCCGACAAAAAAAATCAAGTTGGCCAGCCAAAATATACCTCTCCTCGTAATAATTTTATTCGTGATATTTTTATTTTCAAAATAGCGACATGGATGTCAATTTCTCAGCGGTAAACAATCCGCCTGCCACGTCCGTATTTTATATTATAGAAATTAATTTTAAATTTTAAATTAAATTAAATTTTAGTTTTAATCTTAATTTTAATTTTAGTTTTAATCTTAATTTTAATTTTAGTTTCAATCTTAATTTTAAGTTTAATTTTAAACTTAATTTTAATTTTAGTCCGTATTTTATATCATAAAAATTAATTTTAAATTTTAAATTTAATTTTAGTTTTAATTTTAATTTTAATTTTAATTTTAAACTTAATTTTAGTTTTAATCTTAATTTTAATTTTAATCTTAATTTTAATTTTAATTTTCATTTTCATTTTGGTCTTAATTTTAGTTTTAATTTTAATTTTAATATTAATTATAATTTTAGTTTTAATCTTAATTTTAGTTTTAATCTTAATTTTAATTTTATTTTTAATCTTAATTTTAATTTTAGTTTCAATCTTAATTTTAAGTTTAATTTTAAACTTAATTTTAATTTTAGTCCGTATTTTATATCATAAAAATTAATTTTAAATTTTAAATTTAATTTTAGTTTTAATTTTAATTTTAATTTTAATTTTAAATTTAATTTTAATTTTAAACTTAATTTTAGTTTTAATCTTAATTTTAATTTTAATCTTAATTTTAATTTTAATTTTCATTTTCATTTTGGTCTTAATTTTAGTTTTAATTTTAATTTTAATATTAATTATAATTTTAGTTTTAATCTTAATTTTAGTTTTAATCTTAATTTTAATTTTAGTTTTAATCTTAATTTTAATTTTAGTTTCAATCTTAATTTTAAGTTTAATTTTAAACTTAATTTTAATTTTAGTCCGTATTTTATATCATAAAAATTAATTTTAAATTTTAAATTTAATTTTAGTTTTAATTTTAATTTTAAATTTAATTTTAATTTTAATTTTAATTTTAAACTTAATTTTAGTTTTAATCTTAATTTTAATTTTAATCTTAATTTTAATTTTAATTTTCATTTTCATTTTGGTCTTAATTTTAATTTTAATTTTAATATTAATTATAATTTTAGTTTTAATCTTAATTTTAGTTTTAATCTTAATTTTAATTTTAGTTTTAATCTTAATTTTAATTTTAGTTTCAATCTTAATTTTAAGTTTAATTTTAAACTTAATTTTAATTTTAGTCCGTATTTTATATCATAAAAATTAATTTTAAATTTTAAATTTAATTTTAGTTTTAATTTTAATTTTAAATTTAATTTTAATTTTAATTTTAATTTTAAACTTAATTTTAGTTTTAATCTTAATTTTAATTTTAATCTTAATTTTAATTTTAATTTTAATTTTCATTTTCATCTTAATTTTAGTTTTAATTTTAATTTTAATCTTAATTTTAGTTTTAATCTTAATTTTTATTTTTATTTTTATTTTATTGTAATTTATAAATTTTAAAAATATTATACAATAAATTGACGTTAATACGTATATAAAAGCGTAAAGGGGACCGGACTTTCGCCAAAGCTGCAAATTCATACCGGGAACATTTGGTGGAAGCCCTGCCATTTGGATGCTTCGACGTTTACCCTAACCCTAAGCGCTCGGTCCGTTATAAAACAGAAGTTGGAAAGAAAAAAAACAAACACCCACACGCACACTCGTCACAACAGGAACTCTGCACCCACACACGGCACAACACAAACACAACACCCACTCACTTCACAACACAAACACATAAACATTACAAAAACACGAATTCGTATACAGGAGTTTTAATAAAAAATAAACCCTTTTCGAAAACTAAAGATATACTGCGAACACAGTTTTTACAGTCCCGCAGTCAGACACACGCACAGACAAGGTGATTGTATCAGATTCCGCGCGATCTCTAATATCAAAAATAATCGGTGCTTTACAAAGAATATACTGTACCCTCTCCTAATATAGATTATTTCTATAGTGAAATTGAAACTCCGTTTTCAATCATTTTTAATCGGTATATAGTTGCGATCCCATTAAGGAGATTGGTCCATCGAATTTTTACGCAAAATTTCTTGGTACTTTATTAAAAAAATTCCCACGATTATTATAGAAAAAAATCCACAGGTTCGTGTAAAGCTAATTTTAATGTTTTTAGTTCATTTACAATATATAACGGAGTTATTATGGATTTCACGTTTAATAAATCACGAACCAAGAATCTAAAGGGACCACGAGCTCTCCATTATTTATTAATTTAAATACACTTATCATCATTAGTTATACAGTATAGTTGTACAGAAGAGTCAAAATTACGAAAGATAATTTTTTAATGTCAACATGGCGGCGGAGGTTAGTTCGTGGGAGGAGAAAATAATTGAATTAATTAATTTTTTTCGTTTGACTCACGCTATCAACTAAGCAAATTGGATATAAAATAAAAATCAATATATTTCGCCCCATACTATTTTTCATTCCAAAAATAATTTTGAAAATATGGTGAATAGCATTTGAGATATTTGATCAACCCAGTTAACTCTGTCACATTCAACGTCCCTATTTATTAGATTCTCCCCTTTTCTCGTATAAATAGGTGCTTTTCCGAAAGCAAACAGTTAGTCCCTCTAGATTCTTGGTCCATAAATAAATTAATAAAGCGCGAACGCTAGAAAACGAGCAACCAAACGCCATCTATGGGCGGTTATTTGAAATAACCTAGAAATTACTGAGTTAGCGCTAGGCTAGGCTAATACCCAAGACACCACCTTAGGCCCAAGTTATTTAGAGACTTTTAATGCCGGGTTATAATGCGTAAGAGGGCAGGGGCAAGCCCACATCTCCCTACCCTAACTATTACCGTTAACCTCTGAAAATGTTTATGAAAAGAGGAAACCGAAGAACTCGGGCAAAACATCTTTTAACAAGGGAAGACAGAACTCAGCGAGGAAGGAGTGTTTCTGATTTTACACCCAGTCAGGAGCGTAGTAACGTTTTTGAGTTTGAAGGATACATCGCGAGCGAAGCGAACTTCACAAAATATGATATTATAAAAGTGGACAAATATTTGGAAATTTTACTTTTCCCACGGTGCATAAAAATTATTCGTTGCCGCTTTATTTTTGTTATGAAACGAAGCGCTTAGTTTTAAGCATCCAAATATAAAGTTTCGTTGCTTTCCGCTTCGTGGTTAATTAGAACGCCAAAAACATTTGAATTTTAGCGAGGTGATTGACGTCATTGACTTCACGTTATTTCTCATTGGCCGCTTTCCCCAACATAGAGTTTAGGCTTGGATACAAAACAGTGGCGTAGACAAGGGGGGATTTCCGGGTCCAGACCCCCCCCTTGGCCTACCTTTGACTGTACTAAATTTCCACCCCTTCTCGAGCCCCCTCTTAACATTCACATAGTTCGACCCCGCTTGACGAATTTCTTGCTACGCCACTGATACAAAATGTAGATGATACTGATTCCGTTGCCAAATCCGAAAAATCTCCTATAGAATTATGGGATTCTACTACAGAATTTTGTACGTGGGTGCTTACACGGTTTTAAAAACACGCGCTCACATTTATCCCCTTTAGAGCGCGCGCTAAATTTTCATCGCCATATTATCTAGCAAGGATATTACAAGAATCATATTGGTAGGATAGTGGGAACTATATAATCTATCAGATGCAGTGGGAAAAATTCAGACAGAACCATAGTCCATGACGTCACAAACTAGGCGCGATCAAATTATCTTTCAGAATAAAATCCGTAACGGGGCGCTGCACGTAAATTTAATTTTAATATTAAATAAACTTAACAACTGTATTTCATCAAGTGAGTTACATTTTCGGAAAACCCATCATCAAATTAACGAGAAAAATATAAATTAGTAAAGTTTCTATTCCGAAAATCTATTTGCAACTTACTCTTTAAATATTTGAAATTACTTTTCTGTTAAATCCGGAATAACAATAACCAGATAGATAAATAAAATAAAGAAACCAAAGCCTTATCAAAAAATATAGACTGCGTCAATACTAAAATATCATCGTTACTTAGAAAGTGAGTTTGCTGGGCGTAAAAATAGCATATTTTTCCGGAAGAAAAAGATAAGAATAAGTGTATCCTTGGGAAGAAGACTCCATTTCCCTTAAAAGGCAATTTTTTCTTTAAGTCATATCCAGCCGATTTTAAACGGGCTTTAAGGAAAGTCTTTTATTTTTCGCGGAGGACACTTTTGATGTCTCAGATTGGAGCACTTTTTTTATATAAAAATGACCTCTTCAGGAGACGCCATCACTCAGGAACAAACTTCAATCCCCTCTGCAAGGATGCTGCATTGCTGCAGTCGCTTTCGCTTTGCCTTTTGTACTTTCCGTCAAAACGCTCCGCGATTTAATATCGCACCAAAAGCGTCAAGAGATTGCACCCGTTCATTTTTATTTTATTCAAAAAAAAACCTTAAAAAGGAAACTGAGATTTCGAGATTTTTTCTTGAGTATTTTCGAAACACCGTATTTCAAACATATTGTTTTAATCGTACTTTTATACCCTTTTCTTTAATATCCTTGAGTATCCATTACCCGATGGGTTTACCAAAGAAAATAGAGAGATAAATCGAAATTACATCTCGGGATATGTTAGGGTTACTCGCTTCCGGTAATGTTCTGACGTAAGCTTGGAAATATTACTAAACTGCGCAGTGTTTCAAGTGTAGATGACTTGACGGAGTCTTGGATTTTAGCTTAGCTGATTATTATTATTAAATATCACGTTTTTCGAACATTGTGCATACCACTGGTAAATAATGTTAAATATGTTGAAATATGGTAAATAATGGTAAATTATGATAAATGATGGTAAATTATGATAAATGATGGTAATTATGGTAAATTATGATAAATGATGGTAATTATGATAACTTACGGTAAATCATGCTAAATCATGGTGAATAGTGGTAAATAATGTTAAATATGGTAAATTATGGTAAATTATGGTTATTATGGTAAATAATGGTAAATAATGGTTATTATGATAAATTATGGTAATTGATGGTTATTATGGTAAATGATGGTTATTATGGTAAATGATGGATATTATGGTAAATAATGGTAAATGATTGTAAATGATGGTTATTATGGTAAATAATGGTAAATGATGGTTATTATGGTAAATAATGGTAAATGATGGTTATTATGGTAAATAATGGTAAATGATCGTAAATGATGGTTATTATGGTAAATAATTGTAAATGATCGTAAATGATGGTTATTATGGTAAATTATGGTTATTATGATAAATAATTTTAAATGATCGTAAATGATCGTAAATTATGGTTATTATGGTAAATTATGGTAAATGATGGTTATTATGGTAAATAATGGTAAATGATCGTAAATTATGGTTATTATGGTAAATTATGGTAAATGATGGTTATTATGGTAAATAATGGTAAATGATCGTAAATGATGGTTATTATGGTAAATGATTGTAAATGATGGTTATTATGGTAAATAATGGTAAATGATCGTAAATGATGGTTATTATGGTAAATAATGGTAAATGATTGTAAATGATGGTTATTATGGTAAATTATGGTAATTGATGGTTATTATGGTAAATAATGGTAAATGATCGTAAATGATGGTTATTATGGTAAATTATGGTAAATGATGGTTATTATGGTAAATAATGGTAAATGATCGTAAATGATGGTTATTATGGTAAATTATGGTAAATGATGGTTATTATGGTAAATAATGGTAAATGATCGTAAATGATGGTTATTATGGTAAATTATGGTAAATGATGATAAATTATGGTAAATTATGAAAAATTATGGTAAATGATGAGAAATTATGGTAAATGATGATAAATTATGGTAAATGATGATAAATTATGGTAAATTATGATAAATTATGGTAAATTATGATAAATTATGGTAAATGATGATAAATTATGGTTATTATGGTAAATGATGGTAAATGATGATAAATAATGGTTATTATGGTAAATTATGATAAATTATGGTAAATATGGTAAATAATGGTAAAAATTGTATAATATATGTGAAATCAAGAAAATTATCCAAAAAACGTAATATATGAACTTTAGAAGATCTTAAACTTTATTTTCCTTACTCTACAAGTCTGTTCTAAATCTTAAAGGTTTTTTCTCCTTAAATATAGGTTTAAGATTTAAATACTGTAAATAATTAACGGAAATATATTATTTGCCATTATCAACCATTACTTACCACTTGTTAAATGCCACTTTGGAGCCCTGATCATTCACCTAAAAGTATATTTTCTCCAGTTTTGCTTTCTCGTGTTTTGTATATCGTCACTAACTCCTGAATTGATAAATAATTCCCTTTATCTCAAAGTTCCAAAGATATCTCCAGTTGCTACTCTTTTATATCTTCTTTGCATTAACCGCCCCGACAATGATCGTTCTCATTATCGCCATTTCTGCCGTGCAAAGCACAAAAGCATTAACGACCAAATTTTCGATTTAGAGATTTTGGTTTTATTTCACCTTATTTTATACGTTAAATTCAATTTTGAACTAATTTTCGAATTTAAAATTTTTGTTCTTAGAGAAATGACTTGTGGTAAAACGCAATTTTTTAGGTTTTTGCATTATTTTCAAACCAAAAACGCATTAATGTGTTTATTTTCTTTAAAAGTCAAATCAAGACGCATTTTTTTCGCGTTTTAAGACATAAATAGTCCAACAAATACGTGGTAAAAAGCATTTTTTAAATGCTATTTCTGAAATATCGTTTGGCCTGTAAATTTTTTGTACCATAATATAATTTGAGTTGAAAAATTCAAGTCTACTATATAAACTTGAAAGAAGTAAGTTGTGGTATCTTAAGGCAAAGAAAGTTTGAATTTCACGGGTTTTCTCCATATTTTGGTTTTGGTCGTTAATGCTTTTGTGCTTTGCGCGGCAGATTTATTCGAGAATTGCTTTTAGCCTTGGCTTTAATCAAAAGCTCATTTTGCTCTTCTTAACCACCGAAATACTTGAATTAATGATCAATTAGGGAGATGTGTTTATTTCCAGAGCGTACGTAACGTCTTCTGTACACATTTAACGGCTAATCAGATGCTAGGAGCTTCGACGTCCTAGTTTCAAATTGAAAATAATCGTGTTTTAATAAAAAGTCCAAAGACAATTAATTAGATATGATTAAAATAATGTATTATAAAATAACTTAAACATTTAAGAATTTTTATTTCGTATAGTACTTGCTTTAAGAGTAATTTTAATTAATATAAGAAATTATCATGGAAATCTAGAGCTAAATGTTGGTACAAAGCTAGTGGTTGATGCCCTAAGCAAAATCCTAACAGGATCCATGTGCCCATCTCCCGTTTTACCTCCCTCCCCTTTTCAAATATGACACTTCACACGTGTTAAACCATATCTTTTCATAAAATTACGCTATAATTCTGTTTTAAGGGTATATCGATAGGATACTTGGCTAGTCTATATTTAATTAATTTACATTAAACATCCAGGGGAACGGTCAATTAGATACATAATTCAGATCATCGCCAAATCTGGTACATTTCGACCAATATACGTCAATTTTGGTAAATATGAGAAAATATACATATATTGGGTAAATACGAGTAATCAGTTTTTAAGTTGTTAAAATGGTTGCCATGGCAAAACGAAAGCACATTCTTGTCCACCCTTTTAGGGATTTTCAAGTTACATGAAGGTCTACTTACCACCCGAGTTTTAACCAAATCGGAGATAAACACCTCCTTGTGAGTGTAGCGGCCCTCCGGTATGCGGCCCTGGGCGACCACCCTGAGGGACCTGTATGGCTCGTAGTAATTTAAAAAATTATATGTCTCGAATGTTATGCAGTTTTTTTAAGAGTGCACCATCTCACGGCAAGTAGGGGCAGTTTTGAAGATACAAAAACGAGCACGCGCGATAATAAAAAAAAATGTAAATTGTGCGACGCTAATTTCAGACACTTCTACTATAAGTGAATTTAATTATTATATATTTAATTTCGGCTCTAGGGTTTCCCTAGCGTCAGCAAAAGCAAGAAGGATTCTCGTTTTGGTCGTTAAACGTTATTCCTGGTATAAGAATGTCTAGGGGTATGATTACACGTTAAAGAAATAAATAAACAAATGATCGGGTGTCCAAGTAATATAATATAAAACCAAGGCTAACAAATACACTAAAATAAAAATATCAACACTTCAAATAAAAATATACACCACACTAAAATAAAAACAACATTAAGTTCGTTTCGCGGAATCACGAGGGGGGACAACGCGGGCTCTCTCTCTCTCTCTCTCTTGGTAATATTAAATGGAAACCGTTATCGGCTTTGGCTCACCAATTTTGTGGTTAGTCTGATGGCTCACACTTGAGATGGCTGCTCGAGTCTTTGGATGGGTACTTCCGTAGTTGGGCCTTTGGTCCTACTCCGTTAGATAACTTCTTTACTTGTTAAATTAAACTTGGCCTAATACTGGGCCTGAACTCTTTAGTCTAATTCCTAACTTCTCGCTTTATCCCGGGACTAACTGTCTCCGGACTCTTCCTTCTACTCAGCTACCCTGAGGTTCAGCGGGACTCTCTTGAAAAATCGCCAACTCCTCTGTTTTACTGTACAGGGAGGTCACGTGATTAAATCAAATTTCGAAGATAACAATTTTTAGGTCGATGATTGGCGAAGGTTAAAGGT
The DNA here is from genome assembly GCF_980474605.1 of Leiobunum rupestre. NCBI lineage: Eukaryota > Metazoa > Arthropoda > Arachnida > Opiliones > Sclerosomatidae > Leiobunum > Leiobunum rupestre. The sequence goes on from NC_143394.1 coordinate 44,501,324, forward strand.
TAAAGGAAGCTTGAGAGAGGCGTTTCTTTGAAAGGTGATTAGTCGAAGTATATTTGAAAGTCGGTTGTGGAAATTGGTGACACGTGTCCGCGTGTGGTACCACTTTTTGGACCCGCGGCACTTTCGGAAGAAGAGAGAGTAGTCTTTACACTTTACGTTTCCGATCAATGTCGAGAAGAGCGGATATCGAAGAATAGAGAGAGAGGGGTTCGATGGCGCGCAATGGGACAAGATGTTAACGCGCGCAAAACACTGTGTAGAGGAGAGCCATTCTAACACATGTTGGGGTAATAAAAACTTTCGCGAACGAGAAAACACCTTTTGTAAAAATAATACACTAATGATAAACATTTGGGCTTGGACACCCGTACGCGGATAGAAAATATAAAGGGGCTTAAAGTAAAATAGCTAATGGATAACGAGAATGCTTTCCACGTGCGTGAAAACGAAAAGATAAGATGCTAGGAAATTTTACAAAGATCGAAATAAAGTGCTGCCAGATGTTTTAAGAAATGAATGGTAACTTTAAGAATATAGGATAATTAAAAATTATTGTAATAAAGTAAGGATTATAAAAATTAAGCGTCGCAATTGTAAAAGCTGGCTCACGTACGACTTTTTTATTTCGTAAAATAAAGGATTTTCACACGCTATTTTATGTTTGCTTTAAAAAAAGCGGCATCACTTTTGATACACTTTTTTTGTGGTTGATGTGGGTCCTTCTTGGGGTAGGTGGTCTGTGGCCAGACAAAGAAAAACAGTGCCATTTGCAACACTGCCATCTAGGAGCAACAAACACAAGGAGAACGCAGCTAGCCTTTAAACACGCTAACGAAGGGTTATGTACGAATTTCATTGGACGGGCGTCACGAGCCTTTACGCTGAACGTTTTACGGGCGGGGGGGGAGACAATTTTCGAATTTTCCCCTTCTGACGGCAGCAGGCGCTAAAGCGTCTAGCCAATGAAAAACGTACACAAGAAAATCCACGACTTTTGACGGGTTGCGTTCTCCTTGTGTGGGGTGTTGTGTTTGTTGCTCCTAGCTGCCATCTATGTTTACGTTTCGTGTTTAAGAAAGTAGAGATCTTACGCTACGAAGTATTTGAAAAAGGTGTCACAGGCTAATGCTACACCGAAATTTGAGCCCGACGCCGATTATTATTTTAATTTTCGGAGCGCCGCCGCCGATATTTTCTCATTGAAATAGGACAATGACGAGTTGTATTCTTTCCAACGAGCTGTTCCGTTTTTCCAATGAGTTCATAGTTTTAAAAATTTCAGTCTCAAACTTTATTTGTAAGGTATGGAAACAGTAGCACTGGTAACTTCTTTTTAGTGTTGTAAATCGGAAAAGTTTCCGCGGAAAATGACCGAGGCCTTTTTTACAGAAAATTTTCAGTAATTTTCCGAAAACAATAAAAAAAATTTTAATTCCATGATTAGTTTAATATTGTTTGCAAATTTAAATAAAGCGGAATTTTCCACTAATTTTTTCGAGTCTAAAAGTAAAACTAAACCTCTAGACTAGTTTAAACTGATTAACAATGTAACACTATTAATGTTTTGTAGTATGTTTACTGATATTAGACATTTTATATCAATAAAAACTTAAAAAAATTAAAACCCTTTAAAAAGTAATTTATGTTTAAATTTTTATTTTTCCGATTGGCGGAAAATTTTCACTTTTGATTAAAACACGATTATTTTCCATTTGAAATGCATTATGGGTAATATATGTATAATTATAGATTGAATGTTTATGTAACATTGATTGATCCTGTGAGCTCGGAGATCAGCGAAATCGGTTAAGTAGATCAAGTATAAAGAACTGATAATCAAACCACTAATCTAATCACATGCCCACCTTAACCCCCTCGCCCAATGAGCCACGATATCAACCCGATTTTATACTTAAAATCACTCATACTACATGACTAAACTAAACAACATTAGTACCGGAAACCCACAAAAGGATTTTGATCCTCGGCGCACGGCCTATCGGGTATAACCTTCTCCAATGAGAAAATACCAAAATTTATATTAAAACTCGTTTATATTAATGAAATATGTGGCATCACCTTTCTATTTAGAGATAATTAGTGCATAACTAATTCCACAGCGACATTCTTAGATTCTTTGCTGAACCGATTAATTGGCACGCGATAAAAAGCACCCTTTTTTAAATAAAATTATCAACAAATTTCAAAACAGCGATAGTTAAATTTTATTTTAATTAATTTATCAAGCTGCGAAAATAACGTCTTTCAAAGTACGAAGAATAATTTTACATCCTCTACTCCTGTAGAAATATTGTACACGCAGTATGAATGAATATTTGAATGAATTAATTAATTAATTAATTAATTAATATTTATTTACTCTTTGTAAAAGAAAAAATCCCTTTTATAACAGGGAGGAAATCATAAATATGGTTTCACGAGTGTCATACTTTAAATATATTCGCCATCGTCTAAAATAAATTATATACATTAATTTCGATAGAATAAGTTAGGCGAAAACATTTTATAGAAATATAGAAAAATAAAATAAAACAAAACAAAACAAAAGGATGGATAGGACTAATATTAAAGTTATTTACAAGATGTACAGCTCAAATATGAATGCAAGAGGGAATAAAGCTTTAAATTTTAAGTAGGAGTTTTTGCATAATTTTTGGAATACATTCAGACTTGATTTAAAAGGTAAAGATATTTTTTTGCGGTCTTTAGTTTTGGAAATATCAATACCAAGTAGATATCGATATTTTATATGCAACTATTATACAAAACCGCGTAGTTCAAATAGTGTTAATTTTGGAAAACGACGTTAGAGGTCTCTAACTAATATATTCCTTTTAGAATTAATGTGACTTTTAGTTATGAATTTAGGTAGATTAAGTTACAATTTTTGATTTAAGTTCATGAATGTTCATTATTTATCACAATATCGATTAAAAATTTTGCCGATATTGGCCTATTTTCTATTTTTTGTATAGATTTTCAATAGATATATAAAATTAACAAGTTGGCAAGCCAAAATATACCTCTCCTCGGAAGAATTGTCCCTAGTGGTATTAATTTATCGAGATAACCCTTAAAGATATATCTCCGCAATTTAGAGTTATTTGTTAAAAATATTAACCCATTTCTATCCCGCCCGGTATAAAATTTTAATTATAATTAAAATAATTGAGACGAAACGACCAATTTTAATTTATTCAGAATATCATAAGTTAAGTAGTTACAACAGTAAGTTAGACGTACTATAACAATGCACAATTGAATTAAACCCTTTTACAGAACAAGTTTATCAGTTAAATATAATACGAAGCAAATTTTAATGAAAGAAATATCTACAGAGGCTTTTTGGAATTACTCTCTTACGAAATACTTGCCGCATCTTTAACGCTCATTTTATTTCAACACTCGCCCTTGATGAAGATACCGTAGATATCTGGTAGTGGACGACTCGTTCACTTCCTGTTGACGTTGTGACGCATACCACATGAAAAAGACCAATGCCGTCCAATTTCCAATATCATATAATGACTCGCACACCCAAGAAATCATTGACTGCGTTAGAAATCGTAGATATCCAAATATCCACACCAAATGTATTTACAAGAAGCAAAAACCTTACCATCAACAAAGCACAGAGAGCCACTTGACGAACCGCCAGCTCTTAAAGCAATTTACGTTAAATTATCTCCTTTGAATTAACAGAACTATATATAGGTCGTTAAAAAAGTGGACCACCCACAGGGTCTACCCTTTAACCCTCTAATCTCGGCTGACTGCGCTAAAACAAGATTTAACCTTTAAAAAATACCAGATTAGACCTTCATAAATTCATTAATAAAAAAGACTTTATTACCTATTATGCTTACGATGCCTGTCTTAATTTCAGTGAATCTAAGGAGCTATCGGTGGTTCTGTGGTAGAGCGCTCGACTGCCGAGCCGAATGGTCTGGGTTCGAAACCTGGGTGGCGCATTTATTTTTAATCAATAGAGAAACGCTAAAGTAGAATTTCTTCGATGCAATAATTTCAATTTCAATTCTATTTCAATTAAACCAAAATTTCGTACTCTATTAAATACGCTTCCGATAAAGCTGAAGGTCTAATTTTCAATAAGACGTAACAAGTGTCGGTGGTTCTGTGGTAGAACGTCCGCCTGTCAATCAGGAGGTCTCGGGTTCAAATCCCGCCCGATGCGATCGCAAATTGATACTAAGACGAATACCGTGTACAACTGGTGGAAACCCTGCCATTGGACGTTGAGAGGTAGCATTACACTCAGCACTCGGTCCGTCCCAAAGTCATTAAGAAGAAGTTGGAGAGAAAACGCCCATATAAACACAACAGACTCAACATGCACATCCATCAGAACACAAACACAACAAATTCAACACTCACAACCTACGCATAAACATTACAAAAACCGTAATACACCAAACCGTCACGACGGTGAGCGAAAAAACACCATCCAAACCAAACCGCAAATGCATCCGTTAACGCTCACCGTCACACGGTGGTTTTGCCAACCCTTTGAGAAACTGCGTACGCAGTGATTACACTTTGCACCGAAAATGCGAACGCGTTCGCAGTCCTGACAGACAGACACACCCACAGACCCACCCACAGACCCACCCACCCACAGACCCACCCACAGACAGACACGGTCGTTGTATAACCCCTCCTAGGGGACTTTGTCCCCTCGGAGAGGTAAAAAGGGTGTCCAATTTAAAAACAATCCATGGCGATAGCATCAAAACCGTTCCCTGTACTTATTTCAAATTTTTGTGGCACTTAACACGTGTTGGGGAACAATTAAAAATGATAACATCGATGACCTTGAACCGTTTATTCAAGGTCATTGAAAGTTATCTCGGGAACCGTTAGATTTAGAAACTTCGTTCCAATTAGAAAGTTGTTCCTCATCATATTTTATGTCTGAATAACTTAAACCCGAATTCATTTGATCAATTGAAATCAGAAACATTTCACACTTAAAACCAGTTGGTCATCAAGTAAATAATGCTAAACGGGCTACAGGAAAGTTATTATGAATCGGACATAACATATGTTCTGTTCACGAATATTATATTTATTCAAATTTATGTTGAGAACCATAATGGATATTAAAAAAAAATCCAATTAGAAAAGTGTTCTTCGTCACATTTTATGCTAAATGGGTTTGATATGATTCAATTTGTAAAAAAGGGAAGCCAAGAAATCGAAAATTTATTTTCTTTACAGTTTGTCGATTCAACTTAAGACTATGCTAAGTCAATGGGAGAATTTATTTTATGTAATTTTTGGGTTTATTAAATTTTTATTGTCAAGAGTTTAGCATGGTTTACTTGATGACCAACTTGTTTCTCGGCTTTCAATTGATCAAATGAATTCGGACCAAAGTTATTTAGACCTAAAATATGATGAGGAACAACTTTCTAATTGGAACGAAGTTTCTAAATCTAACGATTCTCGAATTAATTTTTCAATGACCTTGAAGACATGGTTCAATTTTATCATTTTTAATTGTCCCCCAACACGTGTTAAGTGTCACAAAAATTTTAAATTAGAACAGGAAACGGTTTTTGAGATATTAATTTTGACCATGTTTTGGGCTCAGTTTGCCCCACTGTGCGCCGCCACTGAATTCTCTGAAAATGAGTAACGCCGCCGACAATTTTACATCGGCTTCGGACTCTAGTGTCGATTAGATAAATTTCGTAACGGGCGTTGAGCTATTTTTATATAATTTTAATTCTTTTTTCTTGTATTATTCCCACATATTCTTTTTTCTTTTTAATCATAGGTCGTATCAGTTACCGTACTTACTATTTCATTTTCATTTTCTGCATTTGGACAATGTAGCTATGTATAGTATTTCCTTTGTGTTTAATATTCTATTATCGCGTTTTCTTACTTTGGATATCGCATTATTTCTTTGTATCGCGAGTCAAAGCTCAATAAATGTACAGCTCTTTTTGTTCGCCCGAATTAAACAATTATTACATCATGCTATTATCGCACTCAATCCACGCTTCAGTTTAAAAATATTACAACAGATGTCACTATATTTTAACTCTCGACGCCTGTAAAATCGTACAAAACAAATAATAAACACTTTTCAGAAATGGTTCCAAGATCCAAATTCCCGGTTCCAACACCCAAATGTCCACATAAACGAGAAATATTAATTTTAATATATAAGCGACATTTCGAATATTCTAAAGAGTACGGTCGGGCGTTTATACGAGTGAACGATGGCTTCGTGGGGCCCCATTAGCGGTTTCCTGTCATAGAAATCCTATTAGGATGGTGGCAAGGACCGGCTGAGAGTCATATTATCTAATATCAACACTCGAGCAACGCGAGGCGGCCACTTGAAAGGAAGAGCAAACTTTCAGAAGGAAACAATAAGTGGCCCAAGCATCAAATTACCGGACCAGGAATATATATATTAAATGTTACAGAGAAAATAAAGCCGAAGAGGTTTTGATCGCCAGAGTCCCAGCGACACAAATTAACAATAACAACCGGAAAAGGTCCCAAATACTATTTACACAACGTTATTATTTTCCATGGCTGCTACGTCGAACTAAATCGAGGCAAATATCATATTGATAAAATTTATGTTTCGTATTTATTTACTTTATTTTTATAGCTAGTAAACAAATATTTCTGGAAATGGACATTCCTAAAACTACAAATATCTCAGAATTGAAGTACTCATTCTCGAGAACAAAAATAAATATGGTAAATTATGTAGGAAACTAGTGCGTTTTCAGTCCAAGTTTACAATGACTCTTAAAGGGAATATAACCTAAATGTATTCTTTACGGAAGACCCCTAACAATTCACTAATTAGTTCCACAAATATCTAATGCTATATAATGGAACGGCCAATATTGAAAATGTTTGTGCTCTACAACAAATACAAGCGTTACCATTCCCTTTAAGTGGAACAAAAGCGCTTGGTTTTTTATATAAATTAACATTTTAATTAAAAGTCAGTAATTTGCGAGTTCGTTGTTAAATAGCATAAATTTTAAAAAAATCTTGTTCAACATGTTGACATTTTTAACTCGCTAAAATGTGAAGAAAAGGGTGGAATTGAACAAAACAATTAAATTCGTGTTATTTAATTAATTAGATTTATTTATTACTTATAATTTGGCTCAATGGGCTTCGACTTGGAATTGTTACAGAACCATATTTGTTATTTTTAACTATTTCACCATTTTAATACATTATGTATTCTGAATAAATTTAAAATATATTTAAATCAACCCTCAATGGGTTGGAGCTTTATATATATAAAATAAAAAGGTTTGGATTTTAAACCTTCTAATCTGACCTTTCAACTCGTTTTATCGATTTAGAAGTTTCATTCGGAACAATCCTCCTCGGGACAAGATAAAATGAAAAACAAAAGGTCAATTGTTGAAATCGAATAATTTGCGAAATCCACACTTGAAATTTAGTAGTATAAAAGATCGACGACGAGAACGGAATAGTCACAATTCAACCGCGAATCCCTCTCAATCAATACGACAGGACCTCTTCGATTCCGTTGAAACTTCAATATGCTCAAATTCGTCGTTCTCTGCGCTTTGGCCGCCATGGTAGGATGTGATATTTTGGAGGTATATCTTTTTTGTTCTGAGATATAATAATCACCGTACATTTAATTTCTATCAGTGCGCCGCCCAAAAGTCGACCGGAAGCTACACCGGGTACGTCGGATCGTCGTCCTCTTTGGAGATCAGGGAGCCCCTCCCCGTCGAAGTGGCGCCATACGGAAGTGCCGGAGTGTCCGCCAACTTGGCATCCGAGACGATGGAATACCCCGCCCCGGCCTTGACCGCCAGCGCCCCCATCGTCCATCTGCCCAAAGGAGGACAGGAAGTGGTGGACATCCCTCACGCCGACATCCGCCTTCCGGGCAACTCCATCCAGAACAAGGACTTGTACTTGAACTTGCCCAGCCCCATCGTGGAAGCCCCCCAACCCATCTTCCAACAGAAGGACGTCCTCTTCCGCCTGCCCCAACCCATCTTCTACGTGCCCAGGCCCATCGTCCAGCACAAGCCCATCGTCTACAAGGTGCCCCACACCCTGCGCACCCTCACCCCCATCGTCAACACTCGCCCCTACTTGTTCAAGGTGCCCAGCGCCCAAATCACCGGCAAGAGCGCCTACACCCAACCCATGCCCTACTAGAGTACCAAAGGAAATGATACCAAAATCACCAACCTGGAATGAATGCGAATGAATTTATAAATTGTAAAAAGAAAGGTGCTTGCAATAAAAATTTATCAAAATAAACTCAATTTTACTATTTATTTATTCGTACTTAAGCCTTTTAGCTTTGCTCCGAATTAGCATCATGCTCGAATATTAAGCACCTTCCCACTAACTCATTGGTTCCCTAAAACTGATGTTTTTCGACGCAATTGAAGCACAAGCCAATGACAAGAAAAGTATAAATATCCCAGATCTACGCAATAAATTAGAGAAGAAAGTACTTTAGTTCGAGGCCTAAATCAAAAATTTATTGGTTTCCGGCTAGCCCCATTATTATGTTGCGAGTCTATGAGTGAAAAGATTCTAAATTTAGTGGCTCAATGCAAAAATACGTTTTTAATCATCTTAGTCACGTTAGGCATTTTTAATAAATTGGTAAATTCACTTCAAATAAGAAATTTCCTAAATACCAGTTTTATTAGTAAAAATTTAGCTAAGGGTTAAATCTTTGGACTGACTAGAGTTTATTAAACGTAATAATTTAAACTAAAATGAGATAGTTCTTCACTCAATTACCTGACTAACACAAAATATAAAGTACACAGCTAGTTCAAATTTCCAAAATGCGAAGTACAGAATGTAAATAAAAAATAACCCCTCCTAGGGGACTTTGTCCCCTCGGAGAGGTAACAACCCATATAAAATATTTACGTAAAATAATTAACCTAAAAAAATATTAAAACGAGCATGTAAATTACGTAACTTTGGACGTTCATTTTTTGCACACGAGTTCACATTAGCATACAGTTAAAGGGCGTTCAGACTATACTTTTAAAATCAACTAGTTTGGCCACCAAATCTGTCCAACTAATTGGAAACGATATAAGTAGTGTTAACAAAGAAATCTGGTACAATTTTTGGAAAAACCAACGTGTAACCTTTTCCGATTTTTGGTGTACAATATTGATAGATATCAAGTTATTTAGAATGAAAGTTTTTGCCTAAAGGGAATAAACAATTTTGATAGACTAAATTTTAGAGATAAAATAGTGTAACAGAAATAATAGAATAGAATAGAGGTTTATTGAACTAAATAGAATATACTAGCGCATGCGCTTATTGGACAGCTTACGCAACTTTTACATTACATTACATTTCATGACATTGGGTGAAATATTATGAATATAGATAACATAAAAAAGTGATTCAAAGTTTTACGTTGGACAAATATCTAGGCAGCTAGGACAGAGTTAAGGGTCCACCCAACCCATATATTTGCGCAGCATTAGAGGAGGAGCGGGCTTTAACAGCGCTAGGAATGGAGTTCCAGGAGTTTACCACTCGCTGAGTCAAAAAGTACGTTTCGCTTTGCTCGAACACCGATACGAGTCTTAAGGCTCGTCTTCCGACAAAAGTTACCGATTTCTGACACTAGATGGCGTTCTAGATCGAGCAGGGGCAGGGTTGCAGACAGTGGCGTAACTAGGAACTCAGGGCCCCCCGCGAAAAACGACTCGGGGCCCTTTTAAATAGCACCGATTCTAATCAAAACGTCTGGGGGCCCCCTAGTTCTCGCCCCCCCCCCTATAAACGCCACTGGTTGTAGAGAGATGGTTCGATCACTTAGATTTTTTATTTGACGAAATATTTTCTACCACGGATGGCGCTAGTGACGCTAAGTAGCCCCTACAGATATTTTGTGGGCTTTACCTCATTACACTGGAGTACCTACGGAAAGGGAATACTACCAAGTTTTCGTGTCGATCGATCTCGGTTCTTTATTATCTCTAAATTAGCTAATTGTTGCTTTGTTATAAATTCATTAACAATTTATTTTTTGAAAATTGCAAACAATCTAAGCAAACCTAAGCTAATTAAGAGTCAAAAGTCAAAACTACGGTCAGTGTTATTCCTTTAATAATTCTAGTACAAAATTTGTATTTCAGTTCAAAAAAATATCTGAGAAACTGAAATTTAATGTTCGCTAATTATAAATATTAAAAAATTAATTTCCTTAAAATTCCACGTGTAAAACGAATCAGAAACTTAAGCGATCCCAGTTATCTTGTAAAATTTAAATTTACCGCTATCTCCTACAAATTAGGCTGCACCTCAGTACTTCTATGCATTGGGGAACGGCCATAAGTATCTGAAGGGGCTACACAGTGTCGGGCGCGCCATCTATTTGCCACTTTTTCTTTAGCCAAACTTTCCTATGGTAGAATTGCTAAGTGATCGAACAACCCTGGCAGGGGAGACCTCTCAGTCGTAGGACCATTTTGGTAGCTGGTTCGACGTTTTCTATATAGCCGACAATTTCTGTAGTACTGTGACTCAAATATTTGATGTTTTGAGCAACATAGGTTATGCAAATAGTTGGTACATTGAACAATAAAATTAGTGTTGTTAATTTTCTGGAAAAATAAAATGCGGAAAAATTTCCAGAAAATTGAAACATAAATTACTTTTAATGGGTTTTTAAGGTTTTTACTTTTTATCGATATAAAATGTCTAATATTAGTAAACATACTACAAAACATTAATAGTGTTACATTGTTAATCAGTTTAAACTAGTCTAGAGGTTTAGTATTACTTTTAGATTAAAAAAGAGGCGAAAATTACGCTTTATTTAAATTAATAAATAATCTATTAGACTAATCATGGAATGAAAACGTTTTTTTTTAATTTTTTGGAAAAATGCGGAAAAGTTTCCGGAAAAAGGCCTTTAGCTGCAGTAACGTGGCAAAAATATTATAATCTTGTTATTCTACCCCCTGCCCCTGAATTTTTATAATACCCAAATAAGATTCCTGCAAAATTTCAAGTTCATCAGACAAACAGTTCAATATGATACTAGTCCAAAATATCGACTTTTCCCCCCATAGCGTGAAACTTATGTTATTTCCAATAGACGTCTAAAACTATGTTGTTCGTTTATAATCCGCCGTTTAGAAGTTGCGAAACACTTGAGGTATGGATGACCCCTAATTTTAACGCTAGTTTTAATAAAATAATCAACGTAAATAAATAGTTTCATTCGTAGCTCTCCGCACGCGCCCAAAATAATATTTCGCAAACGTAAAGTTTTAAAAATGAATTTAAATGAAAAATTCACGCTGTTCAAAACAGTTTTCGAAGCGCGTGAATTTTTCATTCGTTTTTAAAACTTTACGTTTGCGAAATATTATTTTGGGCGCGTGCGGAGAGCTACGAATGAAACTATTTATTTACGTTGATTATTAAAACTAGCGTTAAAATTAGGGGTCATCCATACCTCACGTGTTTCGTAACTTCTAAACGGCGGCCCAAATCGAAAAAATGTTATAGAACATTTTCGACTCAAAATGACGTGTAGAACCCGTAGGTCTTCGCTCATACCACAATTTTTGAAACTTCCTGTATATATGTTTTGATTTAGTTTGCATTCTTCCGTGGCGGGCAATCCACCAAGTCCAAGGGGGCGATTCTGTAAAAAATCGAATGGGAATTCGATCTCGATACCCTATACCATGTCGAAATCGACTTCGACAATTTGCATTGTTTTGTGCTTATTCGAAATATTTACCAAATACCATTCGTCGAGATCACGAAGTTCGAAATGTAGTTTTCGATCGAAAATTGGTTTTCGAATATTTACAGAATAGGCTCCCTGCTTCGAGATTTCGAATAATCTGCGAGGAAAATTCTGACCATTTTTTTACGTAGATTTGTATTTTAATTATAAAATATAAGCGCCAGCTATCTCTTAAATTATAGTTAAACTTGTATATTTTTAGGATTCTACGACATTAAAGTACATTTTATTAGCGATAGATGACGCTACGTGCTCCATACATTAAATTTCATTAAAAAGATCAGCATGGAATTTTAAATAAGAGGAGTTGAAATGGGAAAGACCGCTGAACCGGTGATTGCAGTTTTCTATTTGGATAGTAGCTCATTCACTAACCCGAAGTGAGCGCTACTGTAGAGAAACTACATTTTTTTATTTCATTTTTCATGTGGTTAATTAAATGAAACTATAGATATAGTTGTATCGAATTCTATGAGTTGTATCATAAGACTATAATAACACTCCATAAGTATGTCAGTTAGTCTAAATAAAGATATATGTGTAGAGTAATGAAAAAATTGACGTCATACTTAATACTAGGCACCGCTTGCGAAGAAAATACGTGACTTAAAACCAAATGATCGGCATTGCTCCACCTAGGAGCAACAAACAGAAGGAGAACGCAGCTAGCCTTTAAACACGCTAACGCAGTGTTGGGTACAAATTTCATTGGACGAACCTTTATGCTGGACGTTTTACGGGCGGGGGGGAAGACAATTTACGAATTTTCACCTTCCGACGGCAGCAGGCGCCAAAGCGTCTAAGCAATGAAAAATGTACGCGAGAAAATCCACGACTTTTGACGGGTTGCGTTCTCCTTGTGTGGGGTGCTGTGTTTGTTGCTCCTAGGCTCCACCCACTATGACGACGTATTTTAGAGTAGAATATGTGGTCATTCTGGAATTGGTTGTCAGTAAAATCTTAAAATGCGAAAGTAACTGACACTTTTATAAATAAAAGGCTGTAGAGATTACTTTCAACGTTTGGAAAAATCCATTTAAAAGTAAAAATTTTACATTTGCTAAACTTAGTTGATACGTTATATTTATTTCGCCTTTCAGAAATAAATATGCTCTTGTCTGCCTTTATACGCAGTCCAAAAGATTTTTAATTAAAAATTAATATAGGAGTAGCCCCCAGCGTGCGGTCAGTCGTCTTAAAGGGGAACGGCCGAGCTTTTCCAAATATGGCCTTATTTCCGTATCAAAAGATTAATAAGACGTTCAATATACTAACACGTATCTTTTTTTGTCTTGAAAAAATAGTTTTTGGCCCAAAAAGTTGAAACGAAAAATAACGCCAGGTCTTTGGGTTTGAATTTTCGCCGCCATCTTAGGGGCTGCCGCCAGCGCCCCTAACCCCGTATTAGCGATTTGAGAACTATCCTAACTTTTAAAATCGCGCAATTTAGGCTTAGGTCTCTTATAACTGGAACGCGCCGCGCGTGCAAAACCAATTTTTCGCGTCTTCAGCAGCGTGCGCATTTACATTGTTTTTCTGTCTCACCGGCTTCTTCACTCAATATTTTTTGATGCGGCTTTCGCCATAAATTTTAGATTTTAATCGGCTATAGGGCTATCTAACTGGTTAAAGCTTGACCGTTCCCCTTTAAGGCACGGACATGAGGGACACGTGCTTCATTCCAAGGTGATTCCGAAGAGAATTCCAAACGATTTTTACTTCTTGAGGCCAGATTGGAGATTTAACGTTCTAGAACAATGTACAACTTAGATAGGCGTCCCCAAGCGGGTGCTCTTCAATATCCGTCAACTGAATGTTTAAGGAAATAGCAGACGGTGTTTGGATTTAGGTTTTTAAAGGCTGAAAACTTTAAGTGAATACTTAAGTCGAACAAAGGGTATACATCTTTTACGCTAAACTAAACTATTTGCTTGTTCTAGTGGAGAGTTCAGAGTATTTGGGGTACACTTTTTACCCCTCAAAAGCAGGAGTAACTAGAGTAAACTGATAAAATCGTCTGCTTTATCCAAAATTTATTTGGTAAAATGACCACTGGCCGCCATTACAATTGGTAAATTATGCTTATACTAAACAAGTTACTTTTCAATCAATAAAAATGGTTACGTGATGTGGATTGCATTTTCTTAAAAAGATGAGCCGAATCACGCGACTAAAGTTATAATTATCATTCGCTTAAAGGGGAACGGTCAAGCTTTAACCAGTTAGAAAGCCCTATAAAATTTATGGCGAAACCCGCGTCAAAAATATTGAGTGGCCAATTTTTAATAAAATAAAGAAATTTCGGGAAATCGAAAAGCGCGCGTCCACCGCGACACCTGGTGAGAAGTCGGTGAGACCGAAAAACAACGTAAAAGCGCGCGCTGCTGAAGACGCAAAAAAACGTTTAGCACGCACGGCGCGTTCCAGTTATAAGAGACCTAAGCCTATTGCCCGATTTTAAAAGTTAGGATAGTTCGCAAATCGCTCATACGGGGTTAGGGGCGCTGGTAGCAGCCCCTAAGATGGCGGCGAAAATTCACACCCAAACGCCTGGCGTTATTTTTCGTTTCAACTTTTTGGGCCAAAAGCTATTTTTTCAAAACCAAAAAAAGGTAGGTGTTAGTATATTGAACGTCTTGTTAATCTTTTAATACGGAAATAAGGCCATATTTGGAAAAGCTTGGCCGTTCCCCTTTAAGAGTCCAGATCTCAAAATGTTCTTTAAATGTAAATATGATGCGTTACAATTAATAATATTGTTATCTGGGTAAAAGGACCCCAAATTGCATTGTTCCCAGAGCCAACAAACTCTTTAAGACGCCTCTTCTTCGCAATCCTGAAAATGCCGTCTCTCAATTTCAAACCCAAACAACAAACAACTAAACATATATTACATTACCCATATGCATGCAGCTTCTATAGTTTTATTTTTTGATTTTCAAAGACCTTGAAAAGGGGAACAGATAATTGTTTAAAGGATACGTTCCGAGAGATTACTTCAACGCGGAATCAAAATTGCGATTTCAATAATCGGAAGATTAGTCTTGGGAAATAAAAATATTGAGAAATTAAATTAATTCTGGTGCGCTTATCCAGTTCACTCCAAGATTTAATTCGGTATAAATAGAGCTGAGAGACAAGACTTGACACCACAAACAGACTTTCACTCGAAGATTCCTCATCTAGCAAACCACACTTTTCAAACTATCAAAATGTTGAGATTCGTCGCTCTCCTAGCTTTGGCCACGATGGTGAGAGCCAATTCGACCAGCTTTGTCATTCCTTACGCTTAAAACCTTTCTTGTCTCCCGTTTAGTGCGCCACCCAAAAGTCGTCCGGAAGCTACTCCGGGTACGTCGGGTCGTCGTCCTCTTTGGAGATCAGGGAGCCTCTCCCCGTTGAAGTGGCGCCATACGGAAGTGCCGGAGTGACCGCCAACTTGGGATCCGAGACGATGGAATACCCCGCCCCGGCCTTGACCGCCAGCGCCCCCATCGTCCATCTGCCCAAAGGAGGACAGGAAGTGGTGGACATCCCTCACGCCGACATCCGCCTTCCGGGCAACTCCATCCAGAACAAGGACTTGTACTTGAACTTGCCCAGCCCCATCGTGGAAGCACCCCAACCCATCTTCCAACAGAAGGACGTCCTCTTCCGCCTGCCCCAACCCATCTTCTACGTGCCCAGGCCCATCATCCAGCACAAGCCCATCGTCTACAAGGTGCCCCACACCCTGCGCACCATCACCCCCATCGTCAACATTCGCCCCTACCTTTTCAAGGTGCCCAGCGCCCAAATCACCGGCAAGAGCTCCTACACCCAACCCATGCCCTACTAGAGTACCGAAGGAAAATGTACCATAATCACCCACCCAGAATGAACGCGAATGAATTTACAAATTGTAATAAGAAAGCTGTTTGCAATAAAAATATTTTAAAATAAATAAAATTTTACGATTTATTCTCTAAAAAACTAGTATAAAATGGTACAAAATGTGGAAAATGCCTACACTTTCAATGTTTGGGAGAATTTGGTTTGATAATCCACCCTGTCTCAGCTCCGAGATTTCAAATAAACTCCATGTCATGTTTCCAACATCATCGATAACAATATTATTAAGTTTTGGATTTGGTTTGGAAATCACTTTGATGTCTCTTCACGAGTTCGGATGTCAACCGGCGTTAGGACTCAAGAGTTTTAACTTCCTAAGCAATATACGGACAGACGGTACATTAATAATTTAAAAAAATGTTAATTGTATTGGTATTTTACTATTAATAACTATAATTAGGCTAGTAGCCTAGTATACTAAACTTTTATATCCCACTACTCACTATAAGGTTTCTAAATTTGTGGAAACTGTGGTTTATTTAAATTAAAGGAATATTTTTCAGCATTGAAAGTTAGTTTATACTAATTTTAAATTTAATTTTATAATTACTTGAATAAAACCAGCTCCTAACCAAGTACTCGATAACCCGACTCGTTAAAAATATTAAAGGTTTTTCTGAATTACTTGACTCGAATAAGAGAAAATTTCCCATTAATCAAGTACTCGATTAATCGACTCGACTTCAATATTACTCGACTCGAATACTCGATGAAAAAAAATTCGTCCTCATACAACCCTAATAATTTCCGTTTCAATTATAAAATATAAGTTCAGAGCTATCACGTAGAGTTGTTAATTTTCCGGAAAAATAAAAAATAAACAGTAAACATACTACAAAACATTAATAGTGTTACATTGTTAATCAGTTTAAAGCTAGTCTAGAGGTTTAGTTTTACTTTTAGATTAAAAAAATTAGGCGAAAATGCCGCTTAATTTAAATTTGCAAACAATATATTACACTAATCATGGAATGAAAAGTTTATTTATTTTTTCCGGAAAAATACGGAAAATATTCCGGAAGAAAGGTCTGGGTCATTTTTTGGAATATTTTTCGACTTACAACACAAAAATTTATAGTTAAACCTGTAAATTTTTAAAATTGAACGCCGTTAAAATTAATTTTTTTAACGATAGATGACGCTCCATACATTTTAACAGGAGAAGTTGAAACGGGATGGCCTGTGTAAACGATTATTGCAATGTTTTTCAAAGTTGCGCTGTAGTTAATCTAATAGTAATCATAGAGCGGGGCTATAGACATAAGTAACATAACAACAAATAAGTATGTCACTTCCTATTGTTTTAATGCTAATTTCCAAGGCGGAACCTTTATTCGACACTGATATACTCGTGAAGCTCCGAATTGGACTTGCAGTGGAACTGAGTAGCGAGTTTTCATCCTTGGTAATATTACATTCGCCTTAGGCATATTTAAACACCAGGGGCCTCTTGCTGATAGCTCTGAAAATCAGTTCGGAGATAATTTTTCCAAATTTACATACTTATTGTTATTATTTTACTTACACACAATTTTAATGTTAATTTTCAAAAGGTTAATTAAATCAAACTATAGATATATCTGAATGCGAAAAACGGATTCTACAAGTTGTACCGTAAGTCTATAATAATGCTCAATAAGTATGTCAGTATCCTCCAAATTCTGTGATCATTATCGAAATGGATCTCAGTTAAACTTGAAACACGGAACTATAGTGAGTTGCAGGCTAAGAAAGACAAAATATATAGTACAATCGGCACAAGGATACCTCAGATCGTTTCCGGTCATTCCACCGCGCGAAATTTGAATTTGGCCATTTTACGGTCAAATTCGAATTTTGCTCTTTTTGTCGTCTTTTAGCGCCATCTAGAGACCGAAATTGGAATCTTTATTTGTAAATTTCATAATTGTGGTGGTGAGCAAATTTAAAATATAAGGCATTCCTATCATTCTTAAATTTAAAATAGTATTTATAATTATTTAATTTTGTTAATTTATTTCTACGTCTTACCAGTTAAATCGGCAGTTTCTTTTAAAATAGTTACCACGCTTTCTTTGGGGCAACGTTGTCTTAATGAGCTATAGACGTTTAAAATTATGTTTTTATCTTTACTTGTTAACAATAAACCTTTATCGTGCTTTTTATAGTAACCTCTTGGGCTATTTAAAATATTTGGAGCTTCAATTATCGAACCTTCTTTAGCTGCATTCAGTAATGAAACTCATGACAACATGAAATTAAAAAATAGATTCCAATTTCGGTTCCTAGATGGCGCGAAAAAACGATGAAACTCACGAAATTTGAAATTGACCGTAAAGTGGTCAAATTTAAATTACGCGCGGTCGACTGGCCGGAAATGGTCTGAGGTATCCTTGCGCCGACTGTACTATATATTTTGTCTTTCTTCGCCTGCAACTGACTATAACACACTTATGCGGAGCAAAATTATAAGCTTACGGTTGCACTAAAGTAGGAAGCTGCAGCAATTACATTCAACAGCTGAAATAATCCCTTTAAAAACCGAAGATGTAACACGTGGAAGATAGGGAACTGGCTCACTAATCTAAAGATATAATTAGAAACTGATGGTATAACCATAAGCCTATAACCTCTAACAAGGAGACGACCCGAGGTGATAATCACCGATTTTGTTCAAAGTCGGGTATAATGTACACCTCCATGTAACTTGAAAAACCTGCGAGGGAAAAGTTGCGACGGGCTTTCGTTTTGCCATGGCAACCGAAAACGTTTTTGACAACATGATTTGGAATTATTTCCATTGAAAATAACATGGGACTCTGAAGGATTTAAAGGGTCCCCCAATTGACCAAATTGCATTTAAACTTGATTAAATAAAATTTTTAAAATCAATTTAAATTTTTTATAACGTTTTTGAAATTTTCTAAATTTTTCACTTTTTAAAAGGTTACACAGGGGGACCCTTAAAATCCTTCAGATTCCCATGTTATTTTCAATGGAAAAATCCCAAATCATGTTGTCAAAAACGTTTTCGGTTGCTATGGCAAGACGAAAGCCCGTCGCAACATTTCCCTTGCAGGTTTATTAAGGTACATAGAGGTGTACATTATACCCGACTTTGAACAAAATCGGTGATTATCACCTCGGGTCGTCTCCTTGTAAGTTTGAAACGTGCATAGCGCCCTTTGAACCACCACTGGACGGGCGAAAAAGAAGAAATCAGGCGATAGTATCGGCACCTGGTAGAGATAAATTGAAGCTTCTTCCTTCCCCCTTTCTCTCTCTACGCACCTCTCTCTTACCAGAGCAGCTAGCATCATGCATTGCGGGACGCGTTACGTTTCTCTTTTCCGCCACCGGGGGGATTTAGCGCTGTACTTTCGACAGCCGTTTGCTTGAACCAACACTGCTTTTCGATTCAAACTTAGGGTTGATAGGCTTATGGTATAACGTTGACAGTAAAGGTATATAGAATACCTCAATCGTAAGAGATATTCTATATACTTTTGTTAAACCTAATAGATTGCTTAGACTTCACATTTTTGAAATAAATATGCTTTGTCTGCTTTTATACTATGTCCTTTAGATTTATTTAATTAATAATTTAATAGGCGCCGTCCTCAGCGTCAGGTCAGTCGCAAACTTCCAGCTGTTTTCTTTCCTTATGGAGAAAGTACGCCCCTCAGTACCTTCTTAAGATATAATCAGGAGGGGTAGGTCACAATCATGATTATTAGGACAACCTCAAAAGAATAAATGAGATTAAATCATGATAAAATAGAGTAAATCGTGATTACTTGGATTAAATCTTGTTTAGATAGACTAAATAATTATTAATTGGATTAAATCATGATGAAATAGACCAAATCGTGATTACTTGGATTAAATCTTGTTTAGATAGACTAAATAATTATTAATTGGAATAAATCATGATGAAATAGACTAAATCGTCATTACTTGGATTAAATCTAAATAATTATTAATTGGATTAAATCATGACTAACTAGATTAAATCGTGATTAATTGGATTAAATCGTGATTAAATAACGATTAAACAATTCAATCGAAATGGGAATTACTAAATCCCGATTTGAAAGATTAAAATGATTAAATATTAAATGATTTAATCATGATAATTTGGACACCGTAAAGCATATTGACTTGCTCCTCGAGGGCACGTGTCCAGGGCCTTATTCCAAAGGGGGGATCCAAAGATTTTTATTTTTTGAGCCCCGTTTATGTTGCAGAAAAAGTAATAGAATAAAGTTCAAAATATAAATTAGAAAAGTTGTACTTTAATTTAAAAGAGGGTTTAAACTGGGGTAGTAATGGAATTTTAAATCATCATTTCACTCACCAAAATTGGCACAACGATTTAGTCCAATGGGAGATTCCCAGTTTAAGCAATGGGTTGATAAGAAAAGTATTCTTTGTAAGATACCTTTGCAAATAAAACTTTATTACCATAATAACACATTTGTGTTCAATTAATGCGAATGTTAACGCTCCCAATAAGGCTAAAGAAGCTCAAATTCACTACGCCCAGGACTTTCAAAATCCTTAAGACTATATTGTCTTCATCCCAAAAATTCGGCCTCTCTGTTGCGGCTGCCATTATACAATTTGGGGGTGGGAAATACCAAAGTTTATTCATCATAAAAATATATATCTGCATCATCTGTGATATTATTTTGTGACCTTCAAAAACGAACACTGAAACGTGAACAGTTAATTTTTTTATAATTTTATTTCTAGCCCAAAATTCAAGTATAGCGCGTAATCAAAATGAAATTTGAAAGCTTAAAGATTAATATTGAGAAATTGAAATATTGGGAAACTCATTTCTATCTACTGCTCTTATCCAGTTCGCTACAGTGATTTATTTCGGTATAAATAGAGCCGAGAGATCCGACAAGACACCACAAATTGACGTTGACTCGAAGACTCCTCATCTAGCAAACCACACTTTTCAAACTATCAAAATGTTGAGATTCGTCGCTCTCCTTGCTTTGGCCACGATGGTGAGAACAAATTCCATTAGCTTCGTTATTCCTTACGCTTAAAACCATTCTTGTCTCCCGTTTAGTGCGTCGCCCAAAAGTCGTCCGGAAGCTACACCGGATACGTCGGATCGTCGTCCTCTTTGGAGATCAGGGAGCCCCTCCCCGTCGAAGTGGCGCCATACGGAAGTGCCGGAGTGTCCGCCAACTTGGGATCCGAGACGATGGAATACCCCGCCCCGGCCTTGACCGCCAGCGCCCCCATCGTCCATCTGCCCAAAGGAGGACAGGAAGTGGTGGACATCCCTCACGCCGACATCCGCCTTCCGGGCAACTCCATCCAGAACAAGGACTTGTACTTGAACTTGCCCAGCCCCATCGTGGAAGCCCCCCATCCCATCTTCCAACAGAAGGACGTCCTCTTCCGCCTGCCGCAACCCATCTTCTACGTGCCCAGGCCCATAGTCCAGCACAAGCCCATCGTCTACAAGGTGCCCCACACCCTGCGCACCATCACCCCCATCGTCAACACTCGCCCCTACTTGTTCAAGGTGCCCAGCGCCCAAATCACCGGAAAGAGCGCCTACACCCAACCCATGCCCTACTAGAGTAATAAAGGAAATTATAACCAAATCGCCAACCTAGAATGAATGCGAATGAATTTACAAATTGTAAAAAGAAAGGTGCTTGCAATAAAAATATTTCAAAATATACTTAATTTTATTATTTATTCTATAAATAGCTGTATATTATTCTACAAAATCTGGAAAATAGTCTTAATCATTTTCCGTTTAAAGTTTGCGAGATAACTGAAGCCAATAGTAAAAGACCGATGAATTTATCGACCCTTAGAAATACAAATCTCTTTTGTACAAGGAAGGAAACCATTATCTGGAAATCTGGATTATATTTAATGAACAAAAAAATACGAGAGCGCTTTAAGGCAATATTGTAAAATAGTTTAAAAACAAAATGAAAAATAGGATAATATTTAGAAGCAAACAAGTAGAACAATAATATTATACCTATAACTATTATGTAATTATAGGGAAAAGCTCAGCTACCCTGAGCAAAAAGGGGATACACAGGGTGTCTCCTATTGATCGGCCCAGGTATTTTTCTCAAAAACCATACCTTCTAGAAATGTGAAATTTTCAGTATGTACTCACTCGGTGGAGATCGTTGTTATTTGTGAATTTCTGAAAAATTGTTAAATATTTAACGGTTTTAGAATTTGTAGTTTTGGAACGCTAGGTGGTAGATGAAAAGTTTCAATGAGTAAGTTGTAGAGCATACTCGAAAACCTCTAACGCAGTTGGTATGGTCAAAATCGTACATTTTGTCACTGAAATAATAGGTCATGAAAAATAACAAGTTGGTACTACCCAAATGTTTTTACGAATCATGTTATTGTAATGCTTGTCTGCGAAAAATGATCATGTTTTGAGCCAAATCAAAGTGCAATTTTATAAGGAATTACAGTAGGACCCCGCACACGTTGGTTTTTTATGGACAAAAAGTTGGTGATTTTTATTAAACAAGAAAAAGTAGATTTTAGGGTCTACAAAATGTCTAATTTATGCCAACTGAATTTTCGAAACCTTATTTTTGGACTTCTGATTCGTTTGAAATGTGGATCCGTTTTAGTAATTAAAAAGCCACCGCTTTGTTTGAAAAACATTATCTCTGCGTAGTCCAGTAAAAAAAAGTATGAATCGTTATACTCGTGAACAGCGGTCCAGGATGGTTGAGTTATACTACGGTGATGGTCATTGAAACGCACGTTTAACAAGTCGGTTGTTTCAAATGTTATATCCGGACAGTCAACCAAATCACCCCACTATTCTCCGAGCTGTTGCTGACTTCGAAGGAGACGGTAATATGAATCCCAGATTCCGAGGACCTGGACGTCATAACACTAATATGGAAGACACAGTCATCGCCTACTTTGACGCTTACCCTCGAGCAAGTATAAGAATGGCATGCTCCGATTTGTACTTGTCAAAATACTATGTCTGGAGTGTCCTTAACCACCATTAATTTCTCCCATTAGGTGCCACGCTCCACCAAGCACTTCACAATGGTGATCAGGGCCTTAGGTTGGATTTCGGTAACTGGTTCAGTACCATAGCGTATGCCAACGAAGATTTCCTCCGTTTGATCCTCGCGTTCGACGAGTGTTCCTTGGGAAGGGACTGCCCATTTAACCGACAGAATAACCATATGTGGAACAATGTAAATTCGCATTGCAGATTTCCACATCACAATCAAGTACAATTCCGCTTGAACGTCTGGGCGGGTGTACTAGGAGATCGCGTCATTGGGCAATTTTTTTTTCCGAATCGGCTTAATGTGGTGAGCTACTTGGCGTTTCAATGAAATAAAGTAGCAGAAGCATTGGATGAGGTCCCTTTAGTCAACCTGCCACGCCTTTGGTTCTTGCATGACGGTGCACCTCCCAAAGGTGGGACCTACAGCAATTTGACACGACCTGTCCAACCTGCACATGCCAAGTTTCTAGCCTGTACCACCTGCAACCTGTAATATTTCCTAAAACCAATGATCTACCCAACCTGCACCTGCAGGCTATTTTACCTGTCCAACCTGCAACCGGCGCAGGTAACCTGCAAATCACGAGCAGAAATACTAATAAAGACATATGTAGACTCTCCGGGGCAGAGTGTTAGCAGCCCAAGGCCAAGTGTTTTCATTGTGTTTGCAGTTTCCAGAGAAAAGGCAACTTTTACAATTACGTGGTCAGAAAAGCGGTATTGCAGTCACCTTGGGAGTACTCGTGTGTGGTTTTCGGGGTATTTGTGTTGTGCGTGTGTTAGTGTGGTTTTCGGGGTATTTGTGTTGTGCGTGTGTTAGTGTGGTTTTCGGGGTATTTGTGTTGTGCGTGTTTAGTGTGGTTTTCGGGGTATTTGTGTTGTGCGTGTTTAGTGTGGTTTTCGGGGTATTTGTGTTGTGCGTGTTTAGTGTTATTTTCGGGGTATTTGTGTTGTGCGTGTGTTAGTGTTATTTTCGGGGTATTTGTGTTGTGCGTGTGTTAGTGTGGTTTTCGGGGTATTTGTGTTGTGCGTGAGTTAGTGTTATTTTCGGGGTATTTGTGTTGTGCGTGAGTTAGTGTTATTTTCGGGGTATTTGTGTTGTGCGTGTGTTAGTGTTATTTTCGGGGTATTTGTGTTGTGCGTGTGTTAGTGTTATTTTCGGGGTATTTGTGTTGTGCGTGTGTTAGTGTTATTTTCGGGGTATTTGTGTTGTGCGTGTGTTAGTGTTATTTTCGGGGTATTTGTGTTGTGCGTGTGTTAGTGTGGTTTTCGGGGTATTTGTGTTGTGCGTGTGTTAGTGTGGTTTTCGGGGTATTTGTGTTGTGCGTGTGTTAGTGTGGTTTTCGGGGTATTTGTGTTGTGCGTGTGTTAGTGTGGTTTTCGGGGTATTTGTGTTGTGCGTGTGTTAGTGTGGTTTTCGGGGTATTTGTGTTGTGCGTGTGTTAGTGTGGTTTTCGGGGTATTTGTGTTGTGCGTGTGTTAGTGTGGTTTTCGGGGTATTTGTGTTGTGCGTGTGTTAGTGTGGTTTTCGGGGTATTTGTGTTGTGCGTGAGTTAGTGTTATTTTCGGGGTATTTGTGTTGTGCGTGAGTTAGTGTTATTTTCGGGGTATTTGTGTTGTGCGTGTTTAGTGTTATTTTCGGGGTATTTGTGTTGTGCGTGTGTTAGTGTTTTTTTCGGGGTATTTGTGTTGTGCGTGTGTTAGTGTGGTTTTCGGGGTATTTGTGTTGTGCGTGTGTTAGTGTGGTTTTCGGGGTATTTGTGTTGTGCGTGTGTTAGTGTGGTTTTCGGGGTATTTGTGTTGTGCGTGTGTTAGTGTGGTTTTCGGGGTATTTGTGTTGTGCGTGTGTTAGTGTGGTTTTCGGGGTATTTGTGTTGTGCGTGTGTTAGTGTGGTTTTCGGGGTATTTGTGTTGTGCGTGTGTTAGTGTGGTTTTCGGGGTATTTGTGTTGTGCGTGAGTTAGTGTTATTTTCGGGGTATTTGTGTTGTGCGTGAGTTAGTGTTATTTTCGGGGTATTTGTGTTGTGCGTGTGTTAGTGTTATTTTCGGGGTATTTGTGTTGTGCGTGTGTTAGTGTTATTTTCGGGGTATTTGTGTTGTGCGTGTGTTAGTGTTATTTTCGGGGTATTTGTGTTGTGCGTGTGTTAGTGTTATTTTCGGGGTATTTGTGTTGTGCGTGTGTTAGTGTGGTTTTCGGGGTATTTGTGTTGTGCGTGTGTTAGTGTGGTTTTCGGGGTATTTGTGTTGTGCGTGTGTTAGTGTGGTTTTCGGGGTATTTGTGTTGTGCGTGTGTTAGTGTGGTTTTCGGGGTATTTGTGTTGTGCGTGTGTTAGTGTGGTTTTCGGGGTATTTGTGTTGTGCGTGTGTTAGTGTGGTTTTCGGGGTATTTGTGTTGTGCGTGTGTTAGTGTGGTTTTCGGGGTATTTGTGTTGTGCGTGTTTAGTGTTATTTTCGGGGTATTTGTGTTGTGCGTGTGTTAGTGTTTTTTTCGGGGTATTTGTGTTGTGCGTGTGTTAGTGTGGTTTTCGGGGTATTTGTGTTGTGCGTGTGTTAGTGTGGTTTTCGGGGTATTTGTGTTGTGCGTGTGTTAGTGTGGTTTTCGGGGTATTTGTGTTGTGCGTGTGTTAGTGTGGTTTTCGGGGTATTTGTGTTGTGCGTGTGTTAGTGTGGTTTTCGGGGTATTTGTGTTGTGCGTGTGTTAGTGTGGTTTTCGGGGTATTTGTGTTGTGCGTGTGTTAGTGTGGTTTTCGGGGTATTTGTGTTGTGCGTGTTTAGTGTTATTTTCGGGGTATTTGTGTTGTGCGTGTGTTAGTGTTTTTTTCGGGGTATTTGTGTTGTGCGTGTGTTAGTGTGGTTTTCGGGATATTTGTGTTGTGCGTGTGTTAGTGTGGTTTTCGGGGTATTTGTGTTGTGCGTGTGTTAGTGTGGTTTTCGGGGTATTTGTGTTGTGCGTGTGTTAGTGTGGTTTTCGGGGTATTTGTGTTGTGCGTGTGTTAGTGTGGTTTTCGGGGTATTTGTGTTGTGCGTGTGTTAGTGTGGTTTTCGGGGTATTTGTGTTGTGCGTGTGTTAGTGTGGTTTTCGGGGTATTTGTGTTGTGCGTGTGTTAGTGTGGTTTTCGGGGTATTTGTGTTGTGCGTGTGTTAGTGTGGTTTTCGGGGTATTTGTGTTGTGCGTGTGTTAGTGTGGTTTTCGGGGTATTTGTGTTGTGCGTGTGTTAGTGTGGTTTTCGGGGTATTTGTGTTGTGCGTGTGTTAGTGTGGTTTTCGGGGTATTTGTGTTGTGCGTGTGTTAGTGTGGTTTTCGGGGTATTTGTGTTGTGCGTGTGTTAGTGTGGTTTTCGGGGTATTTGTGTTGTGCGTGTGTTAGTGTGGTTTTCGGGGTATTTGTGTTGTGCGTGTGTTAGTGTGGTTTTCGGGGTATTTGTGTTGTGCGTGTGTTAGTGTGGTTTTCGGGGTATTTGTGTTGTGCGTGTGTTAGTGTGGTTTTCGGGGTATTTGTGTTGTGCGTGTGTTAGTGTGGTTTTCGGGGTATTTGTGTTGTGCGTGTGTTAGTGTGGTTTTCGGGGTATTTGTGTTGTGCGTGTGTTAGTGTGGTTTTCGGGGTATTTGTGTTGTGCGTGAGTTAGTGTGGTTTTCGGGGTATTTGTGTTGTGCGTGTGTTAGTGTGGTTTTCGGGGTATTTGTGTTGTGCGTGTGTTAGTGTGGTTTTCGGGGTATTTGTGTTGTGCGTGTGTTAGTGTGGTTTTCGGGGTATTTGTGTTGTGCGTGTGTTAGTGTGGTTTTCGGGGTATTTGTGTTGTGCGTGTGTTAGTGTGGTTTTCGGGGTATTTGTGTTGTGCGTGTGCCTGTGGCATTGTGGCCCCTGCCGTCAGGTTATAGGGGCGTCTTGAGATTGCTAACCTTCGTGGTTTTTGACCACGGGACCAATAACCGGTGACCGCAAGACTGAAAGCCCTGACCTCACGCTGTCCAGAGACGCTGGCATTCACGCGCTGTCAAGAAAGATACACGGGAGTTTATCTATCTCTGTTTGCCTCACTTAGCTACTGCATGGCATGACCTTTGACCCTTTTCGCTCCCTCCCTCGACACGGAAGTTTATCTCTCTCTGACTCTAACATAATACCAACCGATATGCCATTTGATTTTAAACGCCTCCAATTTCCAATCAATCTTAGCTTCGCAATGACAATTAATAAAGCGCAAGGACAGTCACTTAAAACTGCGGGAATTAATTTAGAAAACCCATGCTTTTCCCATGGTCAGCTTTATGTGGCGTGCTCAAGAGTTGGTGCTGCAAATAACCTGTACATACTTACTCCGAACGGAGAAACTAAAAATATTGTGTACGAAAACGCTTTATCATAATTATATCTTAAACTAATCAAAGAAAACAAATATATGTTAATATTACAAGATATGATATTTGGCACTATTAAACGTTTGCAATTTAAAAAAATGCCTATTTACTATTTAAAAATAATTTAATTTGCATATTAAAGTATATAGTGCATGTTGCAATAATTTCATTTGCATATTTAAAGTATAGTGCATGTTGAAATAATTTAATTTGCATATTTAAAGTATAGTGCATGTTGAAATAATTTAATTTGCATATTTAAAGTATAGTGCATGTTGAAATAATTTGTTTTGCATATTTAAAGTATAGTGCATGTTGAAATAATTTAATTTGCATATTTAAAGTATAGTGCATGTTGATATAATTTAATTTGCATATTTAAAGTATAGTGCATGTTGAAATAATTTAATTTGCATATTTAAAGTATAGTGCATGTTGTTTCCGTTTTCTAATATAAATATTTCCTGAAAGAACGTTCCCATAATATGTGTAGATTAAAAATGAAACTTTTTAAGTTAGATCTAATCCTAAGTTTAATCCCTAAATCTCAGTCCTCAAATTGGGAATTTTATCCCATAACGTGACGATCTTCTTATTTTGTTAAATCTTTCGTTAGCAATTTTTATGCGTAGTTTACGTGTTGGTAATTTTACATCAGGGGTAAAGGAATAAATACCAACAATTCTTAATTTATATATTTATAATTTCACCTTTATACTAAAAAACTAAAAACAATGAAATCTTGTGCCTAATACTACGGATCTAAATCTTTGATTCACATCCGCATTCGAAGTCACCCCTACTGCATCAACAAGTAATTTAACGTACGTTTTACCCCTCAGCCACTCGACACAGTGTTTTAAAAAAGACTTTTTGCGGCCAAAATTAAATACCGAGAAAATGTAACATAACATTATATATTCTTATGTGATTTTGTGCGTAGAATCTGAAAATATTGATCATTTTTTTCTAAGTGACACCAGGAGGCCAAACGTTTTCTTTACGGAATTTTTCGGGATTTTTTAGCGCAATTTATGTTATGGGTGGCCATAGACGTTACTTGAAAGTTTGGTAAGTCTATAATAAATACAACCGCTGAAAATAGAATATAAAGCTTCAAATTTCATCAAAATGTGGCATTTTCAAATGGCTTTTTTGTAAAAGAGTGCAAGTGAATGCAAGTAATTTTAAAATTATCTCGTGGATAAATTTGTGTAGAATACAATGCAAAAACTATGCGAGGTAAACGTCGTCAAGGTGTGTAGATACAGCAACTTTTATAACATGCAAAAAATCTAATTTTCATCGGGAATTTTATCGTGTCTTTGATCATCTTGTTTTCTTTTAAACTTCCACTATAGGAGGATAACATATAACTTTTCCCACCATCTGTTCTTATATTCAATTTTCAGCGGTTGTATTTATTAAAGACTTACCAAACTTTCAAGTAACGTCTATGACCACCCATAACATAAATTGCGCTAAAAAATCCCGAAAAATTCCGTAAAGAAAACGTTTGGAATCCTGGTGTCACTTAGAAAAAAATGATCAATGTTTTCAGATTCTACACACAAAATCACATAAGAATATATAATGTTATGTTACATTTTATCGGTATTTAATTTTGGCCGCAAAAAGTCGATTTTAAAACACTGTGCACTCGTGCCTACCGTAGGCGCTCTGATTTCCATTTAAATTATTCATTGATTGACAAAGGCCTAGTTAAAATCGAGCTTGTGCATTGCAGCCTGCACCTATTTTAGTTTTATACTGATGGAGCAGCATTATTGGAGCTACAGAATGGCCTAATGGTAATTGCTTTGAACACGATAGCGAGAATTGTCATCTGGTTTAAATTTGGAGCAGTAATAATACTGTTTTATTTTTATAAGAGTAGACAACATTCATTAAAATGTATTTTCACTTAAAAATTAACACATGGACTACAAAGTTATTTAATAACAGTAACATTTTATTATTAATAATTGATTTTTGATGGACTACGAAATAAAACGAATCAGGTCTGAACAATAATACTAAATATTTTAGCTATGGAAGAAGTATCGCCATCTGGTACATTTTATTTAAATTATGATCTTTAAAATCAGTTTTCAGTCCCTTAATTTTAATTAAAATTCATATAATTATCAACAAACACACCCCAATACTTTAAGAATATCCGTGTAAAATTTCAAGCTTATTGATAAAGACGTTTTCGAGATATCGCGCATGACAGACATCCAGCAGTTCCCCATAGCGTGAGCCCCATGTTATTTTCCCATACATAGTAAAATAGCAGCGTTACCTAGCCAAGCATAATAGAACTCTAATATACGTAGAACAATAATCCTATCATAAGGTCCCCATAAGCAAAGGTCTACAATAGGGCCCCATGTTAACGGCGTTGTCCATGCGATAAGAAAATGAACGTACGACGATAGGGCAGTAGCGACATCTTCTTTTTCAAAATTTCAACATCTAAAATATTCTCTTACTTGGGTTTATAAATGCCACACAAAACGCGACTAAATCTCAAATTTGAAAAATAAATACCTTCAGAAACAAGTTCTCTTATTTCTAAAAGACAGTTTTAGGCTAGGAGCAACAAACACAAGGAGAACGCAGCTAGCCTTTAAACACGCTAACGAAGGGTTGTGTACGAATTTCATTGGACGATCGTCACGAGCCTTTACGCTGAACGTTTTACGGGCGGGGGGAAGACAATTTCCTAATTTTCCCCTTCCGACGGCAGCAGGCGCTAAAGCGTCTAGCCAATGAAAACTGTACGCAAGAAAATCCACGACTTTCGACGGGATGCGTTCTCCTTGTGTGGGGTGTTGTGTTTGTTGCTCCTAGGTTTTAGGTTCTGATTAATCATTTAAGTTTGAAAGTGATTAAATTGTGATTAAGTCTTGGCTACGGTGCTAAGGGCTCGCGGCGGAGATTTCTCCCGCGTGGTTTAAAAACATTCGCGCACGCCTTCTGCGCATTCATCATGCAACGTGCGAAATTCGTTTGGGGAAATGCATGGTTGAGGATGTGGCCACTAGGAGGTGCAGATTTTGAATACCTACCTCTTAATAACGGGTATGTGATCGTAAAAAATTTGGCCTAGACCTTTGCTTATGGGGACCATATGATACGCTTATGGTAGAACTGATATCGAAACCTCGAAAGAACGGACTACAAAATGAACCTGTGTTATTATACTCCGCGGCACTTCGCGGTCGCGGAGTATATTTAGAGCTCATCTTTTTTCCCCATTTCCACCTCTGCTGCGCGTATATTGGCAATTTACCGGTTTGGTCGTGGAAGACGTCAACTCAGCTTGAGTGACTTTTAGGCCTTTTTTGGGTCGCTCTCTAACCTCAACCACTTCTCGTATTTTAATTCTGTAAACGGATTTAAAATCAGCGTGTTTCACTTCATAAGCCCGTTTTTTCACGATTTATAATTTAATCAATTATAAGTTTTTGAAGCCAGGAAATTACGGTTTCGAGGCATCCATTTTCCCTTTTAAGTTTCAGATGGGCGCGCATGCGCAACGGGAACGGGTGGAAGTCGGAAAAAAGTTGCCAACTTGCCGACACGGCTTCGTTGGCTGCCCGCGTGAAATGTTAATTTTCATATTCTAACAGTCATGTTTAAACATAATGATTTAAAACGAACAAATCTTCGATGATAAAAGGTAAATAATATAGTTGGCTTTCATTTCAACCTAAGTTTTGTCAATTTACGGTATTTGGTAATTCTAAATCGATTTCAATAAAAGTTGGGTTAAAATTTTGGGCCTTGGGTATTATCACTGCCATAATTTAGCAGCCCGACTTTTCGGAATTTAAGACGCTAAGAAACGAGATCCAAGTTTAAGACGCTAACGACGTAAGAAACGAGATCCAAGTTTAAGACGCTTACGACGTAAGAAACGAGATCCAAGTTTAAGACGCTAAAAAACGAAAATACGACATCCAAGTTTAAGACGCTAAGAAATGAGATCCGTGTTTATGACGAGAGAAAACGCGAAAACTACTTCCAGTAATGAAGCCAACTTTATTTACCGATTCAATCATTCACCCCAACTTTTCGAAAGCAAGTGTTATCTTTACTTATAAAAGAATTTGAATTTTTACTAAGCCTTGGTTGATCCGTTGAGCTTGAGTCTGCAGTCATTGGCAAAACAGACTATCATTGCAAAATTAGCTTTGAAAGAATAGGAAGTTTCATACATATATTTATCATGTGTTTATGATATTATACATTGTTGGTTGTTTTCTTATTTTAGTACCGATTAGTTAAATTGTTGTTAATTAGACCATATGCAAACAGTCCGTAAGTCACGTTGCTCATCCGGTAAAGTTTATCACCCATTTGTGCAGATTCTTACACCATCACGTGCTTTTTGACAGTTACCGATTTTACGAGTTATTTCATATTGTCAGATCACGAAAAACAATAATAGCGATTTTCTTTGTACATTGAGAAGAATTGGGCAAAGTTTGGTCCGTCCATAGCAAACATTCTGGACGTCCATAGCGCTACAGACAAACCAAACAAAGTTTAATAAATGTATGTATTGAGCACGTGGCTCCATCTATCGTTACGAAAATATATTTTAACCTCTTACAAGACAAAAATATAAGTAATTAAGTATGTACACATTTCGTGATAACTACGAACTTATGAGATATTTAATAAATAAAACGCAAATTATTAATTATCGAAGCAATCATCGAATACGGAAATAAAGGGCAGAATTTGCCACAGAGATTATTGGTAATCTTGATGCAGTGACAGGTTGAAATGACCTCCATGTAAGGATGCGAATCGAATCCTCCCAGAAAAATGAAGCTATACTTTCAGGCTTCTGTGCCATTGTAGTCCAGGCAACTATTAGAAAACCAGTCATAAAATTCAGATTATTTTAAAATATTTTTATTCCATCTTCTTTCATAATAATACGTCAATTCGTTTACATTCATTCCGGGTTTTCATTTTTAGTATCATTTACTTGGGTACTCTAATACGGCATGGGTTGGGTGTAGGCGCTCTTTCCGGTGATTTGGGCGCTGGGCACCTTGAACAAGTAGGGGCGAGTGTTGACGATGGGGGTGAGGGTACGCAGGGTGTGGGGCACCTTGTAGACGATGGGCTTGTGCTGGACGATGGGCCTGGGCACGTAGAAGATGGGTTGGGGCAGGCGGAAGAGGACGTCCTTCTGTTGGAAGATGGGCTGTGGGGCTTCGACGATGGGGCTGGGCAAGTTCAAGTACAAGTCCTTGTTCTGGATGGAATTGCCCGGAAGGCGGATGTCGGCGTGAGGGATGTCCACCACTTCCTGTCCTCCTTTGGGCAGATGGACGATGGGGGCGCTGGCGGTCAAGGCCGGGGCGGGATATTCCATCGTCTCGGATGCCAAGTTGGCGGACACTCCGGCACTTCCGTATGGCGCCACTTCGACGGGGAGGGGCTCCCTGATCTCCAAAGAGGATGATGGTCCGACGTATCCGGTATAGCTTCCAGACGTCTTTTGGGCGGCGCACTAAACGGGAGACAAGAATGGTTTTAAGCGTAAGGAATAACAAAGCTAGTCGAATTGGTTCTCACCATCGTGGCCAAAGCTAAGAGAGCGACGAATCTCAACATTTTGATAGTTTGAAAAGTGTGGTTTGCTAGATGAGGAATCTTCGAGGGAAAGTTGGTTTGTGGTGTCTTGTTGGATCTGTCGGCTCTTTTTATACCAAATTTAATCCTGAAGCGAACTTGATAAGGGCACCAAAATGAATTATATTTCTATTTCTTAACTTTAATCTTCAGGCTTGAAATTTGAATTTAGATTTTTTTTTCTGTACTTGAATTTTGGATTAGAAATGATCTCCCGGAACGGTTCCTTTAAACGTTTATCCATTCCTTTTTCAAGGCCGTTCTTTGAAGATCACAAAATAATATCATATAAGCTTTTGTCTTGAGAATGGATAGCGAATAACTTTACTTTTAGCAACCCCCAATTTTGGTGCGGAATTTGTGGGAATGTCGGGAATACAAAGCGACGAGTGGGAACTTACTCAAAAGGACAGAACGAACGGCAGATCTAACGCTATGGCTGCGCCGAGCAAATTCTAATAAAAACAATTTTCAAATGATTACATTAATTTAAAAATTCAAAAGTAATTAAATCGACATTAAGTTAAGCAGAAGTGAATGAAGTATTTCTTACGATAAATGTACCTCCCTATACGGCTACTGCTATACCCTAAGTCTATGATGTTACACATAAGTGCGTCAGATCCCTGTCTTACGCGTGTGAAATTTTTATAACTAAGCCACTACGATCTTACGTCGTCAAAGCTGTATTTGTTGCTCCTAGCTAGGATCAAATAGGCCTTAGAAAATAAAACAAATACAATTGTCAATTAATCGCTTTTAATATGCTTACTACGATGATTAACATTTGGCCATTACAGACGTTGAGATGTAGGCATAGCTTCAAAAATGTTAAGTGCCCACCTGCAGCGTCTGTGATATTATTTTATGACCTTCAAAGAACAACCTTGAGAAGGGGACAGATAAATGTTTGAAGGATAAAGATGATTTCTAATCCAAAATTCAAGTACAACAAGGAATCAAAATTTCAATTTCAATAATCCGAAGAATAATGTTGATAAATATAAATATTGCGAAATATAATTGTTTCTAGTGCGCTTATCCAGTTCGATACACGATTTCATTCGGTATAAAAAGAGCCCAGAGATCCGACCAACCATCACAAACAGACTTTCACTCGAAGATTCCTCATCTAGCAAACCACACTTTTCAAACTATCAAAATGTTGAGATTCGTCGCTCTCTTAGCTTTGGCCACGATGGTGAGAGCCAATTCGACCAGCTTTGTCATTCCTTACGCTTAAAACCTTTCTTGTCTCCCGTTTAGTGCGCCACCCAAAAGTCGTCCGGAAGCTACTCCGGGTACGTCGGGTCGTCGTCCTCTTTGGAGATCAGGGAGCCTCTCCCCGTTGAAGTGGCGCCATACGGAAGTGCCGGAGTGACCGCTAACTTGGGATCCGAGACGATGGAATACCCCGCCCCGGCCTTGACCGCCAGCGCCCCCATCGTCCATCTGCCCAAAGGAGGACAGGAAGTGGTGGACATCCCTCACGCCGACATCCGCCTTCCGGGCAATTCCATCCAGAACAAGGACTTGTACTTGAACTTGCCCAGCCCCATCGTAGAAGCCCCACAGCCCATCTTCCAACAGAAGGACGTCCTCTTCCGCCTGCCCCAACCCATCTTCTACGTGCCCAGGCCCATCGTCCAGCACAAGCCCATCGTCTACAAGGTGCCCCACACCCTGCGTACCCTCACCCCCATCGTCAACACTCGCCCCTACTTGTTCAAGGTGCCCAGCGCCCAAATCACCGGAAAGAGCGCCTACACCCAACCCATGCCCTACTAGAGTACCGAAGGAAATTATACCAAAAATATAAACCCAGAATGATTGTAATTTTGTAAACCAATTGCTAGCAATAAAAATATTTTAAAATAATAGGAATTTTACTACTGATTTTCTTATTTTATTATATATATATATATATATATATATATATATATATATATATATATATATATATATATATGTTTTCAAGGTCATCTAAAAACTAACTCGAGAACCGTAAGTGTTAGAAAGTTGGTTCCAAATAGAAAAGTGTTCCCCGTCACGGTTTAGGTCTTAATAGCGTAGACACAATCGGATTCGACCAATAGGAAGTCGAAAAAAACACAGAGGTTGTAAAAGGGAAAATTGCAAGAAAGCGCTAATAACTCCAAAACAAGTCGTGTTACATTATCGAAATTTGCTAGACAATCTCAACATGGTGGGAGATTTTAATATTCGGAAAATTGTATGACCTTGAACCATGTCTTTAAGGTCATACTAAAATTATCTCGAGAACCATTAGTTTTAGGGCAAAAATGCCAATTAGAAAGTTAATGGTAATGTGACGAAAATATATTAATTTATTGAACCTGGTACCATCATTATTAAAAAAGACTTAACTGGAGTTACAGTGAGTCAATTTTGCGTCTATGTTTGCATTTCGTTTTTACATTAATTATGGTTTAAAAAGTGCTTTTAAAATGTCCGTTTCTACTAATATGACTAGTTCAAAAGTGAATCTTTTGTAAGCCATTCTTTCCACCTTATTGTGTTAATTTTAAGAATCTATCAATAGTTCATTTACGTAACTTATCGGAACTAAGCATATCATTTGAAGTCAGGTTGACTAAATATCTTTGGCTACAGCTAGGAATTCTGTTTGAATTTTTGAAATCTCATTTTCAATTCAGTCAAAATACTGGATTCATAAGTATCACAGTAAAGACTGGGTTTCTCATTAACTTATGTTAACAAACGTAAACCAAAATTGTCTAGATGTTTGAGCCTTTGAGGTTTTAAAATTAGTTCCTCCTTATCAAGGGCTAGCCTAGCAATAACCTTTTGGCTTAATTATTCACTCGCTAAATTTATTTTAGATAAACTAAAACTAATTTCTTTCCCATAATTGCTCTTATCAAACGGACTCCAAATATTTATTGACGTGAAATGTTAGGCAGACGACTGTATCCGGTGACGCCACTGTGGGCGGGGTTTAAAAGCTCAGCCTTTTTTGAACGTGATGGCGCCAGTATCATAGGAGATTCATGGTTGAATATGAATAAATTCATGATAATATATTATACAAAGAACTGAGAAAACCTGGTTTATTCTTTGAAATTGTACGGCTAGGAAGGGACAGATATTAAGATAGGGAATTCCCGTAACTTTACAAATCAGAATTCTGTATTACACATTTTTGCAGACCGATATTCATTGGAAACCGTAGCGGCGCCAGCAACAGGCCGGGGTAGGCCTGGGCCTACTTGAAATTTTAGTAGGGGCCTCCAAAAGTCGTCTTAAGGGGCCTCCAAATTATTTAATATCAGAAAATTCAGTAATTTATTTGCGAAAAAGTGTATATATTTATTATTTTTCCAATATTCAATGCGAGTGATTCGCTTAACGGCACTGCTTCCTTTCAAAGGTACTAGTAACTTTTCTTTGACGGTAGTTTATTTTTTAGTTTTAATTTTTGGCGAGCGCTTCTATATCCAAATTTTTATCTTTAAATTTATCTTTACAAATAAATGGTAACTTACTTTACTTACAAGGAGACGACCCGAGGTGTTAATCACCGATTTGGTTCAAACTCGGGTATAGTGTACACCTCCATGTACCTTAAAAAACCTGCAAGGGAAAAGTTGCGACGGGCTTTCGTTTTGCTATGGCAACTGAAAACGTTTTTGACATCATGATTTGGGATTTTTCCATTGAAAATAACCTGACTTCAAATGATACCTAGGTCCAGTAAGTTACTTAAATGAACTAATGATAGATTCTTAAAATTAACACAATTGGGTGGAAAGAATGACTAGTCATATTAGTAGAAACGGACATTTTAAAAGCACTTTTTAAACCATAATTAAAACGAAACGCAAACATAGACGCAAAATTGACTCACTGTAACTCCAGAGCGCGAGCGGGATTTTTCACGTCATTTCCTTTCCGATTGGCTCGGTTAAATAGTCGTTGTGACGTAAATCGGCAGATAGTTAAGCCTTTTTTAATAATTATGGTACCAGGTATATAACCTACTGTTCTATATTCATGGTTGAATATGAATAAATTAATGATAATATATAATCAAATTAGAAAATCAGTCGTAAAATTCCTATTATTTTAAAATATTTTTATTGCAAGCAACTCGTTTACAAAATTACAATCATTCTGGGTTTATATTTTTGGAATAATTTCCTTCGGTACTCTAGTAGGGCATGGGTTGGGTGTAGGCACTCTTTCCGGTGATTTGGGCGCTGGGCACCTTGAAGAGGTAGGGGCGAGTGTTGACGATGGGGGTGATGGTGCGCAGGGTGTGGGGAACCTTGTAGACGATGGGCTTGTGCTGGACGATGGGCCTGGGCACGTAGAAGATGGGTTGGGGCAGGCGGAAGAGGACGTCCTTCTGTTGGAAGATGGGTTGGGGGGCTTCCACGATGGGGCTGGGCAAGTTCAAGTACAAGTCCTTGTTCTGGATGGAATTGCCCGGAAGGCGGATGTCAGCGTGAGGGATGTCAACTACTTCCTGTCCTCCTTTGGGCAGATGGACGATGGGGGCGCTGGCGGTCAAGGCCGGGGCGGGGTATTCCATCGACTCAGATGCCAAGTTGGCGGACACTCCGGCACTTCCGTATGGCGCCACTTCAACGGGGAGAGGCTCCCTGATTTCCAAAGAGGACGACGATCCGACGTATCCGGAGTAGCTTCCGGACGACTTTTGGGTGGCGCACTAAACGGGAGACAAGAAAGGTGTTAAGCGTAAGGAATGACAAAGCTGGTCGAATTGGCTCTCACCATCGTGGCCAAAGCTAGGAGAGCGACGAATCTCAACATTTTGATAGTTTGAAAAGTGTGGTTTGCTAGATGAGGAATCTTCGAGTGAAAGTCTGTTTGTGATGGTTGGTCGGATCTCTGGGCTCTTTTTATACCGAATGAAATCGTGCATCGAACTGGATAAGCGCACTAGAAACAATTATATTTCGCAATATTTATATTTCTCAACATTAATCTTCGGATTATTGAAATTGAATTTTTGATTCCTTGTTGTACTTGAATTTTGGATTAGAAATAATCTTTATCCTTCAAACATTTATCTGTCCCCTTCTCAAGGTTTTTCTTTGAAGGTCATAAAATAATATCACAGACGCTGCAGGTGGGCACTTAACATTTTTGAAGCTAAGCATACATCTCAAAGTCTGTAATGGCCAAATGTTACTCATCGTAGTAAGCATATTAAAAGCGATTAATTGACAATTGTCTTTGTTTTATTTTCTAAGGCCTATTTGATTCTAGCTAGGAGGAACAAACACAGCACTACAAATAAGAAGAACGCAACCTGGCAAAAATTCGTGCATTTTCTGCTGTCGGAAGGGGAAAATTCCGAAATTGTCTTCCCCGTTTCCGTAAATCGTTCAGCGTAAAGGCTCGTCCAATGAAATGTGTACACAACACTTTTTAAAGGCTAGCTGCGTTCTCCTTGTATTTGTTGCTCTTAGCTACTAGTAACTCGTTATCTGTTATTTTTAATTTCGTATTGGGCTTAAGTTTTTCGCCCCCTTATGTGGTGGGGTAACGGAGTGGCTAGCACCTTCTCGCAGCCAGAGGACCGGGGTTACCAACGACCGCCTAGTTTTAGGGACAATTAATCAATGTACGTTTCTTTTAGCAAACCCCAAATTTCTTACCTGGAAGCCACGATAGAGCGGCGGCATTTTTCGGATGATTAGAATACAAAATGAGGTGTACTAAGTTTCTTCAAAAGTCGTCCAGAACAACTCCTTCCGCGTGGAGTTTTCAAGTTCTCTCGCTGTCTGATAATGGGGTTTTCCTACGAGTACTTGCAAAGGTTTGAAAGCCATAGTTTGTAACGGGATGCTACAAGTGGTTCTCTGTGGCCGGGTTAGCCCCAACCCTCCGGTGTACATTTCCCTGAATCGCTGTTAAAAGGGCCTCAGGCCTGTTGCAATTCAGCTTATAAGCCTAGCTTATTATTAGCTTAGCAGGACATGTAGTAGATTACTTATATCGTAAGAGCTATATTATACACTTCTGGTACAACTTGTGAAATTCAATCTTACGGTTCGGAAAACATACGCATAATTTCATAATTTCACGATTTCATATTGTTCATTTGAATGTTGATTTCAGGATTTCATAATGTTAATTTGAATGTTAATTTCACGATTTCATAATGTTAATTTCATGATTTCATAATGTTAATTTTCACATTAATTTCACGATTTCATAATGTTAATTTTCACTTTAATTTATCGATTTCATCATGTTAATTTCACGATTTTATCATGTTAACTTTGACGATTATTTCACGATTTCATCATGTTAACTTTACGATAATTTCACGATTTCATCATGTTAACTTTACGATAATTTCACGATTTCATCATGTTAATTTTACGGTAATTTCACGATTTCATCATGTTAATTTTCACGTTAATTTCACGATTTCATCATGTTAATTTTCACGTTAATTTCACGATTTCATCATGTTAATTTTCACGTTAATTTCACGATTTCATCATGTTAATTTTCACGTAATTTCACGATTTCATCAATGTAATGAAAGTGTATAGCGAACGTGCGGCGCCGTTAGGCGGCATGCTTCTGCGCAATGAAAGTAATTTAACACAACTGTGTTTTACGCCACATATGTTTTGGAAAACAGCGCAGGTGGTAATAGCGCAGCTATAAACTGCGCAACTAGTTAACTGTGGGTTTGGACACTGCGTTTTAGGGAAACTGAGCCATTGGAATTTGCGATTTTTGGTAACTGTGCTTTTGGGAAATTGCGAAATTGGCTAATATGCTTTTGGGAACTGCTCTTTTAGGACACTGAGCAATTGGGGAACTGCACAATTGGCAATTGTGCTATTGGCAACGGCGTAAAAGGAAACTGTGCAAAAGAAAACTGAGCATATAGCGTTAATCCTTTTAACAGCGATACAGGGAAATTTATAGCGCGTGGCTAGCCCTTCCACGCATAACTACTTGCGTCCCAACACAAACTATTACTTTAAACCCTGTGCAAGTTTTTTATGGTAAGAGGAAATCGAAGTTCTCGGAGGAAAACCACTTTAACAGACAGGGAGAGAACTTACAAACTCGACGCGGAAGGAGGTGTTCGGAGTTTCTACCCGGCTCCTCCTGGGAAAGTGCGGACAATGGAATCCGCATCGAGCCTGCGAAAGTAAATGTGTCATATTTATGGCCTAGTGGGATACTTCTTA